>NC_069501.1:598279160-598590072 GCF_027579735.1 Bombina bombina
CTGACTGCCTGGAGATTGAACGCTTGATCTTATCTAAGCGGGGATTCTCTGAGTCGGTCATTGATACTTTGATTCATGCTCGCAAGCCTGTCACTAGAAAGATTTACCATAAGATATGGCGTAAATATCTTTATTGGTGTGAATCCAATGGTTACTCATAGAGTAAGATTAGGATTCCTAGGATCTTGTCCTTTCTCCAAGAAGGATTGGAGAAGGGATTATCTGCTAGTTCTTTAAAAGGACAAATTTCTGCTTTGTCAATTTTATTACACAAGTGTCTGGCAGATGTCCCAGACGTTCAGTCTTTTTATCAGGCTTTAATTAGAATCAAGCCTGTGTTTAAACCTGTTGCTCTACCATGGAGTTTGAATTTGGTTCTTAATGTTCTTTAAGGGGTTCCGTTTGAACCCAGGCATTCCATAGATATTAAGCTGTTATCTTGGAAGGTTTTATTTTTAGTTGCTATCTCTTCTGCTCAAAGAGATTCTGAGCTTTCTGCTTTACAATATGATTCGCCTTATCTTATATTCCATTCTGATAAGGTGGTTTTGCATACTAAACCTGGATTCCTTCCTAAGGTTATTTCAAATAAGAATATTAATCAGGAAATTGTTGTTCCTTCCTTGTGTCCTAATCCTCCTTCTAAGAAGGAACTTCTATTACATAACTTGGATGTGGTCCGTGCTTTGAAGTTTTACTTACAAGCGACCAAGGATTTCAGACAATCATCCTCTCTTTTTGTTGTTTATTCTGGAAAGCGTAGGGGTCAAAAAGCTATGGCTACCTCTCTCTATTTTTGGCTGAAAAGCATCATCCGCCTGGCATATGAGACTGCTGGACAGCAGCCTCCTGAAAAAATTACGGCTCATTCTACTAGAGCTGTGGCTTCCACATGGGCTTTTAAAAAACAATGCTTCTGTTAAACAGATTTGTAAGGCTGCAACTTGGTCCTCCCTTCATACTTTTTCCAAATTTTACAAATTTGATACTTTTGCTTCTTCTGAGGCTATTTTTGGAGAAAGGTTCTTCAAGCAGTGGTGCCTTCCGTTTAGGTTCCTGTCTTGTCCCTCCCTTTCATCCGTGTCCTAAAGCTTTGGTATTGGTATCCCACAAGTAAGGATGAAACCCGTGGACTCTGCATATCTTGTAAAAGAAAAGGAAATGTATGCTTACCTGATAAATTGATTTATTTTACGATATGCCAAGACCACGGCCCGCCCTGTCATTTTAAGACAGGATTTATTTTATTTTTCAAAACTTCAGTCACCTCTGCACCTTTTAGCTTTTCCTTTCTCTTCCTATACCTTTGGTCGAATGACTGGGGGGAGGAGTTAGGGGAGGAGCTATGTAACAGCTCTGCTGTGGTGCTCTATGCCACTTCCTGTTAGCAGGAGGATAAATCCCACAAGTAAGGATGAAACCCGTGGACTGCATATCGTAAAATAAATCAATTTATCAGGTAAGCATAAATTTCCTTTTTTGAGTTGTATAACTATAGATGTAAGACAGAAGCTTTTTAATAATTTATTCATATTTATCATTTACAGTTTTGAGCTTGCTTTATGTTTTTACTTGGCATCGCCCCTTTAAATTGCTATTGCCTTTTTAAGAGTTTTGTAATTTGCCGGCTTTTTTTTTTTTTTTAACACTGTTATAGATGGTACTGCAGAAAGAGGTGTTTTTCTACACGGTGAACACACTTCCAGTTTAGTCCAGACTACAGTGACTTCCGGAGTTAGCGTGAAGAGCTAGATCGTACGTGCAGAGATTGTTGCGTTTTTCCTCTAGTTCTACTACTGTGCCTTTAGTTTCTGTTTCTGCAAAGGCAGTTAAGATGTCTGATTCCGAAGGCTCAACTTCTCAGTCAGAGTGTGAGTTGTCCTCTGAAGATTTTCCTCTAATTCAGATCAGTAATCTAAAAATGTATCTTTTAACTGCAAGGTAGAACATGTACGTTCTCTCCTAAAAGAAGTTTTGCAGACTTTAGTGATCAAGGTTCCTAAACCTGCTGAGGATAAGACTGTTCAACAACTGTGCCTGTAGCGGTTTCAGAAATTATTTCCAAGGAATGGTACAAGCCTGGAGTTCCATTTATTCCTTCTCTAAAATGGGGGTGATTGTCCCATCCCTTCTGGGATCTTACTCAAATGTTTTCATTGTTCCTAAAAAGGACGGAACTTTTAGATCCAGCCTGGATCTAAAGACACTAAACAGTTTTTTGAAGGTTCCTTCATTCAAGATGGAGACAATCAGATCTATCCTTCCTTTGCTTCAACGAGGTCAGTTTATGACAACCATAGACTTGAAGGATGCCTACCTACATATTCCTATTTACAAGGAACATCACCAGTTTCTTTGTTTTTCTTTTCTGAAAAGGCACTTTCAGTTTGCAGCTCTTTCCTTTGGTCTAGCTACAGCTCCTAGAATCTTCACCAAAGTTTTGGGAACTTTACTTTCGGTTGTTAAAGCCCAGGTTATATATCAGTTGCTCTCTACTTGGATGATATTTTGGTTAAAGCTCCATCTTTACCTCCATGTGAGCAACTGCTCACATGGAGAATCTACTCTGGTTTCTTTGCAGGCATGGCTAGAAAGTAAACAAAGCAAAGAGTTATCTGTCTCCTCTCCCCTTTCTGGGAGTGATCATAGATTTGGTTTCCATGCGGATGTTTTTAACAGAGCAATGAAAGCTCAAACTTCAATCTGCTTGTCTAAATCTGCAGTCTCTTCCTCATGCTTCTGTAGGTCAGTGTATAGAGGTAGTAGGTCTCATGGTGGTTACTTCTGTTGCAATTCTATATACAAGGTTTCATTTGCATCCTCTACAACTGTGCATGTTAAAACAATGGAACCGGGACCACTCTGATCTGTCCCAGATAATTTTTCTAGACCCTTCATTCAGACAGTCTCTTTCTTGGTGGGTTCCCACAATACAGTTTCTCAGACGATAATGTTTTGTCATCCATCATGGGAAATAATTACTACAGACGCAAGCCTCTTGGGCTGGGGCACAGTCTGGGGTTCATTGAGGTCGCAGGCAGTTTGGTCTCCTCAGGAGGCAAGGTTACTAATCAATATTTTAAAACTCAGATCTTCAGAGCGCTTCAAGCTTGACCTCTTCTCAAGTCAGTCTCCATTCACTTTATCAGACTTCATCCTATACTAAAAATCAGGGTGGTACTCGCAATACCACCCAATGAAGGAGCTATCTCGTATTCAGCCAAGGGGCAGAATTTCATCAGTGTTCTATTTCTGCAAATCACATTCCGTAGTGAATAATTGGGAAGTGGATTACTTGACTTGTCAGACCCTTGACCCTCGGGGGAATGGTCTCCTAATCGGAAGATATTTGATTAGCTGATTCATAGCTGGGGTCTTCCAGACATCAACTTGATGGCACCTCATCTGAATCAGAAGCTTCCCAGATACGGGTCGAGGTTGAGAGACCCTTAAGCGGAATTGATAGATGCTGTACCAGTTCTTGGATCATTCCACTTAGTGTATCTGTTTCCTCCAATAGTACTTTGTACAAGGGTGATTGCACAGATCGAGCAGGAGTGTACTTCTGCAATTCTAATTGCCCATGCTTAGCCATGCAGAAATTGGTATAATGATCTGGTTCAAATGTCCAGCGCTCCTCAATGGCGTATTCCTCAGCTAGGAAAATTTACCACAAAATTTGGAAAGTTTATCTTTCTTGGTGTCTGGAAAGGGGTTATTCGTGGCATTCTTTTCACATTCCCCATGTTCTTCAATTTCAGTTTAGGCAAGGGTACTTTTAAGAGACATATTTCAGCCCTTTCTTTCCTACTACATATGAAATTGGCTCGCCTTTCAGATATTCAGTGTTTTGTTTAGAATCAGACCTGTTACCAATTACCCCTCCATGGAATTTAACCTGGTATTGATGGGATGTGAAACCCAAAATTTTCCTTTCATGATAAAGAAAGAGAATACAACTTTCCAATTTACTTCTATTATCTAATTTGCTTCATTTTCTTGGTATTCTTTGTTGAAACGCAGCATTGCATTACTGGGAGCTAGTTAACACATTGGGGTCAATTTATCAAGCTCCGTATGGAAAGACCGCTGCTCCATAACTTGTCTGCCTGCTCTGAGGCCGCGGACAGAAATCAATATGATCGGGTTAATTGACACCCCATGTTAGCAGCCGATTGGCAGCGAATCTGCAGGGGGCGGCATTGCTGTCGGCATTTATCGATGTGCAGTGCACATGATACGCTACATCATATCATGTCCGCTCGCACTTTCAGAATTATATCCCATTGGGTGAGCCAATAATATGAGGCATAAAAGTACAGCCACCAATCAGCAGCTCCTGAGCCTACCTAGGTATCCTTTTTAACAAAAAATACTAAGAGAACAAAACAAATTACATAATAGAAGTAAATTGGAAAGTTGTTTAAAATCACATGCTGTATCTGAATCATGAAAGAAAACATTTGGGTTTCATGTTCTTTTAAGAGTATTACAATCTTGCCTATTTGAACCCATGTACACATTGGACCTTCAACTGTTGTCTTGGAAGGTATTGTTTCTATTAGCTAATTGCTCGGCCAGAAGGGTATCTGAGTTGTCAGCTCTTTCTTGTAACCTTCCTTAAATGGTGTTTCATCAAGAGAAGGCAGTTTTACATTCTTTGTCCAGTTTTTTTACCTAAGGCAGTTTCTTCTGAAAATATTAACTAGGAAATTGTGGTTCCGTCCTTTTGTCCAAACCCCAAATCTAGGCTACTTCGGTCACTTTAGCTTCTTGGTTGAAGGGTCTGATCCATAGGGCTTACTTGGGAGCAGGACAGTTACCGCCTTTACATATTACAGCTACCTCAATTTGTTCTGTTTCTACATCTTGGGCTTTCAAAAATGAGGCTTCAGTGGATCAAATTTACAAGGCTTCAACTTGGTCTTTGTTGCATACCTTTACTATAATGTTTCATTTTGATGTATTCTCTTCGGCTGGGGCAGCTTTTGGTAGAAAGTTTCATCAGGCAGTTGTTCCTCCCACTCATTAACAGCTTGGGTATTGATTCCTAATAGTAAGGAATCGTGTACACTCACTATCTTAGATAGAAAATGAATTCTTACCTGAAGTTTCTTTCTTGCTTGTTTGAGTCAACCAACCCACCCACCCATTTTTGTTTTTCATTGTTGGCAGGAGTTTGTTTGCACCTGTTTACCCTACTGTCTTACAAACTACCACCAGATGATAAAGCGCAATACTATCCCAGTAAGAATTAAAAACAATTATTTAAAAAATATCTGCAGAATTGAATGAGTATTCTATTCCAAGATGTACAATTTCAAAACCTAACAATTATATTTGTATAAAAAATAAAAAATCTATATGAAAATATGTATACTGGTTGAGAAATTATAAAAAGAATAAAAAAATAAACTGAAATAAAGTCTTATAAATGGGAACCAATAATTTTGTATAAATCCAAATGTGGACACAGTCTTACTGTTGATTGTAGTTGTTCCAAAGATCTTCCTTTCAGACCCAGCTGCAGCTATTTCAAACACACTGCTTGTCTTGCAGTTTAATCACCAAACACTTTTCTCCCAGGAAAACAGCGCAGTCTGTGAAAGAAAGAAGGACTTCAATAGGGCAATATTGTATGAAATAAGCACTCTTTATTTACAACAAGCAAGCCAAATACTCACAATATCTGGCATGGTTAAAATCACATAAAGGTATCTTTAAAATAACAGCTGAACTTGAGCAGTCCTGTGGTCTGTACACGCTTGGGAAGTGAACAGCGATGTACCCGGTCGGCGTGTGACGTCACCACCCGACAACAGCTGATTCTGTTTTACACTCCGTCTGCATACACTGACTCACAGTGCTCTCTGAATCTCGGCCTCTACGCGTTTCTCGCCCCCTGCTGGGCGCTTTGTCAAGAGGAATAATTACCAATCCTTTACTACTCTATTTATACATAATCTACTAACGCCATCTAGCTTTCATGAGCAGAATGACCATTGAGATACAATTGATATTTCTATATACATAATACACAAATACCTATCTTGTTTCTATTCCCTAAAAACAATTAATAACATATATAGCATAATTTCACCTCAAATAGTTATTATTAAAAAACATATACTATATAAAAATAATTAATTCTTATAATAAATTACCTTCTATTTTACTAAAGCACTATTAAAAAAAAATTAAAAATAAAATAACTACATACAATGCCACATGTGATAAAATTTCATATAATTCCAATACTTATAAAAATCTAAACTCATACACCAATTCATATTAATAGCTATATTACAACACCTTCTAGTCCTCAATCAGATTTTTGATAACCTTTAACACCTAAAAGAATCAGTCTATGTGATAAAAGCTGCCACATCTAAATCAACATTTAGACCATTAGGCGCGAGAGTCCCCAGTTTATATATCCAAAATGTCTCTCTGCGCCTAAGGTCCAAAAGTCTATTGCCACCCCTGGGATTGGGTTTAACCACTTCAATACCTTTCACAGTCAAGCATTTTGGATCACATGCATGGCTCTGAGAGTAATGAATTGGTACACTATGTTTTAATATTGGTTTCTTTATGTTGTAAACATGTTCACTATATCTTTTTGATAGGCATCTCTTCGTACGACCTACATACTTCAGCCCACAACTGCACTCTAATAAATAGACTACATAAGTACTCTTGCAGGTAATAAATTGTTTAACCCTAAACTCTTGTCCTGTTACTGATCTAAAAACAGATCTCTCTTTATCAATGCATTTGCACATAGGACATCTTGCTTTATGGCATCTATATGTGCCCTTCAAACTCAAAAAGTTATCATTGATATTACATTGTGTTGGTTTACTCTCTTTTAGCTTACTAGGGGCAAGTAAATTCTTTAAACTGGTATTCTTCCTATACACTACCTTCGGATTTATATCTAGACTTTCTTTTAATAGGGGGTCCCCCTTTAATATGGGCCAAATATTTATGCAATATTCTCTTCACATTCATAATACCCTCACCATATGTGGTGATAAATTTGACAGACTGTTTTTCTTGTTCGCAAGATTTTTCTTTTTGTTTGCTTAATAATGTTTCCCTATCTAAATTCTCAACTTCATCCATGATATATGTGACATGTTCCCCATTATGGGCTTTACAAATTAATTTTTCTTTTAAAACTTCTGCTTCAGTATGGTAGTCACTTATTCTAGAACAATTCCTTTTTAGCCTTATAAATTGACTTTTGGGAATATTTTTCACCCATTTTTTGTAATGGTCACTAGTGGCATGCAATAAGCTGTTACTGTCCACTGATTTTCTATAATTCTTAGTATAGATTTTATTGTCCTCTACAAACACCAATAGATCCAAGAATTCAATCATTTGGTTTTGAATATTACCAACAAATTTTACATTGAACTCATTGGTGTTTAAAAAGTCAATAAAATTAGCTGCCTCAATCTCTGATCCCTCCCAAATTATAAAGACATCATCGATAAAACGCTTATAAAATATTAAATTATGTTTAAAAGGGCCATCTCTCCAAATAAATTCATCTTCAAATAAACCCATAAATAAATTAGCATACGATGGGGCAAATTTCGTCCCCATCGCAGTGCCACATATTTGATGGTAAAAATCCTTTTCAAATTTCATACAATGTTCTAAAAACTTAATTTGATGGTCTGGAAAGATTCTTTTTTTCTTTCAAAAATATGAACTAGCCTTTATTCCAATTGAATGTTGAATTATGGTGTACAATGAGGTTACATCACAAGTGATGAATCTCATGTCACTATTCCATTTTACCTTCTTAAGTTCCTATATTAAGTGTACACCATCCCTAAGATAAGAATTAAGCTGAGTAACAAGTGGATTCAGAAAGTAATCAATATAACTCAATAGATTGGCTGTTAATGAATCTATCCCAGATACAATCGGTCTCCCTGGAGGGTTGGAGACCGATTTGTGTATCTTGGGAAGATGATACATAACAGCCTACTGTCTTACTTACATCTTTCTCCTATTCTTGGCTTTTTGATAGACTGGTAGGTATAGGGAGGTAGGAGGGATAGTAAACCTCTTGGTATAGGGTGTCTTTGCCTCCTCCTGGTGGCCAGGTGAAGAATTCCCAACAGTAAGGCATTGTGGACTCTAAGTCAAGTAGTTTTTACCTGCTCTCAGTTTATTTTATTGCCACCTCCTACTTACATCTTTAAGAGGCTCCCTGGACACTGCTATCCTTTGTAACTATCTTCTTCAGAAGGCAGACAATTTGCTAGTATTAAAACTTTATATCCTCCCTTAAAACCTACATTTTAACATCATATGTTTACCCCTCCCCATCCAAGACCAATTCTATAAACGGGAAAATTGTCATCCTCAATTGACCATGTCCTACAGTCAGCACTCACCAAAAACTACACCACACTTTTTGTCTCTAACTACCATTTTGATTTAATGTCCCTAGGGACCAAATAATCCTTCTGCATTAGTCTTCCTTCTATTTCTCATCATTATTTATTGTTTCCCTGTATAATGCAGCAGAATCTATTGGTAGATTACAAGTGTGTCCAGGAACTTTCCTGTTTGCTAAAATACTCATAAATCTATAATACTAACTCTTACCATTTTATATTTCTACTATGCTTTTTTGTATTTTTGGGTTTCAGCAAGTCAACATTTCAGTTTCTGTGTGCGCATATAACACTCAACAAGTTTCAAGCACCACAGTAATACATATCCATCTACAATGTCTGTTAACAAATATTTGCTGAAACAAAACAGGAAATTATCCGAGACTAACACAAAGGGTGTGGAATTAAATACATAAGATAAGGAAATATTATCAGTTAATTAGTTAGAGAGCACGATGTATGTTTCATTGTGTCGCATAGTAGTAAGAGGTCCTAAAACAATAATAAAAAAAAAAACTGTTTTAAAATTGAGTAAAACAGATCTTAAAAAAGTACATACATTTAAAATCTGAGAAATTTGCAATTGCAGAACTAAACATTTAACAAATGACCTTTTAATGAGCTTTTAAAAAAACAAAAAAGAACAGGCTGGCAAAATTAAGGCGTGTGTAGCTCAAAATGAGCTTCATAGTCCGGAGAGAAAAAAGTTAGTCAACTAAATATTAAAGTCCGTATTTCTAGCTTTATATATAGGTATATATTTCATATTATATGAAGACAGTTGATAAGATACAAACATACCAAAGAGGCAGGTTCCTTATCACTTATCTTCATGTATAGATAACTATGTTATGTATACAACGATAGGCACAGTACACATCTAATAATACATGTTAAGCACATACTCTCTACAAATCTATGTTCTAACTTAGGGCTAGATTATGAGTGGATTGCTATTTAGAGTTTTTGCTCCTGCGGTAATTGCACTCGAAGTTAGCTTTTTGCGCGCGTTGGGTTGTGCTCGTATTGCAATTTGATTGCTCGCACGCTAACCCGATGCGTGCAAAAAGACAAACTTACAATATTGTGCACGCAATAACCTATTCCCCCATAAAAGTCAATGGAGCAAAAAAAGTGCAAAACATCCTAAAACTCACGCACTAACCCAATCACATATTCTTAAGTGCGCTAACCCGACATGAAAATATGAATATTTCACATTCCAATGTTCTACACATAGAAGAAAATGTTCTATTTATTTATAAGTACATATTTATACATATATCTGATGGTATTTTGGTACAATGGGTACTACGGTATCTCACAGCGCTTACACAATGTTCCTACTAGCTCCTGGGTGCTAAAAGGGTACCTAGCTAACCCTTAAATAAGAATCTAAAGAATGGAAAAGAAGCCTAGTAGCGCCAAAGATAGGCTGGGAACTAAAAAGACATATGGTAGGGAAATACTCGCATCAAATAAATAATACCAAATATCAGTGTCTTTTAAATAGTGCACATAAAATACAATTTATTACAGTTAAACACATAAGTAAAAACATGGATCCATGAAACATTAAGCACAAAATATATAAAACATTATAAAAACATTATGTAAAATGAAAACGTAATCATAAAAAATGAGGTCATAAAAAATTATGGTTGGACAAATATAGCTCCGGATGGGAACAGTATTCCCTATGGAAAGTGCAAACGTGCTATGATAATTGCACAGATATAGTACAAAAGGATATACAAAAATGGGGGTACCCCCTCACAATTGCACTATTGTATATTTCTTTTACAGGTTGGATATAGGGATTACACCCAGGTTTTACCGGACACTCCCTTACCCACCACTTACACATTGTTTGGAACCTTCTTCTGAGGAGACCTGAGGAAGTTTTACTTACAACACTTATATCATTTGGAACTTTACATCACTAACATTGGTCATCACTACTTTTTATCACTGACTTTTACCACAGACATATTTTTTCACAGTTTTTGTACACAGTTATTTCTTTTATTCTTTTTTACTTTTTCAGTTTTTTGTTTAAATAGACACGGTCACTTTTTACACTGTCTATTTGTTACACTGTTCACATTGTGAGGGGGTACCCCCATTTTTGTATATCCTTTTGTACTATATCTGTGCAATTATCATAGCACGTTTGCACTTTCCATAGGGAATACTGTTCCCATCCGGAGCTATATTTGTCCAACCATAATTTTTTATGACCTCATTTTTTATGATTACGTTTTCATTTTACATAATGTTTTTATAATGTTTTATATATTTTGTGCTTAATGTTTCATGGATCCATGTTTTTACTTATGTGTTTAACTGTAATAAATTGTATTTTATGTGCACTATTTAAAGGACACTGATATTTGGTATTATTTATTTGATGCGAGTATTTCCCTACCATATGTCTTTTTAGTTCCCAGCCTATCTTTGGCGCTCCTAGGCTTCTTTTCCATTCTTTAGGTATTTTGGTACAATATTTATCTATACCTCTATATATTTATTTATTTAGGAATATATTTTTATAAATGCATAGAACATTTTCTGCTCTGTGCAGAACATTGGAATATGAAATATTTACAGTAAATACATAGTTAAAACCTTTATTAAAAATGAACATTGCAAAAATATGATTTTACATGTTTTTATCTACTTCACTGCAAAGGGCTCCAATGCACTTTTATATAAGTCTATATATGTCTACATATGTCTGTATATACACATATAAATACACATGTACACACATATAAACATATTTATATATGCATATACATCTTTAGACATGTATATGTATGTTTATGTGCCGCCTTTTTTTCTCTAACACCTGAGATCTTTCATATCTTTGAGCCCTTATAACTATTGTGTGCAATATTTTTTTTAAAAATATTTTTTATTAGATGGTGTTATGAGTGTAACTGTACTTTTAAATGTAATTTTGATATGTTTTGTGAAGTCGCACTAACCCGACGCACTTTAACTTCAATTGCGCTCAAGCGATCAAGTTTACTTTCGACTCACAAACAGTAAGGATAAACCCCTTTTCGTTTGCGTGCAACTGTTAGTACTCTACTCATAATCTTGCCCTTAATGGGCTAGATTACGAGTGGAGTACTATTTATTGCTTGCGCACTAACTCTGCTACAAGTGAGCTTTTTGCGTGCGTCGGGTACCACTCGTATTACAAGTTGAAAGTAAAAATGTTTTGCTCATGTGCTTACCCGACAAGCACAAAAAGTTGAGGGTAGAATATCACTACTGCATTGACGTATTCCCAATCACATTTTCTCTAGTGCGCTAACCCGATAATTAATTTTACATTCCAATGTTTTTCACATAATAGAATATGTTCTATTTTTTCATAAATAGGTATTTCTACATATAAATGATGTTATTTTGGGTCAATATATATCTATACCTAAATAAAAAAAAAAAATATATATATATATACACACACACACACATACAATATATATATACACACACACACACATACAGTATATATATATATATATATATATATATATATATATATATATATATATATATATATATATATATATATAGGGCTAGATTACAAGTGAGGCGCAAACTGTTTTGCGCAAGCAATATTGTTTTTCCGCCAGCCTTTTTAATTGCGCAGATATTACAAGTTGAGTGGAATCCCGATTGCGCTAGTGCATTCGCCATTTACACTTAAATCCTTATCGCAATCTCAGAGCTGTGGTTAACTGTTTTCAGAAACAAAAAACTTGCACAAAACACTTCAAAATTACATTACAAAGTACTGTTACACTCATATTAACACTGTCTAATAAAAAAAAAAAAATATTCCACAAAAAAGTTAGAAGGATTTAAAGTGAAGGTCAATTTTCATGTGAAAGTGCCCATTTTTTAAAAAAACTATTAAAAACAAGGGCACTTTCATTCATGAAAATTTACATTTCAGCCGTTTTTTAAATCTCGGGTGTTAAAAAAAAACAAAAAAAAAACTTTAACATAGAGATACATACAGATACATTGCTAAAGATGTATTTGTATGTATATAGATATGTCTATATAAGTGTACATATATATTAATATATGTATATATATGTATAGACATACATATATATGTACACATATGTAGACATAAATAGAAGTACATTAGAGACCTTTGCCATTAAGTAGATGAAAAGATGTAAAAACATATATATGCAATATTCATATTTAATAAAGATTTTAACTGTATTTACTGTAAATATTTCACATTTGCTAATGCGAATATGGTATGTTGTTTGCGCGATGGGTGTTAGTTTTTTTTTCAACAATTTTTTTTGCACGCGAAAAATTAAATTAGGATTTTTGCGCTATTCGGGTTACAGCTTGTGCAAAAACAACATTTATGCTTACCTGATAAATTTCTTTCCAAATATGGAGAATCCACAACGTCATTCAATTACTAGTGGGAATATCACTCCTGGCCAGCAGGAGGAGGCAAAGAGCACCACAGCAAAGCTGTTAAGTGTCACTCCCCTACCCATAATCCCCAGTCATTCGACCAAAGGGAAATGGAAAAGGAATAACACAAAGGTTGAGTAAACATGAGGTTTAGTAAAAAAATAACTGTCTTAATAAAGGGTGGGGTCATGGACTACTAGTCGGAACCAATACCCAAGCTAGTGGACATAGAATGAACAGGGAGGGAGAACAAGACAGGCAGACCTAAACAGAAGGCACCACCGCTTGAAGAACCTTTCTCCCAAAAGAGGCCTCAGCTGAGGCAAAAGTATCAAATCTGTAACATTTGGAAAAAGTATACAAAGAGGACCAAGTTGCAGCCTTGCAAATCTGTTCCTCAGAAGCTTCATTTTTGAAAACCCAAGAAGAGGAGACAGCCCTAGTGGAATGAGCTGTAATTCTCTTAGGAGGCTGCTGTCCAGCAGTCTCATAAGCAAAACGAATTATACTCCTCAACCAGAGGGAAATTAGAGCATGCACAACATCCAAGTTGTGCAACAGACGTTCTTTATGAGAAGAAGGATTGGGACAGAGAGAAGGAACAACAATATCCTGATTAATATTTCTATCCAAAATCACTTTAGGAAGAAACCCCAATTTAGTACTAAGAACCGCCCTATCCGCATGAAAGATAAGGTAAGGCGAATCACACTGCAAAACCGAGAGTTCTGAAACTCTCAGAGCAGAAGAGATAGCAATAAGAAACAAAACCTTCCAAGATAGCCACTTAATATCTAAATAATGCATTGGCTCAAACGGAGCCTGCAGCAAAACTTTAAGAACAAGATTAAGGCTCCAAGGTTTAAACACAGGCCTGATTCTGACCAGGGCCTGACAAAAAGATTGAACATCTGGCACATCCGCCAGGCGCTTGTGTAACAAAATAGATAATGCAGAAATCTGACCTTTCAGAGAATTGACTGACAACCCTTTCTCCAGACCTTCCTGGAGACAAGACAAAATTCTAGGAATCCTAGCCCTACTCCAAGAGTAGCCCTTAGATTCACACCAATAAAGGTATTTACACCATACCTTAAGGTAAATTTTTGGAGTAACAGGCTTGTGAGCCTGGATCATGGTCTCAATGACCGACTCAGAAAATCCACACTTAGACAGAACTAAGTGTTCAATCTCCAAGCAGTTAGCTTCTGAGAAACAAGATTTGGATGGAGGAATGGACCGTCAGTTTGAAGGTCCTTCCTCAGAGGAAACCTCCAAGGTGGCTGCTATGCAGGAGTTATTAGAATTACTGATGCTCTCTTCTGTTTGATGCCAGCAATAACTCATGGAAGGAGCGCAAACGGAGGAAACAGGTATGCTAGACCGAAACCCCAAGGAACCGCCAGAGCATCTTTCAGAGCAGCCTTAGAATCTCTTGACCTTAAACCATACCTTGGAAGCTTGGCGTTCTGCCGAGACACCATCAGATCCAACTCCGGCACCCCCCATTTGAGGGTAAACCTGGAGAACATCTCCGGATAGAGACCCCACTCCCCGGGATGAAATGTCTGTCTGCTCAGGAAATCCGCTTCCCAGTTGTCCACTCCAGGAATGTGGATGGCAGATAGACACAATTGTGAGCTTTCACCCATTGAATAATCCGTGCCACCTCCTTCATGGCTAAGGAACTCCGAGTTCCTCCCTGGTGGTTGATGTTAGCCACTGAGGTGATGTTGTCTGACTGAAACCTGATAAACCACGCTAAGGACAATTGCGGCCAAGCCATCAGAGCATAGTACATAGTCCCTGCTCCTTTAACGAGCTCCAGACTGCTCCCCAGCCTAGCAGGCTGGCGTCCATGGTCACAATCACCCAGGAAGGTCTCCGGAAGCATGTGCTCTAAAACAGATGGTCCTAAGAAAGCCACCACAGGAGAGAGTCTCTTGTCGACTGGTCTAGATCTATCCTCTGAGACAGATCCAAATGGTCTCCGTTCCGTTGTCTGAGCATACATAATTGCAGAGCTCTCAAATGGAATTGAGCAAAAGGAATAATTTCCCATGGAAGCGACCATCAGACCAATTACCTTCATACCTCCATACATTGAGTAGACTGTAGAGAGAGGCAAGAGGAGAGAATCCTGGATTTTCTGACCTCCGTCAGAAAAAGTTTCATAGATACGGAATCTATTATGGTCCCTAAGAAAACTACACTTGTAGCTGGAACAAGGGAACTCTTTTCCAGATTCACTTTCCATCTGTGGGAACGTAGAAAAGACAATAAGATCTCTGTATGAGAGTTTGCTTGTTGAAAAGATGGCGCCTGAAAATGGAAGAGCCACAAACTGAAAGTGTTTGTCTAGAAAGGCGAATCCTCAGGAATTTGTGATGATCCCTGTGGATGGGAACATGAAGATATGCGTCCTTCAGGTCTATGGTCGTCATGAACTAACCCTCTTGGACCAAAGGAAGAATAGAACAAATGGTTTCCATTTTGAAGGACGGTACTCTGAGAAACTTGTTGAGGCACTTTATGTCTAAAATGGGTTGAAAAGTTCTCTTTTTTGGACACCACGAACAGATTTGAATAGAATCCTAGAACCTGTTCCCTAACTGGAACTGAAACAATCACATCCGGGGAGGAAAGGTCCTGAACGCAGTTCAAGAATGCCTCTCTTTTTACCTGGTCTACAGATAATCTTGAGAGGTGGAATCTACCCCTGGGAGGGAAAGTTTTGAATTCTATTTTGTAACCCTGAGATACTATGTCCACAGCCCAAGGATCTGGGACATCTCGTCTCCACGCTTGACAAAACAGGGAAAGTCTGCCCTCCACTTGATTTGATCCCGTCCCGAGGGCCGACCCTTCATGCTGACTTAGACTCAGCTGAGGGTTTCTTTGATTGCTTCCCCTTATTCCAAGACTGATTGGGCTTCCAAGAAGACTTGGACTGCTCCTGTTTGGAAGAGGGAGAGCAAGACTTTTGAAGTTACGAAAGGAACGAAAATGACTTTGACGTCTTTTGAGTCTGTTTGTCATGATTCCTCCGTTCATCGCCGTCTCGCCGCGGCTCCCGGATCTCTTCTGGGTTCTTACGTCACGTTGCTAGGCAACGTGACGCATTCTCAAGACACCCCCTCTGACGTAACGGCCCTCTCTCAGCCTTTAAATCTCGGCGGGAGATTTACTCGGGGCCCGTTTGTTCTCTTTTGCCGGACCTTGTCTATGTGAGTACTAATCTTTTGGATCCTGACCCTATCCTTCCTGACTTAGTTTTGCCTGTACCTCAAATGCCGTTTTGGATATACTTGTCCCTAGCCTGTCTGTAGTCCTGTGCTATTTGTTTTAAAGTTTAACCTCTTGCCTACAAGTCTTTGTTTGCTTTAATCCTGCTAAAAAGGACATTATCATTTGTTTGCTGACAAACCTGCTTAAAAGGACATTAACATTTGTTTGCTGACACCTGCTTAAAGGGACATTATCTTTGTTTGCTTTAATCCTGCTAAAAAAAAGGACATTATCATTTATTTACTGACAACCTGCTTAAAGGGACTTTATCTTTGTTTGCTTTAATCCTGCTAAAAAGGACATTATCATTTGTTTGCTAACAACCTGCTTAAAGGGACATTCTTTGTTTGTTGCAAACCTGCAAGAAAGAAACATTATCATTTGTTCGCTGATAACCTGCTTAAAGGGACATAATCTTTGTTTGTTTCTATTTCCCTGAGAAAGGAACGCTATCTCCTGTAAATCAATTCAGTCCTCAAGAAGATATACTGAGTTACTAATTATTTTGGGAAGGTCTTATATCCTGCTTATTTTGTTTCCTGAGTGGGTCACGTCCTGGATATTTCTCAGTGTGCCAGCGTGTGTTTTAATATTCACGCTAGCAGTTGGGTTAAATCCTGGACTGACTAAATACGGCTGACACTGTTCTTCTTGTCTTGTGGTAGAAAAGACCCTTTTCCACCAGTAATATCAGAAATTATTTCGGCCAGACCAGGTCCGAACAAGGTCTTACCCTTGTAAGGAAGCGCCAGAAGCTTGGACTTAGAGGTAAGATCAGCTGACCAAGATTTTAGTCAAAATGCCCTGC
Organism: Bombina bombina; assembly: GCF_027579735.1. NCBI lineage: Eukaryota > Metazoa > Chordata > Amphibia > Anura > Bombinatoridae > Bombina > Bombina bombina. Next base: position 598,296,144 of record NC_069501.1, read on the forward strand.
GGGCTAGGACAGTGAAGCCAGACATCTTGGCTCCCAGTCTAATAATTTGCATGTTAGCATCAGAAATAAAGGAATTAGCTAGTTTGAGAGCCTTAATCCTATCTTGTATCTCCTCCAACGGAGTCTCTACTAAAATTGATTCAGACAAGGCGTTGCACCAATAAGATGCAGGTCTTGCTACTGTGGCAATACAAACTGCAGGTTGCCATTGAAGACCTTGATGAACATACACCTTCAAATAAGCTTCCAGCTTTTTGTCCATGGGATCCTTAAAGGAGCAGCTATTCTCTATAGGGATCGTAGTTCTCTTAGCCAGAGTAGAAAAAGCCCCTTCTACTTTAGGCAACGTGCACCAAGAATCTTTAATGGAGTCAACAACAGGAAACATCTTTTTAAATATGGGAGACGGGGAGAAAGGAATCCCTGGCTTCCCCCATTCCTGTGAAATAATCTCCGTCACATGGTCTGGAACTGGAAAAACTTCCACAGAGGAAGGAACATCATAGTATTTATTAAGTTTACTAGACTTCTTAGGGTTGACAACGACAGAAGTATCATAGTCGTCCAAAGTAGCCAATACCTCCTTTAACAGTACACAAAGGTGTTCAAGCTTAAATGTGAAGTTTACTTCTTCAGTATCAGATGAAGGAATAATACTGTCTAAATCTGAGATATCACCCTCAGAGGCTACTGACGTATCCTCCTCATCAGACTTATGATGGAGGGCAACCTGCGTAGCAGTAGGTGGAACAGAAACCTTACTATCTGAATGTCTAATTTTCCTCTTGCGTTTTCTCAGCATAGTAAAAGCAGATAATGCTGCAGGTACCACAGAAGATACCTGTGCAGCAAAATCTGCAGGCAAATAAACTCCTCCAGGATGCTGAGAGGAACTGCAGGGCACTGTATGTGACATTGCCTGAACAGCATCATCCTGAGAGACATTGGGTTCAGCGGGCAACAATTTATCTTTAAATTTAAGTGTTCTAGCTAAGCATGCAGCACAGAATTGCATAGGCAAAACAATTTGTTCCTCTAGGCATAACAAGCATGTGTCAAAAGACACAGTCTTCCATAATACTAAATAAAAAATTCCCCAAATTGTAGACATTTTTGAAATACACAATTTGGCTGCCAGAAGTCTCTAAAACAAATTGTATAGTAGATCGACACTGAAATTCAATGACGCTGCTCCGCTCCTTGAATATCTGACAGCAGAGAGAAGTCACATGACCGGCAGAGAGAGGAAACTATGCAGCAAGTAAAAGGTGCACGTTTCCCTCTGCCTACAACACCGGAGCTAAATTTACACAAACGCTCAAGCAGTCTCTCAGTTAGCCTGTTCTAGCTAAGCAAGCAAAGAAAACCAACTGCCAAATTTTAAGTTTATAAATAAATCCCTGTATAAAACATAAGCCCCACACACATATTAATAAAGTATTTCAACAAAATTAGCCCAAAGAGGAAAAACGTCCCAATAAAAGGAAGATTAACCCCTAGTCTCAACATACATAATGTGCCTGCCCACTGCCAAAGAGAATCCTGTATAAAGGATTTTAAAAATGTCACCATCTACTGCATGTGAAATATTCTTCTGAAGTGCAAGTCTCCAAGACCTAGAAGACAAAAGCATTTACCTGTAGTCTAGCTGTCCATCAGGAAGACAGCTCACAAGGTGTGAAAGGACACATACTCCTTACAGAGACCTGTAGAAAAAGAAAGAACAGAGTAACCAACTCTGTCTTTCTGTACCATGGGCAGCAATGTGTTAGAAAACAAAGCAAGGACTACCTCACAACTTCCTAACTGCTTAAAAGCCACCACTACTCTACTGAAGAGATTGACATGGACTCAGCTAAACCCAAATCCTTGCTTGCAGGGAAAAGTACCCGAAAAAGGAATTTATTTCTTTAGACACCAAACTTCACCTCCTCCATTGACAGAGGCAAAGAGAATGACTAGGGATTATGGGTATGGGGAGTGACACTTAACAGCTTTGCTGTGGTGCTCTTTGCCTCCTCCTGCTGGCCAGGAGTGATATTCCCACTAGTATTTGAATGACGTTGTGGACTCTCCATTTCTTAAGAAAGAAATAAGTTGGATTTTTTTTTACTTGTAAAACAAACAAAACCAGACTAGCGCAAAAAAATCAACTCTATCAGAGTTTTTCACTCTGCTATTAGATAATTAGATTTAGGTATTGATAAATACACACACAATATATATATATATATATATATATATATATACACATACACACACACATAGGAATATCTATTTTAAAATACTTATACTATACTTACTTACTTACTTAATATATGTATACATATGTATTTATGTTTTTATATGGGTGTATAAGTTGTAAATACATAGAAAGTCATATGTACACACATATATACAAGTATATATATATATATATATATATATATATATATATATACACACACACACACACACACACATATTTAGACATGTATATGTATGTATTTCTATGTGAAAGACCTTCTAACACCTGAGACCTCATATCTTTGAGCCCTTAAAACTTTTTTATGCTACCCATTGCCCCTAAAGGGGCATTTATATGGGCATTGCCCTTAAAAGGGCATTCAGCTCTTTTAAAAAAGCCCAAAGTCCTAATCTTAAAAAAAAAACACCCAAAAAAATGAAAACAAAAAACTAACACTAAACCCAGAATATCTACTCATGGTTCCTGAAATCCGGACATCCATCTCCATCCAGGCGGCAAGAAGTCTTCATCCAGGCAGCGATATCTTCATCCATCCCAGGGGCGTCTTCTATCTTCATCCCGGCGGCGCGGAGCCATCATGGAAGCCGGATACATCTTGTGTAGAGCGTCCTCCTACGATCAATGCCGTACGCAGAAGTTGAATGCAAGGTAGCCATTTCAAAATGGCGTACCTTGCATTCCTATTGGCTGATTTGATTCTTCAAATTCAAATCAGCCAATAGGATGAGAGTTTCTGAAATCCTATTGGCTGTTCAAAACAGCCAATAGGATGAGAGCTACGGAAATCCTATTGGCTGTTCAAAACAGCCAATATGATTTTAGTAGCTCTCATCTTAAGGGTTAATAACTTTATTATAGTGGCGGCGATGTCGGTGGTAGATTAGGGGTAAATAACTTTATTTAGGTTTCGGGGATGTCGGGGGCGGCAGATTAGGGGTGTTTAGACTTGGGGTTTATGTTTGGGTGTTAGGTTTAAACGTAACTTTTTTCCCCCTATAGACATCAATGAGGTTGCGTTACGGAGATTTTTCATTCTGCACTTCAGGTGTTAGTTTTTTTTTTTAACACTCTCTCCCCATTGATGTCTTTGGGAGAAAGCGTGCATGAGCATGTCAAAGCAGCCCTTGGCTTTTGTGAGGTATGGAGCTTAATGCCACCATATTGTATGCACAAGGAGGCTTTTCAGTAACTTGTAATGGCAGCGTTATGGAGAGTGAAATAATGCAACTTTTTTGGCGTTAGTTTTGCACCCTGTTTAGTGCAAAACTCGTAATCTACCCGAATGTCTTTTTATCTGAGTGTTGTTAACATGTCCAGAGGCAAAGCAGTATATTTAGCTCCATTTAATAAACAGAACTCTGAGTCTGAAATCATCTCACAAACCAAGCTGCAATCACCTGTTCTCACCACGAACACAACAGTAATCAGTCCTTACAGGCAGCACAACAAAAAGGGCAATTAACCCCTCCAACCCGTTAGGACATTCCATGCCGGCCTAACTGCGCTGGGCTTTAACAAATTAGTCCCAACGGGAAAGGGTTACAAAGCATAGACAGGAGAACAGGCCAAGTCAAAACCAGGAAAGGTAAACTGCAGGCAAAAACAATGAGAGGACTCAATTTCAGAGCAGAGAGGGTCTAGTCAATCTAGTTTAAATAGTCTGGCACAATTACCAAGCCACCTACAGCTGGCAGGTAAGAGGAGCCAGAGAGCCAGCAGGTGTAGGTAGCAAGTCTCCAGATAACACCCTGAGCCAGAGCCCTCCAGTGCCTCAGAGGAATGCCACAGGACTGCAAGCCAAGAGACCTGGGATCAAATCTGGGTTTCATTTAATAACTAAATATAAATATATATTCACACCTAAACCACATAATATGCCCAGTGTAATTGCAAAGAATCATGATGGGGAATTAGGGTTGCCACCCAGCCGGTATTTTACCAACACGGCCGGTATTTTTAAGGTTCATGTCAATGAAGAAAATAAAGAATAAATATTGAAAGAAAGCCCCTGTCAAAGTGAAACTTCTTCTGAGTGTGAGGAATACTAGTTATAAACAAATGAGCATTTAAAATCAGTCATATCAGCTTTAGTTTTTGAGTTATGCTGTTTAATTATTTATGCAAATTTATGTTAATTAGCATGGCCGGTATTTTCTTCCAAGAAAAGTGGCAACCCTATGGGGAATACAAATTAGAAGAAAAGTAGGTATCAAACAGTATTAACACAATCCTCTCTGGTGAAAGTAGAACAAGCACACGTTTCAGATGTTTTACAGAAAAAGGCAGGAAAATAATATACATCAAATTTTTTATTATTATTATTATCAGGTATTTATAAAGCGCCAGCAGATTACGCAGCGCTATACAAGCAATAATAAAACATTACAAGGATGCATTACATAGACAAAAGTACAGTAGGGTACAATTCAGTTGTAGGAGCAATAATGGAGATATACAAAAGGAGGGGAAAGCCCTGCCCTTGTGCACAACCAGTAGTAGTTCACTTTAAATACAAAGTGGCCTGCAGGTAGAAAGGCTCTCAAGCTTACAATCTAGAGAGGGAATGGACACGAAAGGTAAGGGAGAAGGGAAATATGTCTAATAGAAGGCAGTGTAAACTGAGAGTAAATGAAATGTGTGGTGAGTGAGCAAATGAGGGTTGGGAAAGTGTAACAGAATATGGTAAAGTGTCAGTACAGAGACTGAGTGTGAAGTAGTCTCTCTATCCTGGTTCATTACTGACAGCTGTACCTAATTGCTGTTAGGAGGTGTTTATATATTAAGGTAAACACCAGGGTGGGTGATGGAGGTAGGATTGGTGCGCTAGTGCTTGCAGATCTGGTAGCAGGGGTGAAACTACAGGGGGTGCAGAGTTCGCAATTGCGACTGGGCCCCCAAGGGTGGGGGCCCAGCTTAAAATTTATTTTTATTTTTATTTCCAATAAAAAACGTTGACCTGCCACTGCCTGCACTGATATCATGTGAGTGTGACATGATGCTTCACTAGTGTCTCTGACTACAGGGGTTAGTGTTTCTGTTTTACCCATTGGTGTTTATGTGTGTGTATGTGTGTATGTGTATTTATGTGTGTATGTGTGTATGTATGTATGTATGTGACTGTGTGTGTGTGTATGTATGTGACTGTGTGTGTATGTTTGTTGAACCAGCAAATTACAGACCTTGTTATTACAGCATGGGGGAGCAGGGGGTAAACAGTGTCAGTCTATACAGTACCACTATGGACCATGTCACAGACTACTGTGGTCACTTTATAAAGTACTGGGGTGGGTAGGGTCAGGCCAGCCATCTCACCGACAGATTACAGACTGTGTCACTTACTCACTATATACAGTACTGGTGGGTTAAACAGTGTCACTGTAATAGGGGGTCACACCATCTCACAGACTGTGGGCACAGGGTACCTCCTTTTGTAGACATGTAATCTGATTCACATTTTTTTTGTGTTAAAGTAAAAAAAAAAAAGCATATGTATCAAATTCACTTTTTTTGGGGTGGGTGGGGGGCTGGGGGGGGGGGGCCTTCTTAGATTCTTGCACCTGGGCTCTGTGGTTTCTAGTTACGCCTCTTTCTGGGAGACTGGTGTTAGATTGTGAGCTGTGAGAAAGAGAGTGGTAAGGTAAAACTTCCTGTTGATAAAGTATAGGGGGAGGTGTAGTTTGCAAAAGAGTAGAGGGGGAGAGAGGAGATTGGAATGTTACAATAATAAAGGTTAAAATCAATTCCATATTAGCCCAACAGATACAATTTTTTTTTTTTTTTTTTTTTTATTGATTCACTTCTCCACTCCTCACTCTACTCACTAAATACTATATGGAGAAAAAATTATACTAAAATGTTAAATATTACATCTTGGAATGTGGGAGGAATCAACTCCCCCATTAAAAGATTTTTTTTTTTTTTAACCATTTAAAAAAAAAATTTTATTCTTACTTAGTGTTTCTACAAGAGACTGGATATAGAACATCAGAAATTAAAAATAGAATGGGTAAAATAAGTTATCTATTCAGCTATAGGAAACATAGTAGAGGTATAGCAATATTGTTTAACAAAAAGTTAGACTATCAAATAAAAAGGAACGTTTGTGATCCCCAGGGTAGGTATCTTATTGTTCAACATGAGGTAAATAAGGAAGTTTTAACAGTGTGCAATATATGTGGACCTAACGATTCTAACAGAGCGTTTTGGGAATCATTGATTGTAGTTCTAAATAAATTCAGTGATACAAAAATGATTTTAGGCGGGAGGGGGGGGGCTACAATTTAACACCTAACTATAAAATTGATAGAATAAATAAAGGGAAGGTGTCACAAAAGGAAAATAAATATAAAAGAGGTCAAATTGAAAAAAAAATTAGTCAAATGTTGTTGGAAGCCCTTGATTTCTTAGAAGCATGGAGATACAAAAATCCAATAGTAAGAGAATATACATGCATATCTAAAAAATATAGATCACTATCTAGGATAGATTTATTTTTTTATATCAAGGGAATTAGAACAGTATATCTCAAACGTTAGAATAGGAGAAATTATAATTTTGGATCATGCACCAATAAATATTGACCTAGTATTTACAAACAAAACCAAGCAAATTTGAAGATTTATGTTCCCCAAATTCTTATACGGCTCTAAAAAAATTGAGATTTTTTTAAAAGAAAAATGGGAGGAATGTCTGGTAAATAATAAAGGAGATGAATGTAATATTCAGACAAAATGGGAAATAGGGAAAGCTGTTATTAAAGGGCATATTATTTCCTTTGTAGCTAATTATAATAAAACCAGGCAATTGCAATATAGACAACAAAGTGAAAAATTAGGAGCAGCTTATACTTTATACCTGGGCAACAGGTCTCACAACAATTTTAAAAGTAAAAAAGAAATGAATATTTACTTGACCCAGCAAGTTACTTGAGATATAAAAAAAGCGCAAGGTAAATTTTTCAGGCAGGGTAATAAAGCAGGGAAATACTTAGCCAACTTAGTTAAAAATTTTAAATCTAAGAAACAAATCCTGCAAATAGATACGGAGAAGGGAATAAAAACAAAATCAGAAGGGGCGGAGCCTACAGCTGTTGCGTTAGGACGTGTGCATGCCGAGCTCCTGGACTCAACCAGCTTTTTTAGAATTATTTTCTACAATTTATTTATTCTACAGTTCTATTCTAAGCTATCATATTGTGAGAAGAGTCTGGGAACATCATACATAGAACGGCCCTACCTATGCTCCTCAGCTAACTCCACAGCGACCAGCCACGAGGTCGAGAGGTCTTGCTCGAAAGCCTGATTGTCTGTGCTGTTACAGCTGCCGCACATATATCCCCCCCAGGCCCCTGGGTTACCAAACCAGTTCGGCTGTAACTGGACAATTTAAGATTGATTCTATAATGGAGTCTATACAACAAGCTTTTCTGACGGCTCTAGACCATCTATTACAAGACTGCCTTATTCATATGGAGAACCATCTTAATGCAGCGGAGTGAAGTGTAGGTAATTCTAAAACACTTGAGCCTGAATTTTTAAAGCAGAGGGAAATACAAGATGAGATGAGCCCTAATCAACTTACGACTATGGAGACACTTGAAACCTTGGGGAAAGAGGCAGCATTTCCTTCTATGCAAGTTTGCAGTGTTCCGGAGCTGGAGGCCGCTGGAGGATCGATTAGAGTGGAGAGCGGCCTGAGAGAGGAGATCTGCTTTTACATTGAATGCTCTGGCTAGTGGAGAGATTCTGACCCCCGGTATGCTTGGCGATGCAGAGGCGGATTTCAATGAGGGTGCGCTGTTATCAGGATCAAAGCTGCATTGGTGCCTGATGAAAAGCTGATTGAGGAGACGGATGCCTGCGTAAGCCTTTACCTACATCCTTGCACGAGTGATCATGACATATATTCTATTGATTTGATCCACCGTGAAGGCCTGCTGGCTCGAGAATCAGTTTGGGACACCTTCAAGGGAACTTTCTGCCAGCCTTTGGACTGTGTAGGCACACTTTACTGCTGCAGGCCTTTTGACCCTGGGGGCTCCTAGGTATGATCCCACACCGTTACAGGCCTGCCATCATGCTGGGCGCACATTGAGGATATGAAGGGGAACATTGTCTCTCTGAGCTATGGGCTGTTTGTGCACGGACATTTACGATCTGGCATGATTTGCTTTGCAGCATTAACGGCTGGTAGGATATTAAGCCTTTGAAATGGAGGTTATTATTCAAACATTTCTCAGAATTCTTGTATTATTTTAGAATGAAGGCTCAGTCTGTCTTTATTAATATTGCCTTTGGTTAGAATTAATCTTTACGTGATAGTATGCACTTGTTTGTTTGTATATCAGCTTACATTATGTGACCAGTGCCAACTCCTTTCTAATAAGCTAGACAGTAACCAATTTCCAGCTTGCTTAAAATTCAAAGCATATCTAAAGTCCCCTATATGAATATATTTTTCTTTTTGCTCCTGTGTTCTCCCCTTCATTTATACAACTGAAAAGGAGACTAAGTTGTTCATATATTCCTCAGACTTCTAATGTCACTTTAGAATAGAGGCAAAGCCCAATGTAAGCTAGTTGTCTTTATCAATATTCCCCCTGTTTTTGGTTAAAGTGTATAATTCAATGAAAGCACACTCTAGCATGTCAGTATGCAAGTGTACATTGTGAGACCGGTACTAACTCCTCTGTAATAAGTCAGGCAGTAACCAATCTATAATTTGTCTATTGTTCACTGTATATTTCACCTCTCCTACATGTGTGTATACATTTTTATTTTAGCCCTTATGTGTTACCCTTCATTAAATTTTACTCGCTAGACCCCTAGGCAGATGAGGATATAAACATATTACTCTACACAGATACCAAGTTTTTTCCTTGATGGCAATGGCATCTTACCCATAAACTTTGTTAATGAAACAATACTTGCCTAGCCTTTTGAGATATAGGATTTGTAGATTCCCAATAGACCTGTATCTGTTTCCCCATGCAGCCCTTTCTGTAACTTAATACTAATTAAGGAGAATATATCCCCAGGCGCCAGAGGCGTAACTAGAAACCACAGGGCCCAGGTGCAAGAATCTAAGAAGGGCCCCCTTCACCAAAACCCCCCCCCCCCAAAAAAAAAGTGAATTTCATACATATCTTTTTTTTTTTTTACATGTAACACAGAAAAAAATGTGAATCAGATGTCTGCAAAAGGAGGTACCCTGTGCCCACAGTCTGTGAGATGGTCTGACCCCCTATTACTGTATATAGTGACACTGTTTAATCCACTGGTACTTTATGTATATAGTGAGTCAGTGACACAGTTTGTAATATGCCAGTGAGATGGCTGGCCTGACCCTACTCACCCCAGTACTTTATAAAGTGACCACAGTAGTCTGTGACATGGTCCAGCCCCCCGTACTGTATATAGTGGTACTGTATAGACTGACACTGTTTACCCCCTGCCCCACCATGCTGTGGTAACAAGGTCTGTAATTTGCTGGTTCCACAAACATACACACACATACATGCATAAATATACACACAGTCACATACACACATAAACACACACATAAACACCAATCGGTAAAACAGAAACACTAACCCCTGTAGTCAGAGACACTAGTGAAGCATCACATCACACTCACATGATATTAGTTCAGGCAGTGGCAGGTCAACGTTTTTTTAAGCTGGGCCCCCACCCTTGGGGGCCCAGTCGCAATTGCGACCTCTGCACCCCCTGTAGTTTCGCCCCTGCCAGGCACTATCTCTGCATGCGGCTCGATTATAACTGGTGCCTGTTTTAGTAACTCACTATACATAAGTGTTGGTCATTTACCTTTCTCAATCACATCCCGGGCCCAAGAGTGGCCCAGTTTATTGTTCCCCTTTCTCCCCTATGCCCCCCGCTACGACATATTAATACTTTAGGGGGTCCAAGAGAGGCCTCTATGTTCTTCTAGGGGCATTCGCTATGTCATTACTTTAACACACTCTAATGGGGACGCACTATAACAGAAAATATGAGGTTGAATTTTTTTTTATTTTTTTTTTCTCTTTCTTTCTTTTCTCTCTATTTGCATATTTAGTTAATATTTGTTTTCCTTTTATGGCATGACTCTATCTGGAGATTTTGTGTATATCAATGTTCTTCTATTTTTACTCTTTTCCCAGTATTGATGTGTTTTCTTTTTGTATTTACATGTCATGAGAATTATTGCCCAATTGTCATTTTGTGTATTACACCTCAATAAAAATATTATTAAAAAAAAAATCAGAAGATATTGTTGAAGAATTTCGTAAATTTTACGAAACATTATATACTTCAGAAAAATATAGTAATATGGAAAAAGAGTATAAAGAGTTTTTTTTATTTAATCTCACTACCGGAAATCACACAAGATCAGCAGGAAGAACTAAATGCAGAAATTACGTTAGAGGAAATCAATAAAACCTTAAGTGAAATAAAAACAGGAGAATCGCCTGGACCAGATGGTCTGCCGATGGAATAGTATAAAATACTTAAAATCCAGGTCTCTAAAATGCTGGTAGAATTGTTTAATTTATATTTGTCAGGAATAATTCAGCCCTCTCAAGAATTTTCTGCAGCTTGTATAATTGTTATACCAAAAGGGGAGAAAGATCCGCTTAAAGTGGCATCATATAGACTGATCTCGCTGCTTAATTAAGATTATAAATTATTAACAAAAATATTAGCTAATAGATTAAAAAAAAATCTACCCTCACTGATACATAATGATCATTCAGGATTTGTTCAAGCAAGATCATCAGGAAAGAATGTGAGGAAAGTGTTATACATAGTAAATAATTTCTGGGCACTTAACCAAAAACAGTCGATAAAACAACCTAAGAAGAATTCAGTGCTTTTAGCACTATATCCTGAAAAAGCATTCGACCGGGTAGAATGGCCATTTTTATTCTCTTGTTTAAAAAAATATAATATTCAGGGATTTTTTCCTTCACTTATTAAAAATATTTACAATAAACCAAAGGCTGCATTATCTGTCAATGGGGAAATATCCCAGAGGTTTTCTTTAGAAAGAGGAACGAAACAAGGGTGTCCTTTATCACCTCTTTTGTTTAATCTGGTATTAGAACCCTTAGCGACTAAACTCCGCAAAATTCCTTTTGGCTTTAAGGTGAACGGGTGTAGCATTATATGCAGATGAAATGCTCCTTTTCATACAAAACCCAGAAGTATATTTAGTTGAAATAAATCTTTATTAAAGGCAACAATCATCTAAAGACAGTACATCAAGGTATTAATCAAATTTGACATCTATAAGGCACTAAAGTACAATTTTTTAGAAGCTTACATTCCTTTAGGTTCCCCCCGCCCTGAAACATTCAGGTAAAAGTGAGATAGTCCTTGTGACTGACCATACATAGTATATCACTGTATATATGCTTTGCCCTTTTTATACATACTTATAAAACCATAATAGTGAATTCACAATAACATAAACAAAGAAAAAAGAACTAACATCATAACTGTGGTACTAGTAATGAGCAACTTTTGCTCTGATCAATTTTTGTCTAGACTCTGATAGGTCTTGTACAGGAATAAAATCTAACAGTTGAGTCTAGTCTACCCGAGAAGGTGTGGTCCCAAACTCCCTCCTGATTCTTACTTGAGGTTTCCCGTGTCAGCCATATATATAGTCCTACTCCTTCTCATTCATTATCAAGTAAAACCATATTTTAGTGAACTGCTCCCTGTCATCTTGTTTTGAGGCTGAGATTTCTGACATAGTATATATATGCTCTATCTTACTTAATATCTCTTGCCAATCAGGGGCCCCTACTTTCCAGTGTCTGGCTATACAGAGAATACATAGAATCTTAATAAATGTATTTATGGCCTTGTTATATTGTGTAAATTTATAATTAAAGAGTGCATGTGCCGGAGTCAGACTGATATGTTCCTGCAGTAACCTATCTATAAGTTCCTGGAGTTTTTCCCAGATTGTTCTAATTTGAGGGCATGTCCACCACATGTGGAGGTATGTACCCCTTTCCCTACATCCTCTATAACATTGGTTTGAACCGTTCTGTGAGAAGTGGCATGTTTTCTCTGGTGTGAGATACCATCTGAAAGCCGTCTTTATGCAATTTTCTCGTAGGTCAGCATTAATCAGACCCCTACTAGTGTCAAACATCACCTGGTCCCATTGTTCCCTTGACAGATTCAGTCCAGTGTCAAGCCCCCATTTTGCCAACAATGCCGAACTACTCGGCTCTGCGGCTCCCTGCAGGGCCATGTATAATTTTGATATCAACTGTTTCTGTCTGTCCGGAGCGGTACAAATCCGTTCCAGGGGAGTCATTGTCTGAGCCGTCCAGGGATAGCAATATCCGTGTATAGCAGAGGAGAGCTGAAGGTATAGAAACCAATGTAATTTCAATGGTTGGATTTTGGCTTCTAGTTGAGAATACGTCTCGGGTGAGAGCAAAGTTCCCACCGGTTTAATTCTGAAATTTGCAGATAGTAGTTTCAGAGTGCCTGTGAGGGATCTCCAAATCTTGATGGTGTCCGTCATGGCCAGTGATCTAAAGCTTCAGTTATCTAGTGAATGCCCAACTTCTCATAAAGCATCAGCGGGGCATTCATATCCCCCAAGACTTGCCTCCAACTTAGTCCAAAGAATCTTGTGGTTGTTTTGGCTCAGTAAAGAGGTTTGGGCAAGTCTGGCTGCATGGAAATAATCTAGTAGGTTTGGTATGCCCCCCCAGTTGTCTGCGTCTGGATAAAGTATGGAGGCAATTCTTGCTTTTCTATCATTTCTTAGGAAGCCGTTAAGGGACGATTGTAATTTAAGCAAATCTGACTTAGGTACCATTATGGCGAGGGCTCTAAAGAGATACAGAATCCTGGGAAGGATGTTCATTTTAATGGCCGAGAGTCTCCCATACCAGGAAAAGTTGTAAGCTCTCCATTTCTTAAGATCTCTGTCTATGGTCTTGTATAGTGAAGCATAATTTAAGTCATGTAAGGTATGATAAGAGTCTGAAATTTTGATGCCCAGGTAAGTAATCGATTTTTTGGCCCATGTAAATTCAGAATTGGCCTGTATTAGTTTTTTTGTGTGTGCTGGGAGAGAAAATGGTAGCGCTTTGTTTTTCTCTAAGTTGATCTTGTAACCTGATACCAGTGAAAAGTCATGGAGTGTTTGATAAAGATTAGGGAGAGAAATCAAGGGTCTAGTTATAGTCAAAAGTACGTCGTCTGCGAAAAGCGATATTTTATATTCCGAGTCCCCCACCCTTACCCCAGAAATGTCAGGGTTTTGTCTTATGGCTGCCGCAAGTGGTTCTATGCACAGGGCAAAAAGCAATGGGGACAGAGGGCATCCCTGCCTAGTGCCACTAAGAATCTCAATGGGTCTGGATTGAAAACCCGCTGCTCTAATGACTGCCGTTGGGGTAGAGTAGATCCCCTTTATCGCCTTCATAAACACCCCACTAAAGCCCAACTCCGTCAAGATTGATGTCATGTAAGACCAGTCTATTCTATCGAACGCCTTCTCTGCGTCCAGTGAGAGGAGCAGAGAAGGCGTCCCTGTAGTCTTTAAGTAGTCCACTAGTGTAATGGTCCTCCTAACATTATCAGGGGCCTCCCTTTCCAATATAAAACCCACTTGGTCTGGGTGAACCAAAAGTGGAGCTATTTTCCTAAGCCTATTGGCCAGTATTTTTGTGAGGATTTTAACATCCTGATTTATCAGGGATATCGGCCTGTAACTTTGACACTTCTCTGGATTTTTGCCCGGTTTAGGTATTACTACTATTTTAGCCCTTAAGAGATCTGTCGGTACTTCTCTACCTCCCATGACATCATTGCAAAATTTCTGCAGATGTGTGACCAAATCTGACTTGAAAATGTTGTAGTATTCTGCCGGATAGCCGTCCGGCCCCGGAGCTCTGCCCAGTTTCAGGTCCTTAATTGCTAAGAGGATTTCCCCAGTCGAAATGTCAGCATTCAGGTCCTCATTATCTTGTTTGGAAAGTTTATTAAGTTTGGCCTTAGCTAATAATCGTCTTAGAATCTCTTGAGTCTGTACCGTGTGTTCCACCTTTTTCCCGTCGTAGAGTGAGGTGTAATAGTCAGCAAATGTGTCGGCTATCTCTTGTGGATGGGATGTGCGTTCCCCATCAGGTTTTTGCAGCACTGGGATTGAAAAATTCCTTACCCTTTCTCTTAGTTTGTGCGCTAAATACCTATCCGGTTTGTTTGAGTAGAGGTAGTAGTGGGTTTTTAGTGTCTGTATTCCCCTAACTGAGTGGGAGTCTAATAGCTTAGTCAAGTCTTTTCTCTTAGCTTGAAGGGTCTTAAAGATAGAAGAGGAGAGTGTTTGTTGGTGACGTTTCTCCAATCCCTCAATCTCTGCCTGGAGTTTATGTCTAGTCTCTAATGCTTTCTTATTGGCTCTTGTCTTTGCTTTGATAAGTAATCCCCTAATAAATGGTTTATGGGCTGCCCAGGTATGGATAGGGTTAAAAGTTGAGCCTTCATTCACCGACCAGTATTCACGTAATGCCTTTGACATAGTCGTATGAGTGTGTTGGTGTTTAACTGTTGCCGGGTCAAAGGTCCATGACCTCTGTCTGCTTATATTTATAATACCCGTCAGTTCAATCTGTATCAGTGAGTGGTCAGACCATACACAACAGTGTATGGATGATGTGACTATATTTGGTATTAAAGTCTGGCTGAGGAAGATATAGTCTAACCTCGAGTAGGTTTTGTGAGCATGGGAGTAGAATGTATAATCCGTCGTCCTACCGTACTTAGCTTCCCAGGAATCTAGGATATTATGCGTGGCCAGGGAGTCTCTAATGGCTTTTGCTACGTCATTATGTCTCTGTTGCTTATTAGTCATTTTGAGTCCTGTCACTGTTTTGTGTGGAGTCAGAGATATATTAAAATCTCCAGCTAAAATAATACGGGACTGTGACCATTGTGTTAGGAGATGTGATATTTGTCTAAAAAAAGAATCCTGCTTCTCGTTGGGGGCATAGACATTACAAATAGTGACCGGGACATTTTGTATAGTTCCCCTAACAATTAGATACCTGCCCTCAGGATCCATTATGGTTTCCTCAGTGAGGAATTGAAGTGAATGATGTATAAGAATAGATACACCCTTTTTTTTGTATCTGTAGTCGAATGATAGTGTATGGGAAATTGTTTGGACCAGTATCTAGGAATCACTGTTTTAGTGAAGTGAGTTTCTTGTAACATTATAACATCGGCTTTTGTTCTAGTATATTGGGTGAGGGCAGTTTTACGTTTAACATCCGAGTTCAGGCCTCTCCCATTATGTGAGATTATTCTAATTTTTTGAACCATTACTCAAGTCTTTCCCCTCCTGTGTTTGGAGTGGGACCACCTTCTTCCCTATCAATACATCCTGTACCACACAAAAAAAAGCATTTTAAAACCATACTTAATAACATAGAATAACATTTTAACTGTTTTAATACCAAAGTATTGAGTGTCTGGGCCTAGCGCCCACACACCCCATGTGAACATAATTCAGTGGCAACTTACCAAATAGGCATAACAAACGTGCAGTAGATATAAAAAAAATAACATAAATAACTTTGTGTGTAAATGAGAGCTAGGAAGCCTGAATTATTTAAGCTGCATTCTTTTAGTGTATAGATGGCCCCCTAGTTTGGGTAGCCTTTTCCTCTTTAACAAAGATCTAGACCATGCTTTCCCCCTTCCCTCTCAACCCACGCATTCATAATGTCTTTGGCCTCCAGCGTTCATGGTTTAGTCTTTTCCCTGACACTATGGTCAATGTAACTGGCCACTGCGACCTAAGTGTCTGTCACCATACATCTCCTTGGAGAGAGGGGAGAGATTAACGGAGTCTGGCCTAAAGCCCAGATCCCAACAGAAGTCCCACCTGTGAAAAGAAGGGTTAATTCAGTACTTATCTGTTTAAGGTAATGTCCCGATATCAAAGGAACCTCAGCACCTCTTCAAGTCTTTTGCTTCTTCCTAGTAATCTTCGTCCAGTTCCGAACTCTTGAGTGGGTGTTTGTTGTGTTCGATTTCCCTTCCGCCTCTCTGTGTAATTCTGGGGGTAGTCGGGGGGATCAAGGCCCAGATGTTGGCAGATTTCGGGAATGTCATTTGGATCCTTGATAGTAAAAGTCACCCCATTCTGTATGATTTTAAGTGCGATAGGGAATCCCCATCGATAGTTGATCTGGTTTTTCCTCAGTAGTTGTGTAAGCGGTCTCAGAGCACCTCTCCTCTGTAGTGTTTTCACACACAAGTCCTGAAAAAATTGGACTACTGAGCCCTGGAACTTGAAGGTCGGATTCTTTCTTGAAGCAGCCAAGATTGCTTCTTTTTCTCTGAAGCGGAACATCCCTGCCAGCTATGAGAAATTGAACCACAATCCTACTAAAAGCTTTCAGCGTCGGCTTATGCACCTTTTGGATGGGGCAGTTGAACAGGGATTGATTGATAATGATACTTTGAAATATCTGTATCTAGATAGCCCTGTAACACCAATTTTTCATCACCTACCAAAGGTGCATAAGTCGACCAGTAATGTCCAGGGTAGACCGATTATTAGCGGAATGGGTTCAATGTTGGAACACCTATCCGAATGGCTGGATGACATCTTACAGCCTTTGGTGAAACAGTTATCTAGTTATATCAGAGACTCGAAACATGTCATCAATGTGGTTGAACAATTTGATTGGAGTACAGATTCAGGATGGCTCACTGTTGATGTTGTAGCCCTCTACTCATCAATACCACATGATATGGGACTAAAAGCTATCCACCATTTTTTGGTGAGGGAAGCAGCATACAGTGAGCCATTGATTGAATACAACAGTTCCAAAATACATTATTTGGATCTTGAATTGAAGGGGTGGTCCACAGGTGTTATTACCTGTGAGGTATATAGAAAACCTATCTCAGGCAATAGCCTTCTAAACGCTAGAAGTTGCCACCCTCGCCATGTCCCTTATTCAGTAGCCAAGGAATAGTTTGTCCGTCTAAAATGAAATTGTACATTACCTGACAGTTTTGATAAACATGCAGATGATCTACAAAACAGGCTCCTGGAAAGGGGATATGGTATGAGTGTGATCAGAAGAGCCAGACAGGAGGTGGCTAGCTTAGACAGAAAATTACTTCTCAGGGAAGTTAATAAGAACAAAAATAAGTCAATGAATTAGGTAACTTTTGTGACTGATTATTCCAATCAATATCAACAAATTTGTGGAATAATACGCAAACATTTCAAGCTATTGGTGGCAGAAGACTCCTTGGTGGAAACAGTCAGCAGTGGCTGTAGGTTTTCCTATAGGCGGAGTAGAACAGTAGGAAATGTTGTTTCACCTTCTCAATTGAGAAAAACAGGACCTAACTCAGAACCCTCCTCATGGTTAAGACACACAGGAACATTCCAAGTGGGTACTTCCTTTAGCTCCACAGTTACGGGAGAAACTTTCAATATAACAGAATGCTTGAATTGCCGAGCAACATACTGTATTTATCTGCTGTGGTGCTCTCACTGCAATTTGCAGTATGTAGGGTTGACCACTAGGGAGGTAAGGTCTCGTATTTGCGAACATCTATCCACTATAAGTGTGGGAAAAATCAGTACACCACTAGTGGACCATTTTGTCAAAAAACATGATAAAAATTGTGATTACCTTAGATGGATAATCATAGAAAAGGTTAAACCTCACCAGAGAGGAGGGGATAAATTCCAAATATTGTCCCGCCAAGAGATGTATTGGATATTCAGACTTAGGACCAAGTTACCTCTTGGCCTGAATTCTGAATATGATTTTATTAAGTATTGGAATTGACTGCCCTTATCTGCCCAAATGAGATCAATCTCTATAGATGAGTTTTGTAAATAATAAAGTCACCTCCTGGGTTTATTTCACTGCAATTGTAGTAAAATACAACAATATATTACAAATTTAGCAAACCAGAATATTTATATATCCCTTAATCATCATCTACTTTCTATTCAACAAAGTTCCCCCATTGATCAGAGTCTTTTATTTATAAACAACTTAGTTACATTGCCTAGATCTAAAACGTTCCTGCTCTTTTAAATTGGTATAATAGAATTAGTATTAGGACAAATTACATATATTCCTTGAAGAATATTAAGTACTAATTATGAAGAGATAAGTCACTTTTTTTGAGTTCTCAATCTATAGCGAAAAAGTTCAAAATAAAAAAAACTCCAAAGTGTTAAATTTGAAATATGGGTAATAACTTGAATCTAACTTTTCAGAAATTTTGTAAATATACCGTGTGTAATATTATAACACTTTGGGTAGCTAGTAATATAATTCTAACAGCTAGATTATGGCATTGAAAAGGTTCTTATACATTACTTTGTAATAGATCAAATCAACTATTTATTGAAATTATATTATATCCCCTGTACCTTTAAGTGTAAAAACTATGCAATTATCTTTGACCAATCATAGCCCAGTGAGGGCTTTTTAAATGTGTGCACTAATTGAGTTTTTAAGGACTATGAATACGGCTCACGCCGAAACATGTTAGTCTTTGTTAGCTAAGGGGAATGTTGTCCCATCACCTTTTAATTTACTTACAATAAAGTCTAGTTTTTTATTACTTCGTTTACTGGCAATCTTCCTTTATGGACTCTTTTGAATATATTTTTGCCAGGAAGCAGGTAAACACCCTGCAGTGCCGTCTTTTTTCCAGCAGCACCGATTTACACCCTTGAAGGAGTGCATATACTATCTACACCTTTGCCTGCTATTACTACTACCTCTTCATTGGATTCCACTTCAGTACAATAGCCGGACTTTAGTTCCGTGAGAACCCCTAGCAACCGGTGCACACACAACGAGGAGGCGTGACCACATGTGACGTTATCAGTACCACGTGAATCGGGAGAATCGCTCAGCCACGCAGTGTGGACAGACCAGAGTCTGGGAGCAGCAATACTACATGTTTGTAACAGGTAAGAAGCTTGGCATTTTACTTACCTGAATCGCTCAACCGCGAAGTGTGGACAGACCGGGATCTGGGAGCGACATAATTCCAAGCAGTATTGTGGTGAGAATACTTGTTACTATATTATTTATATATATCATTGGCACGGTTGGTATCCTAGGGGTTCTGACGATATTGATAAGATGGAATGAAAGCATGTTGAGAGATTGCCTAAACAAAGCAATACCAGAAAATAAAGTAATTAATACATAGCATTGAAAGCTCTGGATATCCATCAATGGGGTGCTATTTTTATTGGTTTCAAGGAGTGTAAATCGTTATTGCCATATGAACTTGAGAGGTTATAATTTTTACATTTGTCATTTGACTGCTGGAATATAATTACAAAAACTACAGATGAGCATTTATTTGAGTGTCTGAGTGAGCTTTTCTTTGTTTTTTCGGTAGTCTGGGGGGATCAAGGCCCAGATGTTGGCAGATTTCGGGAATGTCATTTGGATCCTTGATAGTAAAAGTCACCCCATTCTGTATGATGTTAAGTGCGAAAGGGAATCCCCATCGATAGTTGATCTGGTTTTTCCTCAGTAGTTGTGTAAGCGGTCTCAGAGCACCTCTCCTCTGTAGTGTTTTCACACACAAGTCCTGAAAAAATTGGACTACTGAGCCCTGGAACTTGAAGGTCGGATTCTTTCTTGAAGCAGCCAAGATTGCTTCTTTTTCTCTGAAGCAGAACATCCGGACAATCACATCCCTTGGAGGGGCATCCCCATTGGGTTTTGCTCTCAGAGCCCTATGGGCTCTCTCCATCTGGAATAAATTATCTTCTGTTTGCCCTGTTATGGCCTGAAAAAGTAGAGTCAGGTATCTTTCTAAATCTCCGGGAGATACAGATTCAGGGATCCCTTTCAGTCTGATGTTGCATCTGCGACTCCGATTTTCCAGATCCTCCATCCTCTCTTGGATTGAATCTAACTCTAATTGTTGTGAGGCTACCTGTTGAGATAGTGTAGAGACCTCTTCAAGTGTAGAGTTTTCATTGTCTTCTAATGTCGTTACCTGGTTGCCCAGGTCTTGGACCTCCTGTTTGATATCAGCTAGACTGCTGGTGACTGATTGTTGCATAGTGTCCATCTTTTCCAAGAGCTTTTCAAAATTAGTAGATATGTCTTGCTTGGATACCAGATGTTTAATGTCTGCTTTGGTAACAGGTGTCAAATCTTCCATATTGGAGGTGCTGTTAGAGTCTGAATCTGCTTCTTCCTCCGGGTCTCTGATTTGAGTTTCTGTTTGCTTATCTCCTTTAGCTGGTTTAAAAAAAAGATTTGCAGTGGCTATTTTACCTCCTGTAGCGGACTTAGGCGGTTTTCTTTGAGACATTTTAGAGGTTTATAGAGATATTGTCTTTGCAAGGATGAAGCTATCCCCCAGATATTAGTAAGAGATGTCCTCAACCAGTATTGATGGTATTCTGAGGCAAGCTAAGAGAGAGCCTATCTCCCTCCTAGTCTGGGTTAAGTTCCCAGTCTGCTTTCTTTCTTCCGGCTCTGTGACTTTTAATGTTAGCTAGGGGGTCGTTGGTAATGTATTCAGAGGGGTAATAATTCCTTTAGATGTTTATACCCATCTAAATTGTAGCTATCAACCTCCAATTTCCAAATGGCCAGCAGCCTCATGTAGTTATAGCCTTGCTAGGCCTGTAGCTCTCGTATCTGGATTCCCAATAGTGAGAAATGGCTTGCCTAGGCCGGGTGTTTGCTGTCTGATGATCAGGCCTTGTCTGTTCCCTGGACCCCTGCTCTGGGTCTTATACAGTATCTGGCTGCTACATGTCCCCTTGGGCCTTTACTTTGACCTCCCTCACCTGTGCAGATCTAGAATGATTGGCCGGGTCCTGCATCCCCTCTCACCTCTGCATAAGGCCGTTTGCGATAACCGGGAACTCAGGGCCGCCTCAGCTGTTTGACCTCTCATGTTTTAGGTCGCCCGCTGTCCCTTCTCCTGCACCCCGCTCTTCACTGTGCACTCACCTGGTCTGGAGTATGTTTTACAGCGTGGACGCTGTCACAAAGGGCTGATTGTGAGGTCCGGTGCTCCGATCTTATAGTCCGGTCCTCCTCGTGGCTGCTAAAGATGGCGGCTGATTTTCCTGCCCGGCCATGCACTGGGAGCGCATATCACTTACAGCTGCCGTCTAAGGGTGTTTTAAGCAGCCGGATCCAGTGTGGGGAACACAGTACTCAATCCCCTCTCTAATCCACTGCTCTGTGGGGTAGTATTGTCCCTTTTAAGTCATTTAGACACACTTTATGCACGGAGCTGTTAGCCTGTACGTCCTACATGGTTCTCTCTCAGGCTCCGCCTCCTCACCCAGAAGTATATTTAAAGGTCATATTACAAGTAATTAAGACATTTGGTTGTCTTTCAGGTTTTAAAATAAATTAGAAAAAAATCAGAGATTATGTGGTTTAGTAAAAATAAGGAAATAGAAGTTTAAAATATACCTTTTACTGAAGTGAACAAACATTTAGACTATTTAGGTATCAATATTTCAAGTAATCCAAACGAATGGTATAGATTAAACTTTAATCAAATTTATGAAGACATTAAACGTAATTTTCTAAGATGGAAAAGGGCTTCCTATTTCATTATCAGGGAGAGCTCACCTAATAAAAATGATGGCCTTTCCAAAATTGATCAATTGATCTATCCCATGAATATGATTCCGATTATGATCCCTAAAAGTGACATTAAAGGGACAGTATACTGTAAAATAGTCTTTCCCTTAATGTGTTTACAATTGCTTTTTTTACCAACTGCAGAGTAAAAAATGTATGAAAATTAGCTTTTTAAGGTTTATTTCTGTATATTAAAGCTCTGATTTTGTATTTTGAAGCCACAGCCTAATAAAATAGGTTGAGCTTGTAGGTATAATCAGATCTCATTACTGTATCACATTGTGCACATATACCTGCTTCTTTATCTTATATCTGTCCTTAAAACAATCACCAATACTTTGAGAGAACAATGGAAAATCAACATTTTATTACCTTATCTCTGCTTTATCACACTGGGAGTGTAATTTCCTCTGCTGGCTGTGTTTACAAAGCTTATCTATAGCTGGTACGCGCGGCCACAAACTTTCAGAATAGGTGGGGATACCACATGCTAAATTAACAATTTCAAATGCCAATATAAGGGTAAAGGAGCTACTTGTAAACAATTTAATACACTCCAGAAGGTAAAGTGGATCATTGGGAACAAATTAAAGGGGAGAAAATTTTTGAGTAAACTGTCCCTTTAATAAATTGAATAAGATGTTTAACCTTTTTTTGTGGGAAGGTAAAAATGTGCGCATTAGTCTAAAAAAATTACAAATGAAAAGGGAAAATGGGGGCTTGGGCATTCCAGATATACATTTTTATAATCTAGCAGCACTATCGAAGATAGCTTTAGATTGGCTCTTGGGCACGGAGCATTTCTATACTCAGGCTATAGACGAGTCCATTTTAGAGGATATATCATTAGCTTCAATGCTACATCAAAAATGGAAGGACATTCCGTTGGTAATCAGGAAAAATATTATGTACGAAAGTATCATTAGGGCCTGACAGGAAGTGCATAAAACTGTAGGAATACAATACTATGCATCCCTTTTTATACCTATAAAAGGAAATCCATGGTTTTTACCAGGAAGGTCTATAGAATTTGTCAAAAAATGGCACAGGATAAACATAAAAATAATAGGCGACCTAATAGACATATCACTGAGAAAGAGAATTTCCTTTCAGGAACTTCAAAATAAGGTACTAATATCAGATTCCTACTTTTTTTTTCCTATACCCAAATTACCCATTATATCAATATATTACTACGTAAATATCCCATGGTATGGGAAACTCATTGCTTGGATAAATCAATCGTAATGTTTAAAAAGGGGAAATTTACATACTCATTTATTTATGAAGCTATGTTAGATTCTAATAAAGATAAGACTATGTCAAAACTATCAGAGGCCGGCAATAGGGAGTTGGAAGAACAGGTCGTTATAGAGGGTTTGCACAAAAGTTTAAAACTCATTCATCAATTGACGAGCGATGCATACTTTAGGGAATCACAAACTAAAATAGTACATAAATTTTATGTGACACCAAAAACAGTTAGCAAATAGTTCAGTTGTAGAAACGAATGCATTAAATGTAAACTTATTAACCCAAGTCTAAAGCATTACCTTTGGGACTGCCCAAAGATTAAACAATTATGGGCTAAAATAAGCTACTGGGTATCTAAAGTATTAAAAACGAAGCTGCAACTAAACTTTAAAACAGTGATAACTTTGACTGACTCAATAATAGAAAAAAATCTGCGACTTTTGTGGTAATGGTAATAATAACAACAAGAAAATGTATTTTAGGCTTTTGGCTTATATCTAATGTATCCAATGTTATTAAAATTATAGAAAATTTAAGAAAACAAATGTCCATTAAGGTTTATGATGTTATGTATGGAAAAGAACAAAGAGCAGAAAACTTTATATGAAAATGGAATGATTTTGCTAAAAGCATAGAGATTCCAGTGCAGAAACAAATCAAAAGAAAAGAAAAGTCAACGTACAAGGTCAATGGGGAATAGAATTAGATTTGCACTGTTTAATATGAACAAAACAGTGTCAAGGTATATGTAAAGATTAATAAATGTATATACATATTTTGATCATATGTTTGACTGGTCAGTAGAAAATGATTTGATTCATTCAGAAAAATTTACTTGAGACTCTTGTACCATCCTCCCACATTCAGTATACAAAATTTAGAGTGCATCCAATAAAACATTTGGTCTAACTAACCTCTATCTGGGAGGAAGATCAGAGTTTAAACTGTGAAGATAGGATAGGGCCATTAAATCATTTCAAAGAAAGGACTGTTCCCAAAAGATGTCCCACTGAGGCGTAGATTTAAAATCTCTATAAGATGATCGCTGATCCCTATCTCTACTCTAAAACCATCTGTATTTTGTGTCTCACAAGTTTTGGATAACAAGAATTCTATTTACTATAAAACCCCCCCTTGCCAAATAGTTTTAGATGGATGAAAACACATTCATCCTAATTAAAAGATAACATAGTCTTTGAAGCTAACAGCACTGCAGGAGGGCAAAAACCAAATTCACAAACAGAGACATTTCACAGCCCTGTGTAAGTTGTTTCCTATGAAAAATTCCATGTGCAGGAACCAAACAAATTAGCATCTGCAGCCCTTGGATGACACAAATAAAAACACTTTTTTTTTACAAAGGGAACAATGCCAATAGTTCATGTGTGTTTGAAATAATTCAAATAACCCATATATATATATATATATATATATATATATATATATATATATATATATATATATATAGATAGATAGATAGATAGATAGATATATGAAACTGGAACATAGTATATTAAATGGAAATGACAATAAACCCATTGTTAAAAGACAGCATAGAAATTAATACATGTGTGTGCATATATATAACATAATTTTTCTATTTTTCAGATGGAGTGCCTGCATGGGATATCTGAATCATGTCATATGATTATATACACTAGATGTTTTTGAAAGTTTAAACACAGCTCTAAAAACATATTAGATATACTGGAGTGCAGAATTATTAGGCAAATTAGTATTTTGACCACATCATCCTCTTTATGCATGTTGTCTTACTCCAAGCTGTATAGGCTCGAAAGCCTACTACCAATTAAGCATATTAGGTGATGTGCATCTCTGTAATGAGAAGGGGTGTGGTCTAATGACATCAACACCCTATATCAGGTGTGCATAATTATTAGGCAACTTCCTTTCCTTTGGCAAAATGGGTCAAAAGAAGGACTTGACAGGCTCAGAAAAGTCAAAAATAGTGAGATATCTTGCAGAGGGATGCAGCACTCTTAAAATTGCAAAGCTTCTGAAGCGTGATCATCGAACAATCAAGCGTTTAATTCAAAATAGTCAACAGGGTCGCAAGAAGCGTGTGGAAAAACCAAGGCGCAAAATAACTGCCCATGAACTGAGAAAAGTCAAGCGTGCAGCTGCCAAGATGCCACTTGCCACCAGTTTGGCCATATTTCAGAGCTGCAACATCACTGGAGTGCCCAAAAGCACAAGGTGTGCAATACTCAGAGACATGGCCAAGGTAAGAAAGGCTGAAAGACGATCACCACTGAACAAGACACACAAGCTGAAACGTCAAGACTGGGCCAAGAAATATCTCAAGACTGATTTTTTCTAAGGTTTTATGGACTGATGAAATGAGAGTGAGTCTTGATGGGCCAGATGGATGGGCCCGTGGCTGGATTGGAAAAGGGCAGAGAGCTCCAGTCCGACTCAGACGTCAGCAAGGTGGAGGTGGAGTACTGGTTTGGGCTGGTATCATCAAAGATGAGCTTGTGGGGCCTTTTCGGGTTGAGGATGGAGTCAAGCTCAACTCCCAGTCCTACTGCCAGTTTCTGGAAGACACCTTCTTCAAGCAGTGGTACAGGAAGAAGTCTGCATCCTTCAAGAAAAACATGATTTTCATGCAGGACAATGCTCCATCACACGCGTCCATGCACTCCACAGCGTGGCTGGCAAGAAAGGGTATAAAAGAAGAAAATCTAATGACATGGCCTCCTTGTTCACCTGATCTGAACCCCATTGAGAACCTGTGGTCCATCATCAAATGTGAGATTTACAAGGAAGGAAAACAGTACACCTCTCTGAACAGTGTCTGGGAGGCTGTGGTTGCTGCTGCACGCAATGTTGATGGTGAACAGATCAAAACACTGACAGAATCCATGGATGGCAGGCTTTTGAGTGTCCTTGCAAAGAAAGGTGGCTATATTGGTCACTGATTTGTTTTTGTTTTGTTTTTGAATGTCAGAAATGTATATTTGTGAATGTTGAGATGTTATATTGGTTTCACTGGTAAAAATAAATAATTGAAATGGGTATATATTTGTTTTTTGTTAAGTTGCCTAATAATTATGCACAGTAATAGTCACCTGCACACACAGATATCCCCCTAAAATAGCTATAACTAAAAACAAACTAAAAACTACTTCCAAAACTATTCAGCTTTGATATTAATGAGTTTTTTGGGTTCATTGAGAACATGGTTGTTGTTCAATAATAAAATTAATCCTCAAAAATACAACTTGCCTAATAATTCTGCACTCCCTGTATAAATGCCATTAATTTCAGAATAATTAACAGGATCAATTATTTTAATATAATGTTAGACATGTTTCATATCAAAATGATCAGAGAGGTGATGTAATACTGCTCCATCTGCGATTGATATTGTGAACTTATTAATATAAGGGAATTATGGCAGTTATTACACATTTTAAAGAACAATTTTAAATGCTAGAAATGTTAAAGGTGAATCCGTTTTGTGCTCGTCTGCTGCCCCCGATGGCAAAATCCAGTATTACAGCCAAAAGATTGACTGTTAAAAGATACTTCCCAGATGAACCAATCCATGTTCAATTTCAAAGGGCCAATCCGAGACAAGGTTTCCGTTTGGGCGTGTCCAATTTCACCAATGATGGTTACTAAACAAAAAAAGGGCGGGGTGATATCAGATGATTTAACCCCTGCTTTGAGAGAGAGAGGAGGCTAACCTACTGAAAGGCTGCTGCTGGCTAACTCTTTCTAACTCTTGGCTGCCCAATTTTGGTATTCTGAGGTGAAATAATTCCAATTGAAGAATATTGAACATCGATTTGTTTATCTGGGTAAAGTATTGAAATTACATGTGATGTTTTAAAATAAGTTATATGCATAGTCACTACAGTTAAATTACAACTGATAGATTGGAGAGAGGAAATCGTGCTTTTAAATTGTATTTCACAGTATTGAATAAGCTCTAAGCTTGCCTTTTTATATGCAAAACATTTAAAACAAGCATTCATTGTTGCTGTATTTGGCAGACTTAAAGAAATAAGTTGTATTTTATAACTGATAGCCACAGCCCTGCATAGTGTCAAATTTGTATCTTGTAGGCTAAGTAACTTATCTAAAAAATTTCTGATGTTTTAATTAGAATTGTGTTAGATTAAAGTGCAGCTAAACAGCTGAATATATATATTGTTCTACTGTTTATTAGCACTGTTAATTGTATTGCTGAATATTAGTAGCTGTTATTTTAAGTCTCACTGTGATATTTTAGTCTCATTGTGTTAATTTTGAATGGAAGGCAATTATGAGTAAGGCTGGTTTTAAAGATAAATTTGCATGAGCTTTGCATAGCATATTTTAAATAGTTTTTGTTTTAACGCATATCATATTGACTATTATTCTGATACTTACAAATATATATTTCAATGTGTTCATAGTTATTTACTAATAATAAAGAATTCAGGTATTTATATTAATTTTATTGTCTTAGCAAATGTATGTTTGATTGTGGGTTTTAGTTTAAAGAAAGATTGTTAAATATATCAGTTATAACCCGGCTATATACTAACATATTATTTGGAGAGTACTACTAAGATTTTTATAAATATACTGACATATTATATGGAGGCACTGCGCGAGATATTATAAATAATTATCATATTGATATAGTATGTTTGTGGTAAATAGAAATTATTATAGAAGAGAGAAAAATTTTCATATTTCGAATTGATATTTTGAAAATATAGTTTTGGGTTTTTTTTGGAAATTGAAATATTGATTTTCGTGTTCAAGATTGATATTAATATTTTGAAATATTATTAAAAATTAATTTTTTGAACAATTAATAAAAATATAAATTTTTCATATTTAAAAATTAATCAAAAATATTAATTTTTCATATTTCAAAATTCATAAAAATATAAATTTTTCATATTTAAAAATTCATAAAAATATTACTTTTTCATATTTCAAAATTCATAAGAAATGTTAATTTTTCATATTTCAAAATTAGTCAAAAATATTAATTTTTCATATTTCAAAACTCATAAAAATATTAATTTTTCATATTTCAAAATTAATCAAAAATATTAATTTTGTCATATTTCAAAATTGATATTGATATTTTGAAGATATCATTTTTTTTCCCTCTCTCTTATTGGTCAAAATTGCATTAGCGTTTTTATCTTATTAAGTACAACACTAGGATAACGATGTCTTCAGCAAAAAGTAATGCTAGCATTTCTGTACAAGACAAAATTGTACCCTCCCCAAAATACTCTGTCCATGAAGTGATTCAGGAAAAAACACTCAAATTAGAAGCCATGAACCACATCATGAATAGACTTGACATTGGGGACGATGTCTCCATGTATATTAATGGGTGTAAAGATAAGACCAAAGATTTAGTTAAAGATATGTGGTTTGAAGATGGGGAATTATACCAAATGTTACTGCAACTTAATAAATGCACGGAACTTAGGGGACGTGATGAATTAATTTTCGAAACTTGGCCGATCCTAATGTATTTCAGCTGTGAGATGTCTAACCAAATGGCAGGACAAGACAGACAATTAGGACGACTAAGGGATGAGAATAATTCATTACGAGAATTTCAAAATGCTTTTATTCAGGCGAAGGTAGAGGTTTTACACGCTAGCCAAAAGGCTTCTGACTTAAATAAATATAATTAGTGGCCGATTTTAAAGCTTTCGAAGAAGAATATGAAAAATGCCAAGATGAAAATAAAACTCTAAAAATTAGATACCGTGAGGCTGAAAGAGGGTATGAACAGGAAATAGATAAATTAAAGAGACAAATTAGCAGTTATAAGGACTGGGGCAGAAATGAGTTTCAATATACCAGACGGGAGGATAGACAAAGATGCCCAAACTATAGCCCTAATTTAGGCCCAGAGGTAACTTTTTCCCCTAGGCAATTGCCTAACTCTGGGGGCCCAGAAGATTATTACGCCGCAGATGAAGTGGGTAGTTACTATAACGGGTCAGAAAAGGGGGCTAGATTCTCAGGCAGCCCAGAAATACACGGGTAAGATTTCAGCAAAATAAAGATAGGACAAATGAAAGACACCCTACCTCAAACAATAAGTCCTTAGTAAGATCCAGTGATATACCAAATAAAGTGTATGACACCCCCACAATAAATAAATTCCTAAAGAATACAGTACGCCCATTTTCCAAAGGGGGGTCCACTTCCATAATTGACCACTTAGAGGCCTTTGAAAACACTTTATCTATAATGAGTGTTACAAGTGAGCAGTTAAAAATTGAATTTCTACCCTGGGTATTTGAAAGTAAACATCACAAATACTTTGCTTCAGTAAAGGATATGAATATTCATTCCTGGACTGAAATAAAACGACAATGCAGAAAAGAATTCAGGCAACATTGCACTAAAACTGCAGCGAAAATAGCTGTATATGGTTTAAAATGTAGTGTGAATCAAAGTCCAATCGAATTCCTTTCTGTATTGAAGAATGCGTACAGCATGGCTGAAGATGATTCCATATTTGAAGGCTCAGAATGTGTGAATCTATTTTTTGAGGCACACCCATCAAAATTAACTTAGCTAGAGATTTTGGTGAGAACTGTTCATTGGAATGGCTGATCAAAGAGAGTACAAAGTTATACTCTATTCAGCAGTCCAGGGAACAGGGGGATAAAAGGGAGAAAAAGCCCAGTCCTAAAATAGTGGCCGAAACTAGGGTGTCACCTAGCCCCCTAAGTTTGGAGTCTAAAGAGAAAACCTACGCGGAAGTGGCCAGAGAAAACAGACCATCTCCACAGAGGTTTAACTCTACCCCTCCCCCAACACGGGATGAGGCGCAGAGAGATTATAGCCAAAGCGGGGGACATACTCAGGCGAATAATTACGCCCAAAGAGAATACCCACAGAATAATGGGTACCCACGCAAGGGTAGATACAATAGATGGCGAAGGTATTTTCAGGATAACCAGACACCCCAAGTAAATAATGCTCCCCAAAATCATAATGCTGAACAAATTGCACCCCAGGGGCAACCACGCCAGGATAGAAATAGCGGCTCTGGCTCTGAGGGGAACCAATGGTTCAAGAATCATTATTATAAGGCATCAAGGGATAGGCTTAGGAGCAGGGGTAACTTGTACAATCAAGTAGATCAGCTTAGTACCCAGCTAATTCGGTTGAGCGAACAAGTCGCTAATATGAGTCAAAAACTTACGGCTCAGCAACCGAACAATACTTTTTTAGGGGTACAGCCAGTGGCCAGCAGTGGGCCACAGGCACAGTCATAGACACTATGGTATCAACTGAAATGGGAGGGGAGAGCTATACAAAATGTAATAATAAATATAAAAAATGATACTAATCATGTTCTCTCCCCACAGACCGGAAACGGACGATTTAGCTGTGATGACGAGCAACCTCGGCCTGAAAGCATTAACAAAATTTTTCCTTTGCAGTATTCTCCTAACCTTATTTCCACAGATGCGGTACACAAGAATCCAGCTGACCCTATCATGGAGGGAACCGGTAGGTACGACGTTCTTTCTGCACGGGAAAACACGGCGGACTCAGGTAACACGTGGCGAAGCCCACAGATGTACAAAAATGCAAATTTTATGTGTGAAATGATAGAAACTGCAGGGAGGTATTATGTATTAGCTGAGCTACAAGATTCAGTCTCCAACCCTTTCATGGGATTAAATGATACTGGGTCTCAGGCAACTATTCTATCCCACAGGTACTGCACACAGCTAAATGAGCTAACACCCCACAAACCTAAAATAAAAGAATTTGACAGTTCTCTAATAGGAGTTGGGGGTGACTCTCTAAAAGTCTACGGTACGGCCTGGCTAAAATTTAAATCAGGGAACAGGGTCATCAAACACCCTGTCATTATAGTGGATCTGCCAACTGATCGTTTAATTATTGGTAGTGATCTTCTGAAGTGACTAAGCACCATAATTGATTGCATAAATAATGTAATTTGGTCACAAGTTAAAAGACCTATCAATTATGAGAAATCTGGTATATCTCACCCCCGACCTATCTGTCACGTGGTGGAAGAGAAACCAGATGCTGTGGAGATTCATTTCAGGAATAACTCTGTACCTGAAATCACTATTTTACAGATAGATGATCAGACTCCTTTAAGTGGCTCTGATGGTAATACTTTTAAAATTTCGCCTGGAAAGATAGCGAATATTTCCTTAGATGGCGATATATTAACCATACCTCTCCACAAGGGGGATCATAAAATCCCTAAGGGGGGGGCACACTCAATACCTTGCAGGGATTGAGAGAGTTAGAGGATCTATTTATCCCTATACAAGTGCATGACCTTGGCACAACAAAATATGCCAAATTGAACTTAAAACAGGAAGCTAGCTATATAAGCAAAGGCTTGTTAGCACAGATAGCTGAACCTAAAGTGATTAAATATCTTTCTCCCCAAGACCACTGGGTCCACAACCTGGATAACAGGTTTGAAAGCTACAACATCACAGCTAAGTGCTTATTATATATAAGTAATAAGTCAGTGAAGCACCTGTTTTTAGTTTTAAATACTCCCCACAATCAAATATACATTGGCAATGATATCTTACATAGATATGCCATACAAATAGGTTTGATTAACTCTTGCCTCTGGAGCAGGTTAAAGGGGGACCCTGAAGTATTTCAGGATAAAAATGCAGCCCTGAAATCAAACCAGCAATTGCCATATGCTGTGAATATGCAGGTTTCTAGCGATGTTGTAATTCCTGCCGGGGCTGATAAATTTCTTTTACCCTTACAGGTAAAGAGAGGTCAGAAATTAAAAACTTCTGAAACACTAATTTGCCTCTCCCATAGAATACAAAATCTGGGTGTCACAGTGACCTACACTCCTTTGGTAAATATCGGAACTACTCCAATACATGTTATTGTGCATAACATGACCCCACAGCATATAAACTTATCCAAGGGGACTACCATAGGATATGCGCTGGAATCAAGCTATTACACTTTTGGATTCCAGAATAATGTAATTGGGCTAATACCTGAAGGATACCTAACTGAAGAACAATTAATAGAACAATCCTTTACATCTATGCCAGAGGGTCTATTTAATATACAGTCTATTTATCCCTTCAGCTCAGAGGAAGGCATCTGTAAAATTGAAGAAGCCTCTCTAGTGTTTGATCAGCTGATCAAACAGCAAGATTACCCCAATACCCAGAGTCATGGGGGCAATATAAATTACAATCAAGGGGATCTCACCTCTAGGTTGGAAGAAGCCTATGAAATAGGACAGCCTGAAATCTTTCCAGGATTTCAACAAATAGTCGAAGAGCAAATATCCTTAGCTAATGGCTGTTCCAGCGATGATGAACGCCAACTGCTGCGAGAACTCCTATTGGAGTACAAGGATATTTTTGCTAGGGATTCTTACGACTGTGGTACTACAGACTTGCACATTGCAAGGATACAAACAGATCCCAATGCACCACCTATTATCAGACAGGTACACAGCTCTTACAACAATCCTATTCTAGGTGTTCTTAAGCCCAATGGACAATGGCGTTTGTGTGCTGACTTAAGACAGCTAAACAAACGAGTGTACATGTCTGGCTGGCCTGTACCATACATTGACCAATGCCTAGCACAGATGCAGGGATCCAAAATTTTCACTGCCATTGATTGTGCACAGGGATATTGGACCATAAAGGTACATGAGGAGGACCAGTATAAGCTGGCATTCTCATTCCAAAAGGTCCAGTATGCATTTCAGAGACTTCCTTTTGGATACATAAATTCTGGACATGAATTTGCTGTATTCATGCATAAGGCTATGCCTGATGCTCTGAAAAGGGGGACCTTATCTTATGTTGATGATGTTTTAATCAAAAGCACAGACTTTGAAAAACACATCGCATAACTTAAACACATCCTCAGCCAACTTAAAAGGGCAGGTGTCAAATTATCCTTGCAGAAAGCTCAATGGTGCCGCACTCGTGTAAACTTCTTGGGACATGAAGTTACTTCTGAAGGGCTAAATCCTCAGAAGAAAAAGGTGGAAGCTATAGTGAATTCTAAAAACCCCACTAACTTAAAGGAATTGAGATCCTTCCTGGGTATGACAAATTATTCTTGCAAATTCATTGATAATTATGCAGAGTTAGCTAAACCACTACTACTTCTTCTAAAGAAGGATGTGAAATGGCACTGGAGTGAGTCTTAAGAGACAGCCATCAAAGAGCTGAAGAGAAAACTCACACAAGCACCTTGCCTAGCATACCCTGAAGGAGGTAAACCTTTCTTCTTAGAAACAGGTTACACAGATGTAAGCATGAGTGCTGTGTTATACCAAAAGCATGATAATTTAAGCAAAGCCATAGCTTATGCGAGCAAAGCTCTATCCCCAGTAGAAATAAAATTTAGCAATTGCGAAAAAGCCCTCTTATCTACTGTATGGGCTCTACAAAATTTCCGCAGCTATATAAAGGGCAAGAAAATTATTGTAGAAACGGCCCACCAGCCTTTGCTATATTTACAAAGTGAGAGAATAAGAGATGGGAATTTGTCAAATAGCCGCATAACAGTGTGGACTCTTTCCTTACAAGACTGGCCCTTAGAAATTCGCTAAAAGCAGAAAAAAAGAATCCAGTCGCACAGGGGCTTGCTGAGCTCCACGACTGTACTGCTAGAGATCCTGGGGAAGAATTATCAGAAAATGATTTCCTGGAGGAACAATTGCTTTCCCCATATAAAATGTACAATGAGGACCATTGTCAAACATTACCTTGGGTATATGTTGATGGTTGTTCTTACCATGCCACTATTGAAAATGAGCGCAGATTAGTCGCTGGCATTGGTATAACTTGGGCAAATGGATTCCCAAATATATCTATGAGTTTTAACATTGGACCAAGATCCAGTCAAGTTGCAGAACGCACTGCTGTTCTAAAAGCCATTGAAATGGCTATTGAGCATGGTATTCATGAATTTGTGATCATAACTGACTCAAATTATGTGCGTGACAGTTTTGTTGAATACCTGCCAACTTGGAAAAGAAATGGCATGCAGAAAAACAATAACAAACCAGTCAAGCATGGCAAGTTGTTCTGCGAGATTGATAATCTGGTGGTATCCAATGATCTAACCATATACTGGAAAAAGACCAAGGGTCATTCCAGAGTTCTAGGCCCAGATAAGGAAGGCAATGATCTAGTGGATTCATTAGCCAAACAGGGAGCCATAACTGGAGAACTCCTAAATATTGACCACTTAATGGGTGCAATTCAGGTAGAAGACATTACCAGAAACCAGGCAAAACAACAGAGTGAGCCTAACTTGGTACAATGGAGTCAGGATTCTCCTAGTGAGGACCTGATCACTAGTCAAAAAGAAGACCCCATTGTAGGCATCTTCTATAAACACATAGAAGATCCTGAAAGCAACCCCATCTCAAAAGATGATTGTATTGGCAAAGAAGATCTTAGAATCTTAATGAAATCCAGAACACAATTCCAGTTACAGGATGGTTTGTTAATTAGAACCTCCAAAACTGGCATTCAGCAATGGGTAGTACCCACCAAGTTCAGAGGTCTAATGCTTCAACATGCCCATGATGCTCCCACATCTGGTAATCGTGGTGCCAAACTCACGTATGAAATATTGCGTGATTATGCTTTTTGGCCACACATGTTGAAAGATATTCAAACCTACTGTCAAGGTTGTTTAATCTGTCCACAGTTCCAACCCACTGCACCAACGCATAGAGCGCCATTGCAGAAAAGGGGGATGGTAATGCCATGGTCACATATACAAATTGATTTTATTGGTCCTGTAACTAGGTCATCAAGAGGTATGTACATGTTAACAAATACATGTTAACCATGACATGCCTGTTCACTAAACAATAG
Organism: Bombina bombina; assembly: GCF_027579735.1. Classification (NCBI taxonomy): domain Eukaryota; kingdom Metazoa; phylum Chordata; class Amphibia; order Anura; family Bombinatoridae; genus Bombina; species Bombina bombina. Next base: position 598,331,212 of record NC_069501.1, read on the forward strand.
TGCTGAAACATGTGCAGCATTGCTCATCAACCACGTGTTTTCCAGATTTGGTTTACCCCAAAGAATCGAATCAGATCGGGGAACCCATTTCACTAGCGAAGTGATGACCAAAATGTGGAAAATTCTAGGTTTTAAAAGAAAGCTCCATATTGCATATAGAGCTGCCTCAAGTTGTGGTGTAGAGCGTTACAACCAGTCCATTGTTAAAATCCTCAAAAAGTTTGTGAGTGAAACGGGTAAAGACTGGGATGTAAAACTACCCCTAGTCCTAATGGCATTAAGAGCAACTCCAAGTAGTGCTACCAAGATGTCACCTTTTGAACTGATGACTGGTAGAAGAATGGTTCTACCTCAGTATCTGCTGTACCGTACATCAGACCAAAATTTGATAAACGCTGCCAATACCCATCAGTATGTGGAGAACCTAAGAAAGCACCTGCAATATGCCTTTGCATTTGCTCAAAGGAATTTAGAAAGATCCGCAACTGCCACTAAAACCTATTATGATCTCAAAACGTCTAAAAAGGAATATGAAATAAATGATAAAGTTTTTCTTTATAACTTTGGAAGAGATCAGGTTAGGGAGAAGAAATTTATTCCATCATGGAAAGGTCCTTTTATCATTAGTGACAAAATATCTCCAGTGGCCTATAAAATACGGATCCCCAAAAATGAAAGTTCCATGGATAAATGGGTCCATATCAATCAATTGCGGACATGTCATCCTAGGTCCCAACTACAAGTCATAGAGGGAGAATGAAGTGTCATATCCCCAAATGAAATTAAGACATAATGTAGTTTAAAGATGCCTAGCTGATGAACATGAAGGCTAAAAAATGACAGACTTTCTACATAGAAGACTATCTAGGATGTGTACGGTCAACATCCTCACCAAATACCATTGACTTTAAGCCAATTTAAATACATGTGTCCTACATCTATTTAAAATTGGAAGGGGGATTTATGTCAAGGTATATTTAAAGATTAATAAATGTGTATACATATTTCGATCATATGTTTGACTGCTCAGTAGAAAATGATTTGATTCATTCAGAAAAATGTATTTGAGACTCCTGTACCATCCTCCCACATTCAGTATACAAAATTTAGAGTGCATCCAATAAAACATTTGGTCTAACTAACCTCTATCTGGGAGGAAGATCAGAGTTTAAACTGTGGAGATAGGATAGGGCCATTAAATCATTTCAAAGAAAGGACTGTTCCCAAAAGATGTCCCACTGAGGTGTAAATTTAAAATCTCTATAAGATGATCGCTGACCCCTATCTCTACTCTAAAACCATCTGTATTTTGTGTCTCACAAGTTTTGGATAACAAGAATTCTATTTACTATAAACCCCCCCCCCCCCTTGCCAAATAGTTTTAGATGGATGAAAACACATTCATCCTAATTAAAAGATAACATAGTCTTTGAAGCTAACAGCACTGCAGGAGGGCAAAAACCAAATTGACAAACAGAGACATTTCACAGCCCTGTGTAAGTTGTTTCCTATTAAAAATTCAATGTGCAGGAACCAAACAAATTAGCATCTGCAGCCCTTGGATAACACAAATAAAAATAAATACACTTTTTTTTTTACAAAGGGAACAATGCCAATAGTTCATGTGTGTTTGAAATAATTCAAATAACCTATATATATATATATATATATATATAGATATATATATGAAACTGGAACATAGTATATTAAATGGAAATGACAATAAACCCATTGTTAAAAGACAGCATAGAAATTAATACATGTGTGTGCATATATATAACATAATTTTTCTATTTTTCAGATAGAGTGTCTGCATGGGATATCTGAATCATGTCATATGATTATATACACTAGATGTTTTTGAAAGTTTAAACACAGCTCTGAAAACATATTAGATGTATAAATGCCATTAATTTCAGAATAATTAACAGGATACATTATTTTAATATAATATAATGTTAGACACATGATGTTTCATATCAAAATGATCAGAGAGGTGATGTAATACTGCCCCATCTGCGATTGATATTGTGAACTTATTAATATAAGGGAATTATGGCAGTTATTACACATTTTAAAGAAAAATTTTAAATGCTAGAAATGTTAAAGGTGAATCCGTTTTGTGCTCGTCTGCTGCCCCCGATGGCAAAATCCAGTATTACAGCCAAAAGATTGACTGTTAAAAGATACTTCCCAGATGAACCAATCCATGTTCAATTTCAAAGGGCCAATCCGAGACAAGGTTTCACCAATGATGGTTACTAAACAAAAAAAGGGCGGGTGATATCAGATGATTTAACCCCATGCTTTGAGAGAGAGAGGAGGCTAACCTACTGAAAGGCTGCTGCTGGCTAACTCTTTCTAACTCTTGGCTGCCCAATTTTGGTATTCTGAGGTGAAATCATTCCAATTGAAGAATATTGAACATCGATTTGTTTATCTGGGTAAAGTATTGAAATTACATGTGATGTTTTAAAATAAGTTATATGCATAGTCACTACAGTTAAATTACAACTGATAGATTGGAGAGAGCAAATCGTGCTTTTAAATTGTATTTCACAGTATTGAATAAGCTCTTAGCTTGCCTTTTTACATGCAAAACATTTAAAACAAGCATTCATTGTTGCTGTATTTGGCAGACTTAAAGAAATAAGTTGTATTTTATAACTGATAGCCACAGCCCTGTATAGTGTCAAATTTGTATCTTGTAGGCTAGTAACTTATCTAAAAAATTTCTGATGTTTTAAATTAGAATTGTGTTAGATTAAAGTGCAGCTAAACAGCTGAATATATATATTGTTCTATTGTTTATTAGCACTGTTAATTGTATTGCTGAATATTAGTAGCTGTTATTTTAAGTCTCACTGTGATATTTTAGTCTCATTGTGTTCATTTTGAATGAAAGGCAATTGTGTGTAAGGCTGCTTTTAAAGATAAATTTGCACGAGCTTTGCATAGCATATTTTAAATAGTTTTTGTTTTAACGCATATCATATTGACTCTTATTCTGATACTTACAAATATATATATTTTAATGTGTTCATAGTTATTTACTAATAATATAGAATTCAGGTATTTATATTAATTTTTAATGTCTTAGCAAATGTATGTTTGATTGTGGGTTTTAGTTTAAAGAAAGATTGTTAAATATATCAGTTATAACCCGGCTATATACTAACATATTATTTGGAGAGTACTACTAAGATTTTTATAAATATACTGACAACAGGATATTTATAAGGTAATATGAATGTTTGTTAAAAAAGAATTTGGGTGTTCAAGCACTTAACCAATTCATGGATAAATTTTTACACACGCACATCAAGACCCCTTCACCAGCTATGGCGGCCAGACATAGAGACAAGAAAAATAAAAATATGATAGAAACACAGGTAGATACTCACTCACTTTCCTCTAATCTCTCCTATAACAAAGAAAGTGCAGCTACTCAAGCATTGGTATCCAGTATAACTGAAGCACTTGCCCCAAGATTTGAATCTCTCAAACTTGAGATTAAACAAGATATCGTATCTCTTACTAACAAAATCCGACAATTTTCAAACAGACTTCAAGAAGCTGAACAAAGAGTGTCAGACTTGGAGGACATTAGCTCAATTCACAGCTCTAAACTAGAAGCTGCAGATATAACATTATCCAAAATACAAGCTAAAATAGAGGATCTTGAAGATCGCTCGCGGAGAAACAATCTAAGGATAATAGGGGTCCCAGAGGGGAAACAATATGAAGATTTGAGAAAATTTATATCTGAAACCTTAGTACAAACAATAGGACTACCTCCCTCCTATCCTCCAATAATAGTTGAAAGGGCCCACAGAGTAGGACGTCAATTTGATGAAGGAAGAGGGAAAACTAGAGCTAGACCAATAATAGCTAAATTACTAAATTTTCAAGATAAGATGGTAATTTTTCAGTATTACAGAAAGAACCAACCTATCTCCGTAGGGACAAACAAAATACTATTATTTCAGGATTTCTCCGCTGAAACAGCGGGGAAAAGAAAAGAGTTGTCCCCTACTTGTACGAAACTTATTAAAGCAGGTTACCGTGCCACCATAATTTACCCAGCTAAATTAAAGGTTACTCTTAATGATGAAGTTCATTTTTTTGAATCTGCAGCAAAAGCAGAGAAATTTGTAGAAGAACTGGGAAGAAATGATAATAGGTGAAAAAAGCAGCATATTCTCTGAGTTTACAGATTACAGTTAGATACATGAGGCAAGGTGTAAACTCTACTAGGGGGTTATGCAGGGCCCCCGGGGGAATGCCTGCATTAGGAGGGTATATAGCTTTAGGAATTTTCCCGTTTTTTTTTTTTCTTCTCTTTTTTCTCTGTGTTTTTTTTGGGTGGCTGAGAGATGGGCAGGGCAGATAAATGTAAAATAACTTCCTGGAACATTGGAGGTCTCACCTCCCCCATTAAACGAAAATCAGTTTTGGCTCACTTACAAAAAAATTTGGTACTGATATAGCTATGCTACAAGAAACTCACTTAAACTTGCAGGAAGTGCTAAAACTGAAGTTCTCATGGGTAAAGGAAGTGTTTGCCTCCACGGGCACAAAAAGGAAGAGAGGCGTGGCAATCTTGTTAGGGAAAATAATTAAATATGAAATTCTGCACAGTATTTCAGACCCAGAAGATAGAAGGAATTCTGTATACACTTTGCAACTTATATGCTCCCAATGTATTCGATCCAATATTCTGGGACACTCTGCAATCGAAAATAATTTCTGAATCAACAGGATATCTAATTCTAGGCGGGGATTACAATATGGCCCCACACCAACCCCTGGATAGACTTAGACAGAAGCCTACAGTGGGGAAGAATAAGCGAGATAGCCTGGAAACTAAAATATTTAAGAAAATCTCCCAAAATTTGTTAGTCAGGGACATATGAAGACTACAGAATCCAGATCTAAGAGATTTTACCTGTTTGTCCCGAGCTCACAAAACTCTATCCAGAATAGATTTATTCCTTATTGACGAAAGACTGTGTAAAATGAAAGTTATAGCCAAAATACTTCCTATCTGTATATCAGATCATAGCCCTATTACAATAGAAATTCAATATAATGACTTCAAACTAAGATCCTCTCGCTTCTTCTTCCCCACATGGCTGACGAATGATTTAAAATTTAAAAACTGGTTAAAAAGCAAATATGAAGAATATGCTGAATTTAATAAGACTTATGTTGATCGCTCAGATACTTTCTGGGAGGCTGCAAAGGCAGTCCTTAGGGGGGAAATTATTTCATATATTGCTCACAGAAATAAAACACTAAGAATTAGAGAAACAGAGGTGACAAAAGCTGTAACTAACTCATATAATCGCTATTTGCTTGATAACTCCCCGGGAAATTGGATCAGATATATTGGAGCAAAAAATGAAAGAGACTCATTTCTAACTTATAGAGAGACCCAGAAGGAGCTTAAACTTCAGGCAAGACTATACCGCTATGGCAATAAGGCGGAAAGTTATTGGCCAATTTGATGAAAAGAGAAAAAAGATCCCCATTAATAGATAAGCTTCTGCATAAGAAAAAAACACACACAAATGTAGATGATATCTCTAACATCTTCTCAGAATACTTTAAAAAGATCTACTCTCTAGGGGATTCAGATAAGGTTAAAGCAGATGAATTCTGGAACAAAATTACTCATCCTGTACTGGACGGTGAAAAAATGTTAATGGTTAACTCCCCAATTTCTCAGGAAGAAATGTTAAAGGTTATTTAGGATCTCCCATCAAACAAGGCACCCGGTCCGGATGCATTACCAAATGAATTTTATAAAATCCTTGCACCATTCATTGTTCCACCATTAAGTAAACTTTTTAATCACATGTTTATTAATGGAAAGGTAGTCTCGCCTCAATTCTGTGGATCTCACACTACTCTGATTCTTAAACCCGGGAAGAATCCGACGAAAAAGGAATCTTATAGGCCCATAGCATTATTAAATTCCGATTACAAGATCCTGACATCTATTTTAGCCAAGAGACTGCAACTGGTACTCCCGGAAATAATACACAAGGATCAAGCAGGATTTTTGCAAAAACGAAATTTAACAGCAAAGATTAGGGAAGTATTAGTCACTATAGACTACTTTAAGTCTACTGAGTTGTCGGGGCAGAGGAGAGAGGGGGACTCCCCAGATCTAGCAATTGTATCAATTGATGCAGAAAAAGCATTTGATTCAATCCACCACGATCACCTGCTCTCGTCTCTTCACATGTTCGGTTTCAGTGGGCACTTCCCTAAATTTGTGGAGAACCTATATAAAAAGTCATTCACGAGGTTAATTGTCAATAATACATTTTCTTCTGAAATATTACAGGAAAGGGGAATGCGCCAGGGATGTCCCCTCTCTCCTCTCCTCTTCAACATTTCAATTGAACCTCTGGCAATAGCGATAAGAACACAAATGGAAGGAATTAAAATAGGTAGAGCAGAGCTTAAAATTGCGCTATACGCGGATGATATTCTGCTATATATCTCCAATACGCAAAACAGTATACCTATACTTGTTTCAATTATAGAACAATTCGGATCCTTCTCGGGTTACAGGATCAATGCGTTAAAATCTGAATTATTATGGATTAGAAGAAATCCTGACTCCTTGATAGAAATTCCTTTCAGAGTTTCAGAATCATTTAGATATTTGGGGATAATGATTACTTCCGACTTAGATAAATGCTATGATCTTAATGTAAAACCAGTACTGAGGGAGATTGAGGCGAGTTTGAAATTATGGCAAAATCTCCCACTCTCGATCTCAGGTCGCATTGCCGCATTTAAAATGATCTTGCTTCCAAAATTATTATTTATTTTACAGAATTCTCCAATAATTCTTAAAAGGGAGGATATCGAAAAAATTAATAGTATGATGAGAATTTTTATATGGCAGAATAAAAAACCCAGAATTGCGTTAATGAAACTTTCACTTCCCAGGAAGTACGGCGGACTTGCACTGCCGGATATACAATTCTACAACCTGGCCTCATTGGCCCGAATAGTTGTAGATTGGATTCTAAATAAAGATTACGTAACGAACAACAAACTCGAAAAAAATGTAAGTCTACCATACCTCCCCACAGCCTTAATACACTGCGATCCTAAGACAGTCCCCCAGGAAATTAAAATATTCAAAACATTAATATATCCACTACAGGCGTGGAGGAAGATATGTAGGTTATTATCCATCAAAGGAGATGTCTCCAATTATATGCCAATTAAAGGGAACCCTAAATTCCAAGCGGGACTACAATCGGCACCTTTCCAAAAATGGCATACATTAGGTTTGAATAATATCTCTCAGATGATAGACTGGAATGGTCATTGTATTAAAACATTTGAGAGTTTAAAAAGAGAATTCAGCCTTAGCAATAAAGAATTCTTTGCATATCTACAAATTAGACACTTCACAACTAAGATGATAAACGAATCTGGTTGGAACTGGTCCTGGGGGAAGTTGGAGAATTGGCTTGTGTTAGCTAAAAATGGGTTTATGTCAATCTCACCATGCTATCAATTATTAATATCTAATAAAGGGGAGATGAATTTAGGAAATTTAGCAGTTGCATGGGATTCTATGATATCTCAACATCCCATAAATCTAAATAAAATCCAGACTTCTATTTTAAAAGTATCACAAATTACTCTATCAGCCACATGGAGAGAATCCCACACTAAGTTATTGTATAGGACCTACTACACTCCGAAAAAAGGGACAAGATGTGGGAATATTAATTTCTGTATATGCCCAAAATGCTCACTACCATCGGCAGACCTTATCTATATGATCTGGGAATGCCCTAAAATTAAAAATTTCTGGGCTAAAATAGAATACTGGATTAACCAAGTTTTAAAAATCTCTCTTTTTATGTGAATAATTGACTTAAGACGGGAAGGGAAGAAAAGGGTGAAATTCAACTATTGTTCAGGCTGTTACTTAAAAGATAAGATATAGTATGACAAAATAATGTAAATCATGGTATATGTTGCATCTGAAAGTTTAATTTACATTAATATTCTGTGAAAAAGAATAAGCACTATGTCACTATGTTTTACTTCTTTCGATATGATTATCTTGAAGCTAGGGAAAAAAATAGAAAAAATGAGGTTGAGACTACTTCTTTTTCTTTTTTTTCTTTTCTTTTGTGATGCAACAGAAATAATAATATGTTTTTCATGATATGTATATTGTGAATATTTTTCTCTTGTATTTATGCATTTTTTTTGATGTACCACATCTATATTGTATTGTGATCTTAACCTCAATAAAAAAAAAAAAAAAAAAAAAAAAGAATTTGGGTATATATTTGAATAGCGTAAACGACAATAGTGCTAGAAATGGACACAAGATAACTTTAGGTTAATATGATTGTCTAGATTGTTTATAAACTAACTCAGTTAAGCTGCCACAAGATATACTATATTATACACCTTAGCGGGTGTTTGTGGGGTAAATATAACATGCTAAGGCTGATTTAATTTTGAATATATGTATTTGAGTTTTTGTTTTATTTTTTCTTGTCTGTTTGCTTTTTCTTTTTTTTGTTGTATTTTTGCTCTTTGACGGTTGTAATAATAATTAAAAAAAAAAAAGGATATAAGAAATAAATGCACTCAATGGCATCTATTTATCAAAGCGTCAACTATAGTACATTCGCCGGCACCAATACGCTCGCCTAAGATCGCCCAACATCGCTGCCACGGACCTGAATACGTTCTCCAAAGTTACCAAAAAAGCTGTCAAAAAGCCGCGCACCAAGTACGGGGCGATGAGCAGCGGACTGTTGTTAACTAACAGTCATCAATCTCCCTGCTCTTCGTCTTTTTCCCAGCTTTATTGGTACCCTGTCACTAAACACCCACTCTATACTATATTGTTTTACCCCTATACCGCAACTCTAATAAATGTATTAACCCCTTAACAGCCACTCACGGACCCCACCACAACTAAATAAAGTGTTTAACCCCTAAACCGCCGCTCCCGGAGCCCACCACCACCTACATTATACTTATTAACCCCTAATCTGCCCCCCCTACACCGCCGCCACCTACATTTATTAGCCCCTAATCTGCCGCCCCAACGTCGCCACCACTATATTAAATTTATTAACCCTTAAACCTAAGTCTAACCCTAACCCTAACACCCCCTAACTTAAATATAATTGAAATAATTCTAAATAAATATTCCTATCATTAACTAAATTATTCCTATTTAAAACTAAATACTTACCTATAAAATAAACCCTAAGATAGCTACAATATAACTAATAGTTACATTGTAGCTAGCTTAGGGTTTATTTTTATTTTACAGGCAAGTTTGTATTTATTTTAACTAGGTAGAATAGTTACAAAATAGTTATTAACTATTTACTAACTACCTAGTTAAAATAAATACAAATTTACCTGTAAAATAAAACCTAACCTAAATTACACTAACACCTAACACTACACTATAATTAAATTAATTCCCTACATTAAATACAATTAAATAAAATTATCTAAAGTACAAAACCCCCCCCACTAAATTACAGAAAATAAAAAACAAATTACCAGATTTTTAAACTAATTACACCTAATCTAATCCCCCTAACAAAATAAAAAAGCCCCCCAAAATAAAAAAAGCCCTACCATACACTAAATTACAAATAGCCCTTAAAAGGGCCTTTTGCGGGGCATTGCCCCAAAGTAGTCAGCTCTTTTACCTGTAAAAAAAGTACAAATCCCCCCATCATTAAAACCACCACCCACACAACCAACCCTACTCTAAAACCCACCCAATACCCCCTTAAAAAAACCTAACACTAACCCCTTGAAGATCACCTTACTGGAAGAAGTCTTCACCCAACCGGGCAGAAGTCCTCAACGAATCCGGCAGAAGTGGTCCTCCAGACGGGCAGAAGTCTTCATCCAGGCGGCATCTTCATCCATGCGGCGCGGAGCGGCTCCATCTTCAAGACATCGACGCGGAGCATCCTCTTCATCCGACGTCTTCTTGAACAATGACGGTTCCTTTAAGTGACGTCATCCAAGATGGCGTCCCTTCAATTCCGATTGGCTGATAGAATTCTATCAGCCAATCGGAATTAAGGTAGGAAAAATCCTATTGGCTGATGCAATCAGCCAATAGGATTAAGCTTGCATTCTATTGGCTGTTCCAATCAGCCAATAGAATGCAAGCTCAATCCTATTGGCTGATTGGATCAGCCAATAGGATTGAACTTCAATCCTATTGGCTGATTGCATCAGCCAATAGGATTTTTCCTACCTTAATTCCAATTGGCTGATAGAATTCTATCAGCCAATCGGAATTGAAGGGACGCCATCTTGGATGACGTCACTTAAAGGAACCGTCATTGTTCAAGAAGACGTTGGATGAAAAGTATGCTCTGCGTCGGATGTCAGAAGATGGAGCCGCTCCGCGCCGGATGGATGAAGATAGAAGAGGCCGTCTGGATGATGACTTCTGCCCGTCTGGAGGACCACTTCTGCCGGCTTCGTTGAGGACTTCTGCCCGGTTGGGTGAAGACTTCTCCGGGAAGGTGATCTTCAAGGGGTTAGTGTTAGGTTTTTTAAGGGGGTATTGGGTGGGTTTTAGAGTAGGGTTGGTTGTGTGGGTGATGGGTTTTAATGTTGGGGGGGGATTTGTACTTTTTTTTACAGGTAAAAGAGCTGATTACTTTGGGGCAATGCCCCGCAAAAGGCCCTTTTAAGGGCTATTTGTAATTTAGTGTAGGGTAGGGCTTTCTTTATTTTTTTTTTGGGGGGGGGGGGGGTTTTTTGTTAGGGGGATTAGATTAGGTGTAATTAGTTTAAAAATATTGTAATTTGTTTTTTATTTTCTGTAATTTAGTGTTTGTTTTTTTGTACTTTAGATAATTTTATTTAATTGTATTTAATTTAGGGATTTAATTTAATTATAGTGTAGTGTTAGGTGTAATTGTAACTTAGGTTAGGTTTTATTTTACAGGTAAACTTGTATTTATTTTAACTAGGTAGTTAGTAAATAACTATTTACTAACTATTCTACCTACTTAAAATAAATACAAACTTGCCTGTAACATAAAAATAAACCCTAAGCTAGCTACAATGTAACTATTAGTTATTTTGTAGCTAGCTTAGGGTTTATTTTATAGGTAAGTATTTAGTTTTAAATAGGAATAACAAAATTTATGCTTACCTGATAAATTTCTTTCTCTTGTAGTGTATCCAGTCCACGAGTTCATCCATTACTTGTGGGATATTCTCCTTCCCAACAGGAAGTTGCAAGAGGACACCCACAGCAGAGCTGTCTATAGAGCTCCTCCCCTAACCCCCACCTCCAGTCATTCGACCAAAGACAAGTAAGAAAAAGGAGAAACTATAGGGTGCAGTGGTGACTGTAGTTTTAAAAATAAAAACACCTGCCTTAAAGTGACAGGGCGGGCCGTGGACTGGATTCACCACAAGAGAAAGAAATTTATCAGGTAAGCATAAATTTTGTTTTCTCTTGTAAGGTGTATCCAGTCCACGGGTTCATCCATTACTTGTGGGATACCAATACTAAAGCTTTAGGACACGGATGAAGGGAGGGAACTTAAACGGAAGGCACCACTGCCTGTAAGACCTTTCTCCCAAAAATAGCCTCCGAGGAAGCAAAAGTATCAAATTTGTAGAATTTAGAAAAAGTATGAAGCAAAGACCAAGTCGCCGCCTTACATCTGTTCAACAGAGGCCTCATGTTTAAAAGCCCATGTGGAAGCTACCGCTCTAGTAGAATGAGCTGTAATTCTTTCAGGAGGCTGCTGGCCAGCAGTCTCATAAGCGAAACGGATTATGCTTCTCAGCCGAAAAGAAAGAGAAGTTGCCGAAGCCTTTTGGCCTCTCCTCTTTCCAGAATAGACAACAAACAATGCAGATGTTTGACGAAAATCCTTAGTAGCTTGCAAATAAAACTTTAAAGAACGAACCACGTCAAGATTGTATAACAGACGTTCCTTCTTTGAAGAAGGATTAGGACACAGAGACGGAACAACAATTTCCTGATTGATATTCTTATTAGATACCACCTTAGGAAGAAACCCAGGTTTGGTACGCAAAACTACCTTATCTGCATGGAAGATCAGATAAGGGGAATCACACTGTAAGGCAGATAACTCTGAAACTCTTCGAGCCGAAGAGATAGCTACTAGGAACAGAACCTTCCAAGATAAAAGCTTGATATCAATGGAATGCAAAAGTTCAAATGGAACCCCTTGAAGAACTTTAAGAACTAAATTTAAACTCCATGGCGGAGCAACAGGTTTAAACACAGGCCTGATTCTAACCAAAGCCTGACAAAATGCCTGAACGTCTGGAACATCAGCCAGATGCTTATGCAAAAGAATAGACAGAGCAGAAATCTGTCCCTTTAAGGAACTAGCCGATAATCCCTTTTCCAATCCGTTTTGGAGAAAAGATAATATTCTAGGAATCCTGACCTTACTCCATGAGTAACCCTTGGATTCACACCAATGAAGATATTTACACCATATCTTATGATAGATTTTCCTGGTGACAGGCTTTCGAGCCTGAATCAAGGTATCAATGGCCGACTCGGAGAAACCACGTTTTGATAAAATCAAGCGTTCAATCTCCAAGCAGTCAGACGCAGAGAAATTAGATTTGGATGTTTGAATGGACCTTGGAGTAGAAGGTCCTGCCTCAGCGGCAGAGTTCATGGTGGAAAGGATGACATGTTCTGCATACCAAGTCCTGCATGGCCACGCAGGTGCTATCAAAATCACCGAAGCTCTCTCCTGCTTGATCTTGGCAATCAGACGAGGGAGGAGAGGAAATGGTGGAAACACATAAGCCAGGCTGAAGGACCAGGGCACTGCTAGAGCATCTATCAGCGTTGCCTGGGGATCCCTTGACCTGGACCCGTAACAAGGAAGCTTGGCGTTCTGACGAGACGCCATCAGATCCAGTTATGGTTTGCCCCATAGTTGAATCAGCTGGGCAAATACCTCCGGATGGAGCTCCCACTCCCCCGGATGAAAAGTCTGCCGACTTAGAAAGTCCGCCTCCCAGTTCTCTACTCCTGGGATATGGATAGCTGAGAGATGGCAAGAGTGAACCTCTGCCCAAAGAATTATCTTGGAAACCTCCATCATTGCCAGGGGACTCCTTGTTCCCCCCTGATGGTTTATATAGGCTACAGTCGTGATATTGTCCGACTGAAATCTGATGAATCTGACCGCAGCCAGTTGAGGCCAAGCCTGAAGAGCACTGAATATCGCTCTTAGCTCCAGAATGTTTATCGGAAGGAGGGCCTCCTCCTGAGTCCATGAACCCTGAGCCTTCAGGGAATTCCAGACTGCGCCCCAGCCCAGAAGGCTGGCATCTGTTGTCACTATAGTCCACTCTGGCCTGCGGAAACTCATTCCCCTGGACAGATGGACCCGAGATAACCACCAGAGAAGAGAATCCCTGGTCTCTTGATCCAGATTTAACAGAGGAGACAAATCTGTGTAGTCCCCATCCCACTGATTGAGCATGCAAAGTTGCAGTAGTCTGAGATGGAGGCGGGCAAACGGAACTATGTCCATTGCCGCTACCATCAGGCCGATCATTTCCATACACTGAGCCACTGACAGCCGAGAAGTGGAATGAAGAGCAAGAAGTTAGAAGCTTTGATATCCTGACCTCTGTCAGAAAAATTTTCATTTCTACTGAATCTATCAGAGTTCCTAGTAAGGAAACTCTTGTGAGAGGGGAGAGTGAACTCTTTTCTCTGTTCACCTTCCACCCATGAGACCTCAGAAAGGCCAGAACAATGTCCGTATGGGACTTGGTGATTTGAAAAGTCGACGCCTGGATCAGGATGTCGTCTAGGTAAGGAGCCACCGCTATGCCCCGCGGCCTTAGAACCAGTAGAGACCCTAGAACCTTCGTAAAGATTCTTGGCGCCGTGGCTAACCCGAAGGGAAGAGCCACAAACTGGTAATGACTGTCTAGGAAGGCGAACCTGAGGAACTGATGATGATCTCTGTGAATCGGAATGTGGAGATAAGCATCCTTTAAGTCCACGGTAGTCATATATTGACCCTCCTGGATCATAGGGAGGATGGTTCGGATTGTCTCCATCTTGAAAGATGGGACCCTGAGAAATTTGTTTAGGATCTTGAGATCCAAGATTGGTCTGAACGTTCCCTCTTTTTTGGGAACTATAAACAGGTTTGAATAGAAACCCTGCCCCTGTTCCTCCCTTGGAACTGGGTGGATCACTCCCATAACCAGAAGGTCTTGAACGCAACGTAAGAATGCCTCTCTCTTTATCTGGTTTGCAGATAGTTGTGAGAGGTGAAATCTCCCCTTTGGAGATGAACCTTTGAATTCCAGAAGATATCCCTGGGAAACAATCTCTAGTGCCCAGGGATCCTGGACGTCTCTTGCCCAAGCCTGAGTGAAGAGAGAAAGTTTGCCTCCTACTATATCCGGTCCCGGATCGGGGGCTACTCCTTCATGCTGTCTTAGAGGCAGCAGCAGGTTTTTTGGCCTGCTTCCCCTTGTTCCAAGCCTGGTTAGGTCTCCAGACTGGTTTGGACTGGGCGAAATTTCCCTCTTGTTTTGCATTAGAGGAAGCTGAAGCTGCGCCACTCTTGAAGTTTCGAAAGGAACGAAAATTATTCTGTTTGGTCCTTAACTTATTGGACCTATCCTGAGGAAGGGCGTGACCTTTTCCTCCGGTAATATCAGAAATGATCTCCTTCAGACCAGACCCGAAAAGGGTCTGTCCCTTGAAGGGGATGTTAAGAAGCTTAGACCTTTGAAGTAACGTCTGCTGACCAGGACTTAAGCCATAGCGCCCTAAGTGCCAGAATGGCAAAACCTGAATTGTTAGCCGTTAGCTTGGCTAAATGAAAAACGGCGTCAGAGATAAAGGAATTAGCTAACTTAAGAGCTTTAATCCTGTCTAAAATATCATCTAACGGGGTCTCCACCTGTAGAGCCTCCTCAAGAGACTCGAACCAGAAAGCCGCTGCAGCAGTAACTAGGGCAATGCATGCCAGAGGCTGGAGAATAAAACCTTGATGTATAAAAATTTTCTTAAGGAGACCCTCCAATTTTTTATCCATAGGATTTAGGAAAGCACAACTATCCTCGACTGGGATAGTTGTACGCTTAGCTAGGGTAGAGACTGCTCCCTCCACCTTAGGGACCGTCTGCCACGAGTCCCGTATGGCGGCATCTATGGGAAACACTTTTTAAAAGCAGGGTGGGGAGAGAACGGCACACCTGGTCTATCCCATTCCTTAGTAATAATTTCCGAAAATCTCTTAGGGACTGGAAAAACATCAGTGTAAACAGGCACTGCAAAGTATTTGTCCATCTTACACAATTTCTCTGGAACTACAATGGGTTCACAGTCATCCAGAGTCGCTAAAACCTCCCTAAGCAATAAGCGGAGGTGTTCAAGCTTAAATTTAAACGCTGTCATTTCAGAATCAGACTGAAGCAACGCCTTCCCTGAATCTGAAATGTCACCCACAGATAGAAGCTCTTCTGCCTCGGCTTCTGAGTATTGTGAGGGTATATCGGACACAGGTATTAAAGCGTCAGAAAGCTCTGTATTTGTTCTAGCCCAAGAGCTGTCTCGCTTTCCTTGTAACCCTGGCAGTTTGGACAATACCTCTGAGAGGGTAGCATTCATAACTGCCGCCATGTCCTGTAAGGTAAAAGAATTAGACGCGCTAGATGTACTTGGCGTCACTTGAGCGGGAGTTATAGGTTCTGACACATGGGGAGAGCTAGATGGCATAATCTCCCTTTTTTCAGTCATAGAATCCTCTGGAGATAAATCTTTAAGCGCCATAATATGGTCTTTATAGTTTATAGAAATTTCAGTACATTTTGTACACATTCTAAGAGGGGGTTCCACAATGGCTTCCAAACATATTGAACAAGGAGTTTCCTCTATGTCAGACATGTTTAACAGACTAGTAATGAGACAAGCAAGATTGGAAAACACTTTAATAAAGGTGAAACAGCAATTAAACAAAAACGTTACTGTGCCTTTAAGAGAAAAAAACTAGCACTTAAACTGCAAAACAGTGTTAAAATACAGTAAAGTCTTCGAAATTTTTACAGTATGTGTAAGGGACTAAAGCAACATTGCACCCACTTGCAAATGGATGATTAACCCCTTAGCCCCCAAACCGGATTTAAAAAACGTCAACCACCGGTAAAAGTCAGTTGAGCCCCTTGCCACAGCTCTGCTGAGGCTCCTACCTGCCCTCAAATACGATTTAGTGAAGAAATAAACCCTTTATGATGGTCCTCAGATGCCAGAGGACTCCTCTAGGGAAGCTGGATGTCTCAGTCTGCAGGAAACTGCGCATCTAGAGCGTGAAAATAGGCCCCTCCCACCATGTACTGGATGTCAGAGGGGCCTTAAGAAAGTACTCCTAGGAGTATCTGACTAGCCATGTGGAAACTAGGCCCCAAATAAAGACTTATCTCCCTCAGAGAAAAAACTTTCTATTTATGCAAACATGTAAACGTTTTGTCACTAAGTAATATGAGTATTAACATGAGTATTACCCTGTTTTGTAAGCATGAGCCCAGTCGTTGTTAAATCACTGCATCTAGCTTACCTCAAATACACAAGGCTCTGTCAGCATTTTCTAGAACGTATTCATCTCTCTAGAAATAAAAATACTGAACATACCTCAAAGCAGGTAATCTGCAGACCGTTCCCCCAACTGAAGTTTTCCCATACTCTTCAGTTATGTGTGAGAACAGCAATGGACCTTAGTTACAAACCGCTAAGATCATCAACCTCCAGGCAGAATTCTTCTTCTAATTTCTGCCTGAGAGTAAAACAGTACAACGCCGGTACCGTTTAAAAATAACAAACTCTTGATTGAAGGTAACACTACACTAAGTCACCACATATCACTTGAGACTTCCTATCTTGTCGAGAGTTGCAAGAGAATGACTGGGAGTGGGGGTTAGGGGAGGAGCTATATAGACAGCTCTGCTGTGGGTGTCCTCTTGCAACTTCCTGTTGGGAAGGAGAATATCCCACAAGTAATGGATGAACCCGTGGACTGGATACACCTTACAAGAGAAAATTTAGTTAATGATAGTAATATTTATTTAGATTTATTTAAATTATATTTAAGTTAGGGGGTGTTAGGGTTAGACTTAGGTTTAAGGGTTAATACATTTAATATAGCGGCGGCGATGTAGGGGGGGCAGATTAGGGGTTAATAAGTATAATGTAGGTGGCGGTGGTGTAGGGGGGGCAGATTAGGGGTTAATAAGTATAATGTAGGTGGTGGCGATGTAGGGGGGCAGATTAGGGGTTAATAAGTATAATGTAGGTGGTGGCGGTGAAGGGGGCAGATTAGGGGTTAATAAGTATAATGTAGGTGGCGGTGATGTAGGGGGGGCAGATTGGGGTTAATAAGTATTATGTAGGTGGCGGCGGTGTAGGGGGAAGCAGATTAGGGGTGTTTATAGGAATCAATGGGATACATAAGCTTTCGCTGCTTTCAGACTCCCATTGATTCCTATGGCATCCACTGCCTTCAGGGCAGCGGATTGAAAACAAGGTACGCTGGGCCGGAATAGTGGGAAGTGTACCGGGTAGAAATTTGATAACTAGCAAAAGTAGTCAGATTGTGCCGAATTTGCATTTGGAACATCTGTAATGACTTAAGCATCGATCTGTGTCAGACTGAGTCCGGCGGATCGTATGTTACGTCACAAAATTCTACTTTTGCCAGTCTGTAGGGTTTGATAACTAAGGGGAATCAGGCTCGCCACAAATACGCTGCGGAATTCCAGCGTATTTGCGGTTGACGGCTTGATAAGTAGATGCCATTGTCTTGATTGGAGATATCATTCAGATGAATTACCTTTTAAAGTTGCTTGCAGAGCTGGGATACTGCTGTTTGATTGTGAGCTTTTGAAATTGCTTGCAGAGCTGGGATACTGCTGTTAGATTGTGAGCTTTTAAAGTTGCTTGCAGAGCTGGTATACTGCTGTTAGATTGTGAGCTTTTAAAGTTACTTGGAGAGCTGGGATACTGCTGTTAGATTGTGAGCTTTTAAAGTTACTTGGAGAGCTGGGATGCTGCTGTTAGATTGTGAGCTTTTAAAGTTACTTGGAGAGCTGGGATACTGCTGTTAGATTGTGAGCATTTAAAGTATTACATCTTTATTGTATTAGAGTTGATTTTCTGGAACATGGCCGTACCATTAACAGTGAGCTGTTCATTGAGACACTCCAGAAGCTTAGAGAAGCCATTAGGAGAAAGAGAAAAATAATCTGAAACGATCCACCATGACAATGCGCAACTGCACACCTCTTTGGCAACAAGTCAGGTGATCGGCAAATTGGGCTGGTCCATGGTCCCCATCCACCATACAGCCCGGATCTGGCGCCCTCCAACTTCTACCTGTTCGGCCCAATAAAGGACAGTCTTCAGGGACAACGATTTGATGACAGAGACAAGGTAAAAGTGGCTGTGAATAAGTGGGTACGACAGTGCACACCTGAATTTGTTGAGTAGTACCGTTGAATAGAGGAAAAATTACTCCAACAACATGTGCAATTTGAACGACCTACATCAGTTAATAAAAATGTATGCCTACTTTTGCATTACTTTTGGTACAGCCCTCATATGATCCTGGAAGGCTTCCATTATGATTCCCAAAGTAATCCTCATCAGGTTCTGGAGAGAAAACTAAAGGCAGTGCCTAAATTCAATAATTCACAGGGCATGTTTGTCTTCTCTCCATTTATCCAGACAAGTTGAAGGGAATAATTTATGCACTTTATAGTGAACTTCAGATGAATAAAAGAATGGAGGAAACCTGACAGACTTATTGTTATCTTAGAAGGTCACAGAAAAGGCACTTTGCAACCATAACTAAAATTTGCATATGGAGTGTAAGATTTTAGCTTATCAAGCAATGATAACACCAGTCAACTGGAACTGAAGGTAAATACAACTAAGGCCATTTCTATTTCCTGGGCAGCTGAAGCTGATTTCTTGTAATTTGTTTAAGGCAGTGATATGATCCTCATACATTCCTTAAACATTACAAGTTAGATCTGTGTGTTTTAGCTGAAGCAAAATTTGAAGAAAGTTATTTCCGCAGTATTAGATGAGCAGTAAAAACTAAATAAATAAGTATATCCTATTTTCAAAGAAGAATTAGTATATTTAATACTAATTCTTCTTTGAAAATAGGATATACTTATTTATTTAGTTTTTTTATGATAGACTGGCCAGTCTTTGAGTGATTCATTTAATTTGTATTTTTATATATATATATATATATATATATATATATATATATATATATATATATATATATAGAGAGAGAGAGAGAGAGAGAGAGAGAGAGAGAGATTGTTTTAGTTTTTTACAGATTATTATACTATTTAAAGATATTTCTATTGAATAAAATTATATCAATTTTACCATATCTATGAATGGTCGTGTTTGAAGTATTAATATAAATAGACATAGTGCATACATTTCTTATTTCATCTTCTAAATATAGTTTAGAATTGTATATTCCACTTTCAGACCTATTTTTTGACCCACTAGGGTCAAATAAATATCGGGCGCAACCACGCTATCTCCTCTTTTTTACCAATATTTATCGTTCACCAATTTTCTTAGGTTTTATTGGTTCAGTTTGGTTGCTTAGTGGAGTTACAAAGATACTAATATTAATATATTTTATCTGACTTTCTGCAACAGAAGAATTGTGCAAAGTGCTTTGCATGGTCTTTCATGGGCTTTCAAAATATAAAGGGATAGAAAAGTCAAATTAACCTTGCATGATTTATATAGAGCATGTAATTGTAAGACACTTTTATATTCACTTCTATTTTCAGATGGGCTTCGTTCTCTTGGTATCCCTTGTTGAAAATGAATATGCACATATCCTGCACTAGTGGGAGCTAGCTGCTGATTGTTGCCTGCACACATTTGTCTCTTGTGATTGACTGACTAGATGCTTTCAGCTAGCTGCCATTAGTGCAATGCTGCTCCTTCAGCAAAGGATAACAAGAGAAAGAAGCAAATTTGATCACAGAAGTAAATTGGAAAGTTGTTTAAAATTGTATGTTCTATAGTATGAAATGTTGGGGTTTCCTGTCCCTTTAAAGTTATTGGAAGCTACTTGAAAACTTTCTTATTGCATAGGAACACTAAACCCAAACAATTTCTTTCATGGTTGAAGTAGAGAATACAATTATAAACAACATTCCAATTTACTTCTATTATCTAATTTGCTTCATTCTTTAGATATCCTTTGTTGAAGAAATTGCAAAGCACATGGGTGAGCCAATCACACGAGGCATCTATGTGCAGCAACCAATCAGCAGCTACTGAGCCTATCTAGATATGCTTTTCAGCAAAGTCTATCAAGAGAACGAAGCAAGTTAGATAATAGAAGTAAATTAGAAAGTTGTTTAAAACTGCATGCTCCTTCTAAATCATGAAAGAAAAACTTTGGGTTTCATATCCCTTTAATGCCACATTAACTATGACAACTTGAAAAAGGCCCCCCAATCTTTGTGCATGCTAAGCTAATTTTTTAACAAATAAAAATACTTACTGGTTGCTAATTAAGGCTAGATTACGAGTGGAGCATTATTTAACTCTCACTCTCAAGCGTTAACTGCGCTAGAAGTAAAAGCTGTTTGCGTTCATCGTATTGTGCTCGTATTATGAGTTGAAAGTAAACTGTTTTTACTCTTGTGCTAACCTGACGAGCGCAAAAAGCAGAACTTAGAATATTGCGTGCGCGTTCACATATTCCCCCATAGAAGTCAATGGAGCAAAAAAGTGGGGGGAAGAAACACCCAACTCGCACGCAAACACGATTACATATTCTCAAGTGCGCTAACCCGACTTGAAAATATTGATATATTTTACATTCCAATGTTCTTCATATAGCAGATTATGTTCTATTTATTGATACATATATATATATACACACAGTATATATATGTGATGGTATTTTGGTACAATATATATTTATACCTATATTTAAACATGGTTATATATAAGTATGATATATAGATATATAGAAATATCTATTTATTAATACGTGCAGAACATTGGAATGTGAAATATTTTCAGTAAATACACAGTCTAACACTATTAAATATTAATATTGTATACATATTAATATTGTTTAAATATGATTTTACATTGTTTGATCTACTTAACTGCAAAGGGCTTTAATGCACTTATATATATGTCTATAAATGTGCACATGTGTATTTGTGTTTATATGTGTATATGTCTGTAAATACATAAATACACATATAAATACATATGTACACACATATACACACACAACATATATCTATCTATCTATCTATCTATCTATGTATATACACACACACATACATATACATTTTTAGGCATGTATATGTATGTATTTTAATGTTAAAGCCCTTTGCTTTGGGGGGGAACTTTCGGGCGGTGGAAGATTACCCCCTTATTTTCCCACATCCCTCTCAATAAGCTCTCTAACACTCCCTAATCTAACTAGTTTCCTCCATTTTAGGTACTGGCAGCTGTCTGCCAGTAGCCAGTTTTCTGTGATTTTTCTTTCTAATTACATAATAATTTAAAAAAAAATAAAAAAAAAATTTCTGTAGTGTAACTGCCCCCCTCATTTACCCCACTTCCCCTCCACGATCTTTTCCCCTACCCTCTATTCCCCTCTCTCTACTCTAGAACCCCATATCATATGTAACACCTGCTCCCCCTCCCTCCTTCCTGCTCTCTGTATTTATTTTTATCTGAGTTGTAGCGGTCCCACCTGTTACCGCCCCTCCCTCCCCCCTCCAGCGATGGGACGCCCACTCGCCTCCCTCCTAACTCTCCCACACCACCAACGATTGGCACCATCGCTACCCAATTCAGAGAGGGACACAGAGTCTATTTCTGCACTGTTCCACTCATAGGGCATGCAGAGAGAAGCCCAGAACAGCAGCGTTGTACAGGGTACGGCGCTGGTCCATAAGGGGTTAAAATTACAAGGTCTATCTGGATCATGAAATAAAAAAATGTGGGTTTCATGTCGCTTTAAAGTTTTACTGAAAGCAAATGGGTTATACACCTAGTTAACTTTAGTTTATTGACTACAGTATTTACATTTTAAATAAGTTTCTAACAGATAGGCGTGGGTCCATGAGTTCCTTTTGCATATATTGTTTACATAGGTCCATAGATTATTAATAGCTGTTACCATACCTACATATGTAAATAAGAGTTTGCTAAAATAGTTTAAAAATGAGGTTTCCAATGAGAGATCTAAAAGTGATCTCTTCATGTTAAGATACCTTAATACTTGCAGTCCCTTCTTAAATGCCAGAGGTCCAAGAGTGTCGTCCTGAGCTCTTCCTGGAAGGTTAGCAGATGGTCAGGCATTCTGTATATATTCTAGTTATGAAAGTTACTGCTTATGTAACAGTATCGTGATATAAACAATTCTGAGATATTTATTATCTCCATGCTATTCATTGTGGAATGTATCATGCCTTTGTAATGTAATCTACTGTATCTACGTCTTTGTCTTTCTCAGTGCATTCTATATATACCTGTATACAATATATATATATATTCATGGGAGGCCTCACCTGTCATATCCAAGATAAATATAAGTATATAAAGAGCAGCGCCAGGTATTATTCCCCAAAGCTCCCTCACAAGTAATTTTCCCTATAATTACCGTAAATTCATACACAATAACAAAAATCAATAGTAGTTTGGGAGCGCTAAAAGCTAAATGAGAAAAATCTGGAAACTGATATATAATTTATCAAAAATAAATTTATTAAAATAATATAAAACATGTATATAACATTTAGAATAGATTGTGGGACGTCTCCCTTTGTAGTTTAAGAACAGGTAAAATTTACTGCATCAAAAGAACATTTTTGTATATTTCTCTAAAAGATTCCACCTAGGTTTTTCATTTTCACCTTAAATCAATTATCTTTAATTTCCACCTTAATTCTGATACTGAGTGGCCGTAAGAAATTTCTCAGATATTATATCGTTTCCCACTTTTGTATTGTTACTTTGTATCAGATGGAAAACAATTTATATTTCATAGTCCAATAAATTGTTATTTCAGTTTGTTAACTTTTTGTGGCAATGTCTTTTGGTGTATAGTATATAAACAGAGTTGTCTGTACTCAGTAAAAATTGATATTTATTGGTAGGGCTTACCGGCTCTTCTGACACGTCTGTGTCTGATGGTATCTCGGTCTCTCTTACCGGTTTTTTCTTTTGTGTCTCTCCTCCCTGTATACTGTAGGTATCTCCGATATCGAGAATAGAAACCTAGACCACGCTCCTGCGTGTATGGGTTTCCTTCTCTACCGGTTTGAAGCGAATTTGGCCTCTATGTTCAGGATCACGTTTTTCCCCAGGCTGCTTCTTGATACAGGTGTGCACGTCTCAGCGTGTAGAAGTGATCTTGGACTTGTAATACAAACGGCCGTTTGTTTTTTGAACTTTCTTTTCCTCTACTTCCTTCGATAGGGGATAGGTAAAGTTGTTAGTCCAATAGTTAGTAGGCAAGTATTATACAATGCACATGCCAATTACAATACATAGGAGAGACCACCAGGACTCTAAGGGAACGCATACGTGAACATTTATCATGTATAGACAGAGGGAATCTAGACACACATTTATATACCCACTTTAGAGAAATACATAAGAACAATTTAAAAGACTTCACCTTCTGGGGCATAAAAAAACTAAAACCAGAATGGAGAGGAGGCAATTTTGAAGAAAAACTCCTAAGAACAGAAGCAGAACTAATTTATAATATGCAAACCCTTTATCCAGCAGGATTAAATTCAGAATTAGATTTGTCCCCTTTCCTTCTGTCTTAAAAGTCAATGAAAATATATATAACACAATCTATAAGGAAAACCTGATCCTCACCTAGAATAGTGTACAATCAGATAATCAAACAGCCAAAATATACACTATAAATAAAGGGGAAATTTAAAATTCAGAAATAAAAGTCCAGAAAAATACTAGGCCTTCACCATACATCAAAAAGCTATATATCATATAATTTTAAAAGCAAAAAGGCAATTAGTTCTGCCTAAGTAAAGGCTAAACCTTACATTAAGACTAAGAAATTATAAATTCCAAAATCTCTATATTTTGAATTAATCTGTCTGTTGAATTTTATCGCAAAAATTATTTTTATAATTCTTATTAAAATAAAAAAGCTAAACGTTATAAGAATCCATCATAAAGAATGTCACTACAACCAAGTGTAAATATATTATATATATATATATTATAACATAAAAACTATCACTATTAGACATCTAGTGAAACATAAGAATTATCAGAAGTAAACGATAAAGACCTGGAAAGACCTGGAAAGATTCCACCTTATTTATACTAAAGAAATCCACCTTAAAAATCACACCTATCCAAAGACGCATAGGAACTATCAGATGTAAGAGATACATATCCAGAAAGATTCCACCTTATTTAAATCCACCTTAAAAATCACACCTATCAAATTAAAGGAACAACCAACCAATCAAAAAGAAAAGAGGGCTTTTTAAACTGCCGGGCTCAGAACAAACACTATCCGTCTTGACAAAGCCTGCTGGTGAAACGCGTAGACGTTACCTGCTATTACTTGCCTTCTAACTATTGGACTAACAACTTTACCTATCCCCTATCGAAGGAAGTAGAGGAAAAGAAAGTTCAAAAAACAAACGGCCGTTTGTATTACAAGTCCAAGATCACTTCTACACGCTGAGACGTGCACACCTGTATCAAGAAGCAGCCTGGGGAAAAACGAGATCCTGAACATAGAGGCCAAATTCGCTTCAAACCGGTAGAGAAGGAAACCCATACACGCAGGAGCGTGGTCTAGGTTTCTATTCTCGATATCGGAGATACCTACAGTATACAGGGAGGAGAGACACAAAAGAAAAAACCGGTAAGAGAGACCGAGATACCATCAGACACAGACGTGTCAGAAGAGCCGGTAAGCCCTACCAATAAATATCAATTTTTACTGAGTACAGACAACTCTGTTTATATACTATACACCAAAAGACATTGCCACAAAAAGTTAACAAACTGAAATAACCATTTATTGGACTATGAAATATAAATTGTTTTCCATCTGATACAAAGTAACAATACAAAAGTGGGAAACGATATAATATCTGAGAAATTTCTTACGGCCACTCAGTATCTGTTATGATCTCCTTTCTCTTTAAATCCTTCTGACACCTCCCTTTCCACAACCCTTAAAAGGACCATCTGATCCCTATTTGCTTGCTTGATTATTTTAGTGTAACAGGGAAAGTTAGTTGTTAGGACTCTCCACTGTTATCCTGTTATCCAGCCTTTAGTGATTAAATAAGTCACTTCAACTGTCTCAACATTTATCCTCATTGAGACTTTGTTTCAATTAACATTGCTTCGCATATTCTAAGGACTTTAACATATCAAGAAGATCTGTATTCTGAACTCTCACCTCTCAGCTTACAAACTGCTCTCCGCTCCTGAATAGCAACTCTGTGACGTCATTCAAGCCGACACCAGCTCAGCATATGCAGACAGCGTTCAGACGCCAACCTGTTTACACAAGCTACTGCATCTACAGCCTTTAACCCTGCTTCCTACACAGCTTCAAGGAATACTAACAGCAAACAGTTGGTTTCAACGGAGAAACTTAAAGGATTTATCACCTCTCTAAAACTAAGAACCGGAGGAGTTATCTACAAACCGCAAGTATCAAAAGCCTTGATTAATACTCTATTGCATGTTTGCTTAACTCCACATAAAGACTTTGCTTATACAAATACCGGAACAACTCTGTTCGCATAATCAGACTTCATCTCTGCTTAAATTTGAGATTTATTAACTTTGCATACTAACTACAATTTAACCACTTACTGCCTTCTCTGCAGCACCATTTAAAGCTTGTATTTATTTAAGAAGAGCTATTTTACAACTACAGTAAAAGTTAACTGTGAGTTGTGCTTTTATTATTTTGCCTGTTAATTTGGATTAAATACGCTATTTAATCCCTTTCCTTGCTCTTCTGACAATAAGAGTTTTGGATTATTTAAATAGCTACAAATACAACATTTAGTTCATATCATTGTCTGAACTTTATTCATAAATTGCAAAAGACCTGACAGAAAACATAACAGAATAATCAAGCCTGTAAAATAGTCTCAACTGTAACTAAATATGGATCCAGTTGAGATGAGTAATCAAATAACCTCTCTAAATCAAAAGGTTGACTTATTAGCTCAGGGAATGACTGCACTGCAAAATGAGAACAACACTCTCAGGAGGATTATTAATGACTTTCTCACTCAAAAGCCAACGGAGTTTCCTGAACCACAAGTTAACCCCCCAGCCACTTTCTCTGGTGACCGCTCTAAATTCAGAGAATTTAAAAATGCTTGTATGCTAATGTTTTCTTTGAAGCCACGTACATACCGAAATGATAAAGTTAAGGTATGTACCGCTATCTCATTTCTATCTGGAGAGCCTAGAGCTTGGGCGGATAGATTTTTTGAATCTGACGATCCTATGTTAAACTCCCTGGATACTTTTTTCCAAAACATGGCAGTATTGTATGAAGACATACACAAACAACAGACAGCCGAGAACACTTTACGCTCCCTAAAACAAGGTAAACGGGCTGTAGAAGATTACATTGCTGAATTTCAACTTTGGGCAACGGATTCTGAATGGAATTCAGTCAGTCTAAAAAATCAGTTCCGTTTGGGACTCTCTGAGCATCTAAAGGATGATCTCTCAAAGGTGGATTTCCCTGATACTTTAGAAGGTTTATTTAAATTATGCATAACAATGGATCGCCGTTACAGAGAGAGAAAACAAGAGAGAGTACATAGTGATTCAAGTTTGAGAAAACATTATCCCTCAACCCCTGAAAGGTCTACCAGTTCATCTGTTCCTATGGAGATAGGAGTTATTAGGGGACCTCTGACCAGTGAAGAAAAACTGAGAAGACGTATAGGAAGATTATGCATGTACTGTGCAAATAAAGACCACGATGTATCAACCTGTCCTCAACTTAATCGTCCAAAGAAGGGTAAGATATTACTTATGACTATTAAACCTCCCATCAAAGAGTATACTCATCTCTCATTAAATTTGTCGTTACAGTGGGATCAACATCAGTTCCAGGAAGTGGCCATAATTGATTCCGGGGCTTATGGAACATTTATTGATCAAGCATTGGTGTCACTTAATAAAATTCCTTGTGTGCAAAAAACCACTCCGTTGTTTGTGCGTGTTGTTGATGGGTCACATTTCCTCAAAGGTCCAATTACACACCAGACCATACCCTTACTCACTATCACCAACACTGGACACAAGGAATACATTACATATGACATCATCCCTAGTTCAGTTCACCCAGTTATACTCGGGTATCCCTGGCTTAAAAAACATAATCCCACCATAAACTGGTCTACCAATCAGATCATTTTTAATTCTAAATTCTGTACTGATACTTGTCACCCATATATAACCATTAATCATTTAGACCTCCTTCTTCCAAATGAGTATAAGGATTTCTCAGACGTTTTTAACCTCAAAAAAGCTGAAGTATTACCTCCACACAGAGAGTTTGATTGTCCGATTGACACGAAACCCGGGGCGGTATTACCTACAAACCGTATTTTTCCACTTTCACAAAAGGAATTACAACACCTTCGAGAATACCTCGATGAAAATTTACGCAAAGGTTTTATATCACCCTCATCATCTCCAACAGCTTCAGCCATATTTTTTGTAACAAATAAGGACGGGACTTTACGTCCTATTATTGATTATCGAGCATTAAATGTAGTCACTATCAAGAATCGTTACCCATTACCACTGATACCAGAATTACTTGAAAGATTGAATGGTGCCAATATCTTTACCAAACTCGACCTTAAGGGTGCTTATAATCTCATCCGCATAAAATCAGGTCATGAATGGAAAACTGCTTTCAAGACAAGGTATGGCTTATACCAATATAATGTTATGCCATTTGGTTTAACTAACGCACCCGCAACGTTTCAATATTTCATTAACGAAATATTCAAAGACCTCATGGACGTCTGTGTGGTAGTGTATCTCGATGATATTCTCATCTATTCACGGGATATCAAGGAACATGTGAGGCATGTTCGATGGGTCCTTTCAACCTTACGTGAACATCACCTATATGCAAAAATGGAAAAATGTGAATTCCATAAACACACCATAAAATTTCTTGGCTATATAATCACACCATCTGGGATATCAATGGATCCGGAAAAAGTCAATGCAATCCTTCATTGGCCAACTCCTCATACTACTAAATCTCTACAGAGATTTTTAGGATTCTCTAACTTTTATAGGAAATTTATATCAGATTACTCAGCTATAGTACAACCTCTAACTAGACTAACAGGTAAACAAAAGTTCAAATGGGATGAAGACGCAGAAAATGCTCTTCAACTCCTAAAGGAGAAGTTCATCAATGCTCCTATTTTAAGATTACCTGACCCTACTCGGTCTTTTACATTGGAGGTGGATGCTTCTAATGTAGCAATAGGGGCTATACTATCTCAACAAGATGAAGAATCAAAAGAGTTACATCCTGTGGCATTCCATTCCAGGCTATTAAATTCAGCTGAAAAGAATTACTCAATAGGCGATAAGGAGCTATTGGCAATTAAATCATCATTGGAGCATTGGCGTCATCTTTTAGAAGGCACCTCAACTCCATTTACAATTTACACAGACCATCGTAATCTTCAATATCTAAAAAGAAATAAGACATTATCATCTCGTCAAGTACGATGGGCTCTCTTTTTGGACCGTTTTAATTTTCTCTTACAATACAGACCCGGAAAAAACAATACAAAAGCAGATGCTCTCTCCAGATCTCTTCAAGCTCCAACAGAAGAAGAAGAGAAACTTAGTATTATTCCTCCACATAAAATCCTCGGAATAATATCTACTCTTCAGAGTGAAATTTTATCAAGTCAACAAAAGGATCTTTCTATTCCTGAAGTATGTCATAAAGATTCTGAAACTGGACTCTTCACTTTTAATAATTTAATATATATACCAACTGATTTAAGAAAACAGATTATGCAGCAGTATCATGATTCACCCCTTTCTGGGCACCCAGGAATAAATAAAACTTATGATCTAATAAAACGATACTTTTGGTGGCCTAGATTAAAAGAAGATCTTCTATTATACATATCTCATTGTCGGATTTGTTCCATGAAAAAGAAGGTTCACTATAAACCATTCGGGTTACTTAGCCCACTACCCATACCCGATAGGCCATGGTCAATCGTCGGTATGGATTTCATAGTGGAACTTCCTCCATCAAATGGTTACACAGCCATTTTGGTGGTCGTAGACCACTTGACCAAATTGGCTCACTTTATACCCCTAAAACAAACACCATCTGCTCCAACTACTGCTAAGTTATTCCTCTCTCATATCGTAAAACTTCATGGACTACCTACTTCCATAGTAAGTGATCGAGGATCACAATTTACTTCAAAATTCTGGAGAAATTTATGCATTCAATTAAAGATCTCTCCTAAATATTCCACGGCATTTCATCCCCAGACAAATGGGTTGACTGAGAGACTTAATCAAACTCTCGAACAATATCTCCGGTGTTACATCTCTACACAACAAGATGATTGGGCAGATTGGCTCTCGATGGCAGAATTTGCCTACAATAACTCAATCAACAGTTCAACTGGTTTCTCCCCCTTCTATGCCACCTATGGGTATCATCCATCTAGTTTCCCGAAGATGGGTTTCAGTTCGAATTCTCCTTCAGCTCTGGACTACTCAATTAAATTGAGAGACAACTTTGTTACCATACAAAAACATCTACAGAATGCAAAGGAGACCCAAAAGATCTACTATAACAGGAAGCATGCTTTGCCACCCTCGTATAAAGTGGGGGATTTGGTTTGGTTGTCAACCAAAAATATCAAATTGAAGGTCCCCTGCAAGAAACTAGCATCCCAGTTCCTTGGTCCCTTCCCTATCACAAGGGTCATAAATGAGAATGCTGTTGTTTTGAAGTTACCTACCTCTCTAGCCATCCACCCATCTTTCCACGTCTCTCTTTTGAAACCATTTAAGGGGGATGCAGGTTCTCTGGACGCTGATGTTCCTGACAGTACTTCATTAATAGAAGCAGAGGATGAGTATGAAATTGGTCGTATTCTGGATTCTAGAGTTCGTAATCGAATCCTTGAATATCTGGTACACTGGAAGGGTTACGCTTCATCTGAGGATTCTTGGGTTCCTGTGTCTGATGTGAATGCTCCACGTCTATTGGCTGCGTTTCATTCTCGACATCCCCTGAAGCCTGGTCCAGGACTCCCTGTGATGCGATCTTGAACGGGGGGATCTGTTATGATCTCCTTTCTCTTTAAATCCTTCTGACACCTCCCTTTCCACAACCCTTAAAAGGACCATCTGATCCCTATTTGCTTGCTTGATTATTTTAGTGTAACAGGGAAAGTTAGTTGTTAGGACTCTCCACTGTTATCCTGTTATCCAGCCTTTAGTGATTAAATAAGTCACTTCAACTGTCTCAACATTTATCCTCATTGAGACTTTGTTTCAATTAACATTGCTTCGCATATTCTAAGGACTTTAACATATCAAGAAGATCTGTATTCTGAACTCTCACCTCTCAGCTTACAAACTGCTCTCCGCTCCTGAATAGCAACTCTGTGACGTCATTCAAGCCGACACCAGCTCAGCATATGCAGACAGCGTTCAGACGCCAACCTGTTTACACAAGCTACTGCATCTACAGCCTTTAACCCTGCTTCCTACACAGCTTCAAGGAATACTAACAGCAAACAGTTGGTTTCAACGGAGAAACTTAAAGGATTTATCACCTCTCTAAAACTAAGAACCGGAGGAGTTATCTACAAACCGCAAGTATCAAAAGCCTTGATTAATACTCTATTGCATGTTTGCTTAACTCCACATAAAGACTTTGCTTATACAAATACCGGAACAACTCTGTTCGCATAATCAGACTTCATCTCTGCTTAAATTTGAGATTTATTAACTTTGCATACTAACTACAATTTAACCACTTACTGCCTTCTCTGCAGCACCATTTAAAGCTTGTATTTATTTAAGAAGAGCTATTTTACAACTACAGTGAAAGTTAACTGTGAGTTGTGCTTTTATTATTTTGCCTGTTAATTTGGATTAAATACGCTATTTAATCCCTTTCCTTGCTCTTCTGACAATAAGAGTTTTGGATTATTTAAATAGCTACAAATACAACATTTAGTTCATATCATTGTCTGAACTTTATTCATAAATTGCAAAAGACCTGACAGAAAACATAACAGTATCAGAATTAAGGTGGAAATTAAAGATAATTGATTTAAGGTGAAAATGAAAAACCTAGGTGGAATCTTTTAGAGAAATATACAAAAATGTTCTTTTGATGCAGTAAATTTTACCTGTTCTTAAACTACAAAGGGAGACGTCCCACAATCTATTCTAAATGTTATATACATGTTTTATATTATTTTAATAAATTTATTTTTGATAAATTATATATCAGTTTCCAGATTTTTCTCATTTAGCTTTTAGCGCTCCCAAACTACTATTGATTTTTGTTATTGTATATCCAAGATAAAAACATTTTAAATAAAAAAAAAAAAATCAAATTTATTTTACAAGATGTTATGGAGAGAGACAGTGAGCAGTACTGCCTCTCTCATTCCGCCACAATTGCATCCGTTATACAAGCGCTCTCAGCTCACTGGCCAGTTAAGTTTCCCCCTGTGTCACACACCTACACCCCTTAACCAATCAAGTTTTAAAGATATTGAGGCTGCTCTCATGCTGCCTCTTGGGGGAGGGAGCCACTTTGTCACCGTCATCAGCCTGAGCCTAGCATTAGGAGTCACTAGCACTGCGTGTTGCCCCGCCCCTCCTACACACTATGCTCAGTGCCCAGTAACACCTGTCCTGACCTAGTCATGAGGAAGGTATTTATTTTTGTAAGGGGCTGCTTACTTTCTAACCGTCACCCCTGCCCCCCCCGCAAGTCACAGCGTGAGCCATGAAGAAGTGATGGCGCAGTTAGGCGAGAGACTGGAGTCTGGAGGACTGTCTGAGTCTGAGACTGTTGGGGTGGACGTCATGGAGTCACTGTCTGTCTCTGGACACTGTGTGGAGGCGGCTGGTGTGCCCCAAGGCTGAGCACAGAAGAGCTTCTCACGGTAGGCAGTTTTCATGATGACAGTCATCAATTGTTCTGCTTTTTCCCCCATCCATTGTCATAATACCTAGAAATTTTTTTCTTCTTACTGTGTTAGTTCTAGATTTAAAGGGCTTAGTTTGCAGATCTAATCACACTTTTAGCAAGTTCTTCCATCCACCTTCTCCTGCATCTGAATCTGATACTTTGCATACAAAGAGAGAAGCGCTCTACCAGGAACGAACAACAGCTCAGTGGCTTGTTCTATGGCGATTTACCACCCGGAAGCAGCCTCTTTTAGACCAGTGTGCTTTTCACAGAAGAAAACTTTCCTGAAGTATATCAGTCTGATCCCGCCAAGTAAGGTCAGTCCAGCCCCGAAATACCAGGCAATTCTCCTCTGAACAAGGAACATGACAACCCCAGACGATCGTTTCGGCCTTCTATGGGCCTCGTCAGTGAGGTGCAGCCACATTCCTCTAAGCACACTGGGCAAGGAGTCCACGTCTGGTTTCCCCCATCACCCATAGGGAGACTTCCCCAGGGTCATAATAATTTGCATACAAAGAGAGAAGCGCTCTACCAGGAACGAACAACAGCTCAGTGGCTTGTTCTATGGCGATTTACCACCCGGAAGCAGCCTCTTTTAGACCAGTGTGCTTTTCACAGAAGAAAACTTTCCTGAAGTATATCAGTCTGATCCCGCCAAGTAAGGTCAGTCCAGCCCCGAAATACCAGGCAATTCTCCTCTGAACAAGGAACATGACAACCCCAGACGATCGTTTCGGCCTTCTATGGGCCTCGTCAGTGAGGTGCAGCCACATTCCTCTAAGCACACTGGGCAAGGAGTCCACGTCTGGTTTCCCCCATCACCCATAGGGAGACTTCCCCAGGGTCATAATAATTTGCATACAAAGAGAGAAGCGCTCTACCAGGAACGAACAACAGCTCAGTGGCTTGTTCTATGGCGATTTACCACCCGGAAGCAGCCTCTTTTAGACCAGTGTGCTTTTCACAGAAGAAAACTTTCCTGAAGTATATCAGTCTGATCCCGCCAAGTAAGGTCAGTCCAGCCCCGAAATACCAGGCAATTCTCCTCTGAACAAGGAACATGACAACCCCAGACGATCGTTTCGGCCTTCTATGGGCCTCGTCAGTGAGGTGCAGCCACATTCCTCTAAGCACACTGGGCAAGGAGTCCACGTCTGGTTTCCCCCATCACCCATAGGGAGACTTCCCCAGGGTCATAATAATTTGCATACAAAGAGAGAAGCGCTCTACCAGGAACGAACAACAGCTCAGTGGCTTGTTCTATGGCGATTTACCACCCGGAAGCAGCCTCTTTTAGACCAGTGTGCTTTTCACAGAAGAAAACTTTCCTGAAGTATATCAGTCTGATCCCGCCAAGTAAGGTCAGTCCAGCCCCGAAATACCAGGCAATTCTCCTCTGAACAAGGAACATGACAACCCCAGACGATCGTTTCGGCCTTCTATGGGCCTCGTCAGTGAGGTGCAGCCACATTCCTCTAAGCACACTGGGCAAGGAGTCCACGTCTGGTTTCCCCCATCACCCATAGGGAGACTTCCCCAGGGTCATAATAATTTGCATACAAAGAGAGAAGCGCTCTACCAGGAACGAACAACAGCTCAGTGGCTTGTTCTATAGCGATTTACCACCCGGAAGCAGCCTCTTTTAGACCAGTGTGCTTTTCACAGAAGAAAACTTTCCTGAAGTATATCAGTCTGATCCCGCCAAGTAAGGTCAGTCCAGCCCCGAAATACCAGGCAATTCTCCTCTGAACAAGGAACATGACAACCCCAGACGATCGTTTCGGCCTTCTATGGGCCTCGTCAGTGAGGTGCAGCCACATTCCTCTAAGCACACTGGGCAAGGAGTCCACGTCTGGTTTCCCCCATCACCCATAGGGAGACTTCCCCAGGGTCATAATAATTTGCATACAAAGAGAGAAGCGCTCTACCAGGAACGAACAACAGCTCAGTGGCTTGTTCTATGGCGATTTACCACCCGGAAGCAGCCTCTTTTAGACCAGTGTGCTTTTCACAGAAGAAAACTTTCCTGAAGTATATCAGTCTGATCCCGCCAAGTAAGGTCAGTCCAGCCCCGAAATACCAGGCAATTCTCCTCTGAACAAGGAACATGACAACCCCAGACGATCGTTTCGGCCTTCTATGGGCTCCTTGCCCAGTGTGCTTAGAGGAATGTGGCTGCACCTCACTGACGAGGCCCATAGGAGGCCAAAACGATCGTCTGGGGTTGTCATGTTCCTTGTTCAGAGGAGAATTGCCTGGTATTTCGGGGCTGGACTGACCTTACTTGGCGGGATCAGACTGATATACTTCAGGAAAGTTTTCTTCTGTGAAAAGCACACTGGTCTAAAAGAGGCTGCTTCCGGGTGGTAAATCGCCATAGAACAAGCCACTAAGCTGTTGTTCGTTCCTGGTAGAGCGCTTCTCTCTTTGTATGCAAATTATTATGACCCTGGGGAAGTCTCCCTATGGGTGATGGGGGAAACCAGACGTGGACTCCTTGCCCAGTGTGCTTAGAGGAATGTGGCTGCACCTCACTGACGAGGCCCATAGGAGGCCGAAACGATCGTCTGGGGTTGTCATGTTCCTTGTTCAGAGGAGAATTGCCTGGTATTTCGGGGCTGGACTGACCTTACTTGGCGGGATCAGACTGATATACTTCAGGAAAGTTTTCTTCTGTGAAAAGCACACTGGTCTAAAAGAGGCTGCTTCCGGGTGGTAAATCGCCATAGAACAAGCCACTAAGCTGTTGTTCGTTCCTGGTAGAGCGCTTCTCTCTTTGTATGCAAATTATTATGACCCTGGGGAAGTCTCCCTATGGGTGATGGGGGAAACCAGACGTGGACTCCTTGCCCAGTGTGCTTAGAGGAATGTGGCTGCACCTCACTGACGAGGCCCATAGGAGGCCGAAACGATCGTCTGGGGTTGTCATGTTCCTTGTTCAGAGGAGAATTGCCTGGTATTTCGGGGCTGGACTGACCTTACTTGGCGGGATCAGACTGATATACTTCAGGAAAGTTTTCTTCTGTGAAAAGCACACTGGTCTAAAAGAGGCTGCTTCCGGGTGGTAAATCGCCATAGAACAAGCCACTGAGCTGTTGTTCGTTCCTGGTAGAGCGCTTCTCTCTTTGTATGCAAATTATTATGACCCTGGGGAAGTCTCCCTATGGGTGATGGGGGAAACCAGACGTGGACTCCTTGCCCAGTGTGCTTAGAGGAATGTGGCTGCACCTCACTGACGAGGCCCATAGAAGGCCGAAACGATCGTC
This sequence comes from Bombina bombina, assembly GCF_027579735.1. Classification (NCBI taxonomy): domain Eukaryota; kingdom Metazoa; phylum Chordata; class Amphibia; order Anura; family Bombinatoridae; genus Bombina; species Bombina bombina. Next base: position 598,366,856 of record NC_069501.1, read on the forward strand.
TGGGGTTGTCATGTTCCTTGTTCAGAGGAGAATTGCCTGGTATTTCGGGGCTGGACTGACCTTACTTGGCGGGATCAGACTGATATACTTCAGGAAAGTTTTCTTCTGTGAAAAGCACACTGGTCTAAAAGAGGCTGCTTCCGGGTGGTAAATCGCCATAGAACAAGCCACTAAGCTGTTGTTCGTTCCTGGTAGAGCGCTTCTCTCTTTGTATGCAAATTATTATGACCCTGGGGAAGTCTCCCTATGGGTGATGGGGGAAACCAGACGTGGACTCCTTGCCCAGTGTGCTTAGAGGAATGTGGCTGCACCTCACTGACGAGGCCCATAGGAGGCCGAAACGATCGTCTGGGGTTGTCATGTTCCTTGTTCAGAGGAGAATTGCCTGGTATTTCGGGGCTGGACTGACCTTACTTGGCGGGATCAGACTGATATACTTCAGGAAAGTTTTCTTCTGTGAAAAGCACACTGGTCTAAAAGAGGCTGCTTCCGGGTGGTAAATCGCCATAGAACAAGCCACTAAGCTGTTGTTCGTTCCTGGTAGAGCGCTTCTCTCTTTGTCTGAATCTGATACCTCAGAGCCTTTTCCTGTGTGTTCATTTAATCATGTTGCAACCAGGTAATATCTTTCTATTTCTCAAATGTTACAACCAGTTCCCAAGCACTCTTTGAAGACCCACATTTCTGCTCTCACTTGGTCCTTTCAGGCTACCATTCTCTTCATATGCACATTGAGATATTTCTTTCTGTCAGTGCTCTACCTTCACCCTTACTTCCAGGACATACGTCTTGTCCCAAAAGCCAATTTGTGTCCCCCTTTTTAATCTATCATTCAATTTCACTAATACTGCTCACCATGGAGACATTTATGCAGGTGGCAACTTCACTGGATTGATGTGTTTTTGTCATTTTTATTTTTTTCCAGTATAAAACAATTTTCCACACTTTCTGGTTTCATATCAAACACTAAGCCCATCTGCCCTATACCACCTGTCCTGACCTAGTCGTGAGGAGCTGTATTTATTTTTGTATGGGGTTGCTTACAAAGTTAGTATAACATACATTACTTTGCATTTGTACATACAAAATTAGCAACATATATGTAACAGAGTTAGCATTGAGAAATCAGCAGGGTGCATTCAAGTTCTGAGAATTTGAAACTGCTCAATTTTTAAAGCTACATCACATGAAAAGGGGCAAAATAAACAATGCATTTAAAATGCAGTTTTATTATGCATAACTAAACATTTTATTTAAAAAGTCTCACAGTGTTTACTGTCCCTTTACAATATGTTTATGTGATAGATGTTCAGTTTAAGGGACATTAAAGTCACATTTCCTTTGTTGCATGCAAAATAAAGCATTTTAATCTATATTCTATTTTCAAACAATGTTCTTTTGCTGAAAATCTATTTGTGTTCATGTTTGTGGGGAGTATACCTCTAATTACTGCTAATTGGTGTAATGGAAACTGGTTACAGAAAGATCACATTCAGAAGTTCAAGAACAGTGGAAAAAGAAGAAAGACACAAGATGAGGTGGTTGTATGGTGGCAGAGAGAAGTGTATGAGTGGCACTGCAGTAGTTGCTGTCTTAAATAAGGAGCCCAAGGTCTAACTGAAAACTACATAAGTGCCATAAAATTACCATTCTCATTTTTTTATTTTCTTGGACATAGAGTGAGTTGGAGGCTTGAGGCCCCAAGCCTCCAACTCATTCCAAGTCTAAGGAAATAACATATATATATATATATATATATATATATATATATATATATATATAATTACAGCCACCGTTGTCACTTGTTTCTTCTTAAAAGCAAACCATCCCCTCAATTTAATGATAGAAAAGTTTTTTTGCTCCAACTTGCAAAAAAAACTAATTTTTTGTATCATCATTGAGAGGATGTTTTGCTTTTTATAAGAAACAGGTGGCAACTGCGGCTGCCTTTATTTTTTTTTTATTTTCTTTGACTTGGAATGAGATGGAGGCTTGGAGCCCATCTACAGCCAAAGTGGTGAAATTAATTTTGTACTGAAAATTCCTCATACATAGTTTTCTAGGTACACTGTACAGTGTATCACCCCTGAGTATCAAACTTTAAAAATGGCTTTATTCTCCAGGAAATCAACACATTGCAGATGAGCTAATGCTTTAGTGCAGAATTTCTCAACCACAGTCCTAAAGTACTCCCCACAGGCCAGGTTTTCATAATAGCTGAACCAGTGCACAGGTGAAGTAATCAGCTGATCACAGGTGAAGTAATCAGTTGATTACTAACCTGCTCTCACTCATAAGCTGCTTTTTTTTTACCTGTGCACTGGTTCAGCTATAATGAAAGCCATGCCTGTTGGGGGTGGGGTACTTGAGGACCGCGGTTGCGAAACAATGCTTTAGCGTAACTGCCTAATTTTACAACTTAATTTAATTTCAAAGAGACATGGAGAATTTCTTTTTATCTCCTCACAGAAAGCGAAAAAATCTTCCTCTGGGAAGGTAAGACCATGGACTATATTTTTGTCATTTGTGTTTAATAAGTATAAATAGTTTAACTACATTTGCCTATAGAACGAGAATTGAATTAGTTTCTTACCTGTATATGTGTGTTGTAAAGAATGCTAATTGTCATTGTGCAACCTGCCAATTTAGTCATAAATTTAAGCTACTTATATTGGGTTCATAAATGAACTTCTCGGGCGTATCGTAGCCAGTGCCTCACCATCCTCTGACCTCACCACACATCACTGATATATACATACATATATAAAACATGGCCCCACAATAACTAGAAATATAGGTTAGATAAACCTTGCAAATGTACGTATAAACATTAATACAATAGTTTTTCATATATCAATGTTGTATTATGATAATAAATAATAAAACATGAATTACTCAGACAAGTTAGTCATTTCCAGTATTTATCTGGCTATGCTTGATATTTTGGTGTTATTATGGAGACTGAGACAGGCAGAACATGTGAGAGAGGCTGGCTATTGTAACACAGAAAAATGAAATGTTAAAGCCATTTGAGAGTAGCTGTGACAGCAAGAGTCCAATTGGGATGGGCACTGCCAGAGGCTAAACAATAGTGAAAGATGCTTGAGAAGGGCACAGCTTGGAAAAAGGCTCTTGTTACACAATACAAATCCTAAAAGGAAAAAACAGTTGCACTGTTCATGACAGCTTAATTAGCAAAACATGACAGTAAAGGGTATACAATAAAACTGCATTTTAATCGAAAAAATAATTATTTAAAGTAAAAACAAAATAACTAAAAAATCTCCAGGGGTGAGGAGACCGTCAGTTAAATAACTTATAATGTAGTATCAAAAAATAAAATAAGAACAGAAATGAAATGAAGTGCATACAATAAAAAACAATGAGAATCTCATACACTCTAAAATGCACACTGTGTTAAAATAGCATATAAGAGCAAATAAAGTTTATATCCATGAAGTGGACAAATCCCACAAAAGGAGGTTTGAATATGGTGAGCGGACTCCAAGTGATAAGAAGACGCTGAAATTGGAAAAGATCCCAATCAAAATAGGAAGAAAAAACAAATCTAAGGTGCTTACTTCGGGAGGATTTGGCTTCAGTTCACACAGAGTAGTCCTTTAGAGCAACCGGCAAGGATCCGAAAATGTCCGTTGTGCTATTTTCATATAGCATGCAAAAGGTGGTCTTAAACAAAGTATCCGCTATGTTGTGGTTTGAATGTTACCCCTTAATGACAAGACTACCGGTACCGGTAAAGGACATAAAGCATAGGTAAAAAGAGCAACGCGTTACAGCGGTTCACAGCCTTTTTTAAGCTCTACAAATAATGTGCCCATGGTGCTTTATATACCGGCACACTGCTGATGCAGAGAAAGGGGGGCATAGTTGTAATTTCAAAAGTTTATCCAATAAGAAAAAGAGATTGGAGTGCCGTATATCTCAGACAGGGGCGCAATATTAACAAATGTTTGACAGATTTATAATCTTAACATAGATTTTAACATTGCGAGCAGACAATAACATCAATAATAAAAGATAATAACTCAGTAATGAGAAAATAGAAAGGGTGAAGAAATTGATATCTGTGACATAAGTGGTGATATAAAATGTCCTAGGAATACATTTATATGGATAAATTCATTATATATATTCTTTCATATTAAAAACACCTATATGGTAATTAGCCAATACTGACTTGTGAACTTTATATGTGAATACCTGTGAGATGTGAAATATTTATATGTTATAGAATTTATGACATAATATATTATATATAGTGAAAGTGAACTATTATTAGTGTTAAAAATCTTTATTTATCTAGATATACAAATAAATGTATTTGTATAGGTAGGTGCATACATCCAGAATTTTTTTTATATTCTATAGATAATAATGTGAATTGAAAAGTAAATAATAATAATAATACAAAATAATAATAAAAGAACTTAAAGTGAATTAATCATTTAAAAAGCAATTAATATCGAAATCAATATTTAGACCTTTGGTTTGAAGTGTTTTTAGCTGGAAAAGCCACTTTCCTTCTTTTCGGAGGAGTTCCCTATGTGTATTACAACCCCTCCAATGTCATTAATGTTTGTTTATTCCAATATAAGAGAAATGGTTCATGTTAGCATTGTCACATAATGCAAAATGTTTGGGGACCGGCAAATCCTTGTTTCTTTCTAGAGTATGATTCTTTATGGACCAAATATGCTCTCGGATTCTATCCCTTAGGGGTCTTTCCGATTCCCCCACGTATTGTTTCCCATATTTGCATTGTACCATATATACAACATTTTTATCACTGCACCTGATAACATCCCTAATTTTATATGTTTGACCTGTCACATTTGAAGTTAAACAAAAAGAGTATCATTGCCAAATGTATCTGTTGATGAACGTGGTTTATCTTGTAGTAGTGTTTTTCTATCTCTAGTTTCATTAATATTTTCCTCTTCACACCCTCGTTCTAGAAATTTATTTTTCAACAGTTCAGATTGGTGTTCAAAATCTTCATTATGGGTGCAGCTCATTCTATGAACATAAGTATTGGCATCAACTTTTTTGAAGTGTGTTTTGGTATTTAATTTATTATCTTTAATGAAAATGTCCAAATCCAGAAAGTTTATACTTGATTTCTGTCCCACGCCACAATATTATAATGTTGTCAATATATCTTTTATAGGATACCAGGCTTGCTCCAAATGGGTGGGCATGTAGAAAATCCTTCTCCCAAAAACCCATAAATAAATTGGCATTACTTGGAGCAAACCTGGTACCCATAGCTGTCCCTCTTTCTTGATTAAAATTTTTTTCATCAATTTAAAAAAACTTGTGGGCTAGTATGAAATTTATAGATTTGACAATTAATTATTTTTGTTTAGCCTCAAGTGAAACGTCCTGTTCTAAATAGTATTTCACTGCCTGTAACCCATCCTGATGGTTAATGCACATGTACAGGGAATTAACATCACATGTTGCTAAAACGAAATTGTCCTCCCATTTTAAATTCTCAATAAGCCTCAAAACATCATTGGAATCTTTCAGAAAAGAAGATAATACCTTAACATATTTTTGTAAAATGATATCCAAATACTCAGATAGATTAGCGGTGAGGGACCCAATCCCTGAAATGATAGGCCTTCCAGGGGGTTCTACTAGGGATTTGTGTATCTTGGGAAGACAATACAGTAGTGGTATTTTGGGATATTTGGGTAACAAATAGGCTTTTTTTTTAAGTTGTAAGTATTCCCTCTTTTTGTGGCCGAATCAAGAAGCTTTTTAAGTGCGATTGTATAACGGTTGGTAGGATTGTCCTTTAGTTTCTTGTATGTGTGGATGTCTTTAAGAATATTTTCACACATCTTATTATATTGATCTTTATCTAAAATGACAATCCCACGCCCTTGTCAGCTGGTTTAATGATTATGTCATCATTTTTTTTTTTTTGTTTAAATAATTTTTATTGATTTTTTAGGAAAAAACATGGACATATAATGAACAACAAACATAAACCAATAATTGTTTTTCAATTACAGTAAGGTATTATAATATCTTAGTGATCATTTCTTTCCCTTGTTTGAGGAAAGCAAAAAGCAGATTAAAAATAAGTTCTTTGGGTAATAGGGAGAGAGGTGGACAGAGGACGGGTATGGAGAGGGTTAGGACAGATAATAATAGGGATTAGTAAAAAGTAAAAAGGTATGTAACAAGAGGGGGGGAGTATAGGGGACGAGAGGGAGAGAGGATGGTTAAGGAGGGATATGGAGAGGGTTAGAGCGTGCAGCAAAATAAATCAGTCGGGTGATAAACAGCAAAAATAAGAGAATACAGATATACAAGGGTACATAATGTCATGGTAAAATACAATATAATGTAATTTCCTTGCGCTTGTCTTTTTTTAGGTGTAACCTGGATAAATAATTAGACAGCAAAAATCAGCGAACATTCTCCAGCTACCTTGAGTCTTTGTCGTGTCTTAAAGTGAGAAGGGGGAGGGAGGTCTGAGGGGGAGTAGGAGAGGGGTTCGGGCAGGTGACGGTAAGGGGTAGGGGGAAGTAGACAAACATAAAAATATGTAAAGATAAATTATAGAATAATATAGTATATTATAGTGTGGTTCCATGTGAATCCTTTGCAATTAATCCTTGCAAAGAATGAAATACATACTTCGAAGAATTATGGAGCCTGTGGTATTTAGCAGTGAAGAAGGGTCGGTTTTGTAGAGTCATGGTGTTCTTTGTTCCCATAGGAAAATTATATCTAGTATAAAATCTCTCTTTCCTATAAAACAATAATGTCTCTTCTCTAAAGCTAGTATGTGTGTGACTTCTGATACCCAGTGTTCATAGGTAGGGGGATGAGCTTGTTTCCAATACCGAGGGACAAGGCGTCTAGCGCAAGTTAACATCAGTTGAAGGAGTTTCCTTCGGTAGACACATTCCAATCTAGGGATTTGGTTTAGTAATATCATGGTTGCCGAAAGGGATATCTGTGTGTTTAATGTAAGATTGATGCTACGCTCGATTTGAGCCCAGTAAGTGGACATTTTATTACAGGACCACCATATGTGGGAAAGTGTGCCCACTTCCCCACATCATCTCCAGCAGCTCGAGTTAGCTCCTGGATATATTTCATTCAAATTTTGAGGTGTAAGATACCAGCGCAAGATGATCTTATAATTAAGTTCGGTCAGAATGAGTGAGGAGGAGGAGTAGACTGTGTTAAAACATTTTAGCCAGGTGTCTTTTGGGAGCTGAACTCGAAGTTCAGTTTCCCATTTGGTGGTATATGAGGGTAGTTTGACTGTGTGTATAGCTCTTAAGAGTTTATGTGTGAGAGAGAGAAGGGATTTCTGAGTGTCTTTTGTATTGCATAGCTTCTCAAATGGGGTAAGCGGACGGAGGCAATCATTTTTATGAGGGTTATCCATAATTGTTTGGCGTATTTGGAGGTAGGGAAACCAACAGTGGAAGGGAGAGCCTATTGATTCCCTTAAGGCAATTCTATCCCTTATTTGGGAGTTTTCTGTGAGTAAAAATATAGGCATATTTTTCAGGGAAGAATCTTCTGGTTCAAATTTGAACTGGTGTTGGGATAAAAAAAGGGTGTTATTTAACAGAGGAGTCATTGGAGAGATTGGGGTAGAGAGAGTGTTTGGATTTCGAATAAGAGAGTCCCATATGGTTAAGGTAGTTCTTATGCATTCATTAGCCTTAGTTATGGGGGGTCTGGATGATTTAGGGAGCCAACAAAGATCTCGCATCCCGCTTAAGCCAAGGGAGGCAGCTTCCATTTGGATCCATAGTTTGGAGGAGGGGTTGTGAGACCATGAGACTATTCGTGTTAAATGTGTCGCTTTGTGATACTGAAATAAATTTGGGACATTTAGGCCACCTTCCTCCTTGCTTAAATACATAGAATTCTTTGACACCCTTGGTTTTTTGTAAGCCCAAATAAAAGAATCTAGCATCTTTTGTTGCGTACGAAGGTAGTGTCTCGGTAATGATATTGGTAGAGCTTGGAATATGTATAGATATTTAGGGAGTATCATCATCTTTATTGTGTTTATGCGGCCTATCCAGGAAAGGTGTCCTTGTTTATGCCATGTATGTAATAGGGAGAAGACATGAGTTTGAAGTGTAATATAGTTCTCTTGGAATAAATTTTTAGGGTTCTTTGGTATATTTAGTCCTAGGTATCTAAGGGTATTTACGACAGGGAAGGGAGTTTTATGTAAAATATAGTCCATTTCCATTGAGTTTATGTGGATGGGGATAATGCTCGACTTATTCATGTTAATTGAATAGTTGGAAAATTGTTTATAACTCTCCAGATCTCTTATCAGGGCTGGAATGGAAGTTAGTGGTGCCTGCAGAGTGAAGATGATGTCGTCTGCAAACAGAAGACATGTTTGTTGAATGTTACCTACCTTAATTCCCAAAATATTTGGATTGTTTCTGATTTGAATAGCTAAGATTTCTACCGTGAGAGCGAATAGAAGAGGGGATAACGGACAACCCTGCCTAGTGCCATTAGAGATAGGGAAGGATTGAGATATTATGTCATTAACCTTAATAGTGGCTCGAGGGTTGTGATATAAGGCTTGTACTCTGGACAAGAATATGTCTGAGAGGCCGAATTTCGACAGGACGACCACATAAAATGCCAGTCGACCCTGTCGAAGGCTTTCTCAGCATCAGTAGACAGCAGCACTAGGGGGCTTGTTTGTTCATGTGAGGTTAATAATGTATGTAGGAGTCTAGTGGTATTGTCTTTTGCTTCACGGCCACTAACGAATCCCACCTGATCAGGGTGGATGACCTTCGGTAGGACTCGGGCAAGACGATTAGCTAAAATCTTAGCATATATTTTAATATCCACATTTAAGAGAGAAATCGGTCTATAGTTGCTAACAAGATCTCTGGGTTTATCTGGTTTCGGAATTACTGTTATCATAGCATTTAAAAGAGATTGGGGGAATGTAAGACCCTGGTCTATAGAGAGAAATAGCTCTTGTAAATGTGGGGCAAGATTACCTATTAATAACTGGTAAAATTTGGTTGTAAGGCCATCTGGACCTGGTGATTTTCCATTAGACATGGATTTAATCGTGTTGACCACTTCTAGTAAAGAGATGGGGGAGTCTAGCATAGACACGTCTTCTTCAGGGATAGAGGGAATATCTATAGAGTCTAAATACGTTTGTAGCTTGTCTCTACTCCCCTGATCATTTGTGTTGTTTATGTTGTAAAGTGAGGTGTAGTATGTAACGAAGTTGTCAGCTATATCTTCGTTTTTAGTGCAAACTACTCCTGTGCTTTGTTTAATGGATTGAATATGAGAGGAAAGCCTCTTTTTTTTTAAAGATCTGGCTAACATTTTTCCGGCTTTGTTTGATTCAGCATAGAATTTAGCTTTTGATGTCAGGGAGCGCATATGTGCATTTTCTACCAGGAATTTGTTAAGGCTTTCCCTAGCTTCCATGACTGCGGATAATTTTTGTGGGGATTTTGGGTCTTTTTTATGTATAGCTTCACTTTTCTCTAGAGAGTTAGACAAGGTGTCGAATTGAGCAGATCTCTGCTTTTTAAGTTTCGCTGTTAGTTGTATGATAACTCCCCTAATATAACACTTGTAGGATTCCCAATTGTTTGCAGTGTTCGTGTCTGCAGATATATTAAATACAAAATATTCGTCTGTAAATTTAATGAGTTGGTCTATGATTTCATTGTCTATGAGAATATACTCATTTAATCTCCAGTTTAAACTGTGACTAGGTTTACTCGTCCATTTAAAGATAGATTTAACTAGACTATGGTCTGACCATGTAGTGTGTGAGATTTTTGAGTCGACCAAATTCGTCAATGAGGCTTGGTCACAGAATATGTAGTCGAGTCTGGTATAAGATTTTTGCGGGTGAGAGAAAAATGTGTAATCTCTGATGGAGGGGTGTACCGTTCTCCAGGTATCAAACAGCTTCAGTGTGTGGAGAGATGTGTTCTTATTCCTAATCTGTGAGTTTCTTAGGTAGGAGTGACCTGTTGAAGTGTCCAGTATAGGGTCCGAAGGGTAATTAAAATCCCCACCTAATATGATTGGGCCTTTGGCAATATCTAGGAGTTTGTTGGTAACTTTTCTGAAAAAACAGGGGGTGGGTCTGATGGGGGCGTATATGTTTGCGAGAGTAATAGGCTTACCATAATAGAGTCCTACTAGTATTAAAATTCTACCTTCATGATCATTGAATTGTTGTAGTAGGTCAAAAGAAGTATTGCGTCTAAATAGGGTGCATACACCGTTATGTCTGGTCAGGCCTGAGCTAAAGTAGTGTTTATCGTAGTATTTGGATGAGAGTGTAGGCTCATGGTTTCTTTTAAAATGTGTCTCTTGAATCATAATGATATCAAGATTTCTCTTGTAAAAGTCATGGAGAGCAATTGAACGTTTTTCAGCTGATAGGAATCCCTTCACATTTTGGGTGGCTATTGATATTGATCCTTCATGTGGATGGGTAGGCATTGCAAAGGATATGAGTGTGTGTGTCCTCTAAAATAGAGGAACTAGAGATTTGTACAGGGGAACCAATGTATGAAAATGGAATGGAAAATGTATGGTTAAGAGTTTAGTAAGGTGGTATAGAGTAGGGGTAGGAGAATTTAAATTGAATTGGTGGAGGCTTCTGGGCAAGCTGGGCAAATGCCCACTGGTGTATTGTGATGAGCGTGCAGGAGGCACATGGAATGATAAGAGGGTAGCTGGGGAGAGGGGGGGGAAAAGAGGGGAGAGGGGATAAGGGGTATATTATGTGTAAGGTGTCAAATCCGTCCAGATCTAAGCAAAACTTTCATATAAACAGATATCTACATAGCAGCATTGTGAATAATATAGAATTTTCTATAGAGCAGGACATTCTTGTATTTTTGTATCCACTTTAGGGAACCAAGGTGGCATAAATTGCTTCAACAGTGCACATCTTACATTTATAAACTCAGGAAAACAAGTGAATCTAGTGGATATCTCTGTATTATTGTTATCTAAAGCAGTTTTGTTTCGCAAAATAGAGTGTGCAGATAATGGGTAGGTTAATGTCTAATTAGTTTCTGGGGATTAAGGCATTTAATACATTGAAGAAATTTAAGACATTTAAGGGGCTACTATCTCTGTTTGAGATGTAGTAGTAAGTGAGATAGAGAATAAGTGGGGTCTTTATATTCAGTTATGATTGAGACTATTCCTGTCTTAGCAGTTAACAGCTAGCTTATGGGGTCATTCAACAATTCAATCATAAACTATTATATCGTATTACTGAATATAAACATGACTATTATCATACAGTTACATAGGTATATATGTGCAAAACATGCGGTCTATGAATAACAAAATAACTGACCAAAACACATCAAAACATGATGAACATCTAGGAACTCTTTCCTCAAAACATAGAACATAAAACATAGAGGAGAGATCCCTTAAGCACATAAAGTCTAGTGTAATATAGCTTGAAGGGTGATTGAAAACAGTTCCGTGGAAACCTGAAATAAAAGGAGAAAAAGTCTACAAACAAATGTTGCATAGTCAGCATAGACAATCACATATAGTTACGTGTCTCCTTCAGGGTGGTTGAACCTCATCTTCCTCGTTACTGGTTTGTCGCCGCTTGTTTAGAGGGATTGTAGTGTCCATCCAGGGTCTTCTTTGCGATTTAGAGGTTTCCTGTTTACTTGATGTAGAGGATTGCACAGTAGAGGTTTGGGGGTCAGGTAGCGGAATCCCCAACTGTTGGCAGAAATGCTCTGCATCCTGTGGGTAAGAGCATTCGATTTTTTTTCCATTTTTAACAGCAATAACTGAAGTTGGGAATCCCCATCTGTACTGGATCTTCAAAGCACGCAGATGGGAGGTTAAAAAGGAAAGATCTCTTCTCTTTTGGAGTGTTCTTGCTGATAAGTCTTGGAATATCTGAATTCGGTGACCCTGGAACTGGATAGAAGATTGTTTCCTTGCATAGTTGTAAATAGTCTCCCTATGGTGGAAGTTTTGAAAATGCACTATAATGTCCCTAGGAGGTAAGTTGTCTGATGGCTTGGGACGTAGGGCTCTATGTGCTCTGTCCAAGATGATGTCAGATAGAGTGCCAGAGTTGTTCTTTACCAGGTCTGCAAAAAAGGACTGTAGATAATCTTGTATCTCATTGTTTTGTATGGTCTCAGGAATTCCCCAGAAGCGTAGATTGCTCCTTCTGGAGCGATTTTCTAAATCATCTAATTTATCCTCTAGGTCTGTCATACGATGATGGTGTTGAAAGGCTTTAGAGGACAGGTTTGCAATCTTCTGAGATGATATGTATTCATGCTCTTCTAAAGTATCAACTCTATAGCATAAGTCCGAAATATCCTTCTTCAAACCTGCGCACTCATTTTTAATGCAAGTTTTAACCTGTTCTATCAGAGCTTCCATAGCGCCATAAGTGATAATATCATCTTTTCCAACATTTGCAGTTGTAGGTCTGACATGGGATCTGCAGCTTCACAAGAGCTTTCATCATGTGAGCTTAGTGTGGTGTCTAGAGCTTTATTGCTTTTTTGCTTGTCGGCTTGTTTGAAAAAAGAGTTCATGGCTCCCTGGGTTGTTAAAGGCAGTTTTTGAGATTTATCACTTCTGGTCAATTTTCTCTGCGACATCATAGAGGTTTTTGGTAGGTTAGAGCAGGTGTTCAATTATATTTATTATATAGTAATGATGAGACTAGGTAAATCGGAACACCTCTCCCTGGGGTTTTTGCCCTCACAGAGCGATCTCGGGAAAAGGTGGTGGATTCGACCCACTGCTATTTAGAACAGTGGGAAGAGGGATAGGAGGGTGTTCTTCTCAGCTAGCTGCTCAGTTTTAGATTTGAGCGTCTGGTGTCCAACCACTGGGAGAACAGAAAACAAGTCACAGCTGCATAAATTTTTTTACTTTTGTCTATAAGGAGATAGACTACATCTGATGTGTGTTGAGATGAGTCAGGGTGTCAGCATGGACTTTGCTGTATAGATCAGTTCGGTTAGCGGCTGCAACCTATGTCTCACAGATAGATATATGATAAGCCTGAGAAACGATGTAAGTTAGGTACTTCAGCCCAAATGCAGCATTACAGTTCATGTGTGTGGGCTTAATATGGCATTGAATTACATGCGTATATTAAAGGCAAAAAATATCCCCTTTGCTAAATTTCGGCCTTGTGTCATGTGGATAGGGTGGATCTTAAAGCGCTGTCTGCTCCTTATTTTTAGTTAGTAAACTGAACAGCAACTAGTGTAAGCATTGTTGCCTCTTTCATAAAGCTAAACATTTCACCTGTAACCGTTATGTTAGGCGATCCGGATCGGTATGTGGACTTGAGTAGCGGTCTGTGTTACATCTTGACTGTAGCGCGGAGCTTAAAGGCCTCGTGGCGCAGTTGTAGACGGCTCAGATAGTGTCCGTAATAGCATACGGATCGGGACCAAAATCTCAGCAAACGTTCTCTGTATATTCCGATACTCAGTTAGAGGTTTTATATCTCTGTGCCCCGTTGTTGTCTGTGGTTATGAGCTAATTTGCCCAGCCTGCGTGAGGAGCTTCAGTTACATGTGACCATCTTGGTTAGCCGCTCGCTCCGCCCCCCTATGTCATCATTTTGTTCTAATTCTTTGATGATTTTTTGTTGTTTATTTGACAGGTTATTTTTAGTTTTCTCTATCTTTTCATCTGTGATATTTTCAATATCTCTTAAAACAAGTTTTTTAAAGGTTTCCAGGATGGGCCCCTTTTCTTGTTTGGGGTAGAATGTAGATTTTTCTTTTAATTCAGTGTGTTTATAGATTTTCTCACCTATCAGGGCAGACTCTCCTGCTTTTTCTATTGCTGATTTAGTAAACCAATGTTTGACAGTTAATTTTCTGATGAATTTGTGTGCATCAATGAAGGTGGAAAATGTATCTATTTTGCTTGTGGGGGCGAAGGAAAGACCCCTACTGAGAACTTCTTCCTGGCTTTTGCTTAGACTCTTTTTACTCTCCTGATTCTTCCTCTCCTACCCCTCCTTCTGATGACCTTCTCTTTTTTGGGCCCCTGTGTGGTAACTGATTTGCAGTCGTATTTGGGCCTAATCCTAAAAAAGGCTTCTGAATCCTTGTATTCTGAAATCCTGATGGGCCTGGTGTACAATTCTCATTATTGTAATTAATTAATGGAGTGTATCTATTGCTTAGAACTACCCCTCTTTCTTGTGAGTGATTTTGTTGGTTCTGTATGTGTGATCTATGTGATGTATTTTGATGCTGACTATATCTATTAGGTGTATATGAATTATGGAAGGGCCTATGGTTATTGCCTTCCCTTCTGTTCTGGTTCGGCCTATATGGTTTCTTAACTGGATAGTTGTTATCTTCCCATCTGTTCATATTGTGTTTGTATGGTGTATCAACTTTATAATTGTAATGATCTCTTTCAGTGTGCCTATTATAGTCATGTCTATTTGAATGTTGCCAATTTTGAGAATAGTTATTTTTTATCCCCCTCATTAAATGCCTATTTGGGCCTTTCATGTTTCTCACAGGTGCATTGTTTGAATTATTATTTTCTACAATAGTATTCTTCTCATGTCTCCATCTATGTGATATGTATTTTTCCCAGGCTGGCGCATTTGCATGTGTCAAATAATCTTCCCTATCCCTCTCAAACTTTTTGAGTTTAGACTTTAAAATTTCTACTTTGGTGTTTTTTAAAACCAATTTTATCTATTTTTCTCAATTAATATACTCTTAAGTTGTCTTTGAATTTTTGTAACTGTTCCTCTAGTTGTTTTATTTCAGTTTCAATTTTTTTTTTTAAATCTTCCCTCTTCATTAAACTGAAAGAGGCCTCTTCTAAAATGTTGCTCAATTTTATCTTCAAATCAGTATAATCTATTTTGAAAAATGCTCTTGGCCACTACATAGTGCTGCTGTAGTGGATAAACTAAAAAGGGAGATCAACATAAGGTAGAACCCAAATAGGCAGAAGATGGTAGTTCATAGTCCCAGAGAATATTGAATACCGTGTTTTGGGATTTGCTTTAGGGACTGAGTGATGTAGAAACAGAAAAGTATGAGTTGACAAGTACAAGCCTCTTTCCTCTGCATGAGTTGCTAATGGATAACTTGGAATCAATATCTCAGGCTTACAGGGTTAGACCTGAGTTGACAAGGATGTTGGCCAACATAACTCTATGGGAAGATGCAATATGAAGAGGATCTTTATGCATGGGGACCCACAAACTTCAACTATGTGGTGATTACGGCACCACCAGATCAAGAGGAATTTTACATGAACTGCAGTTGTTACACTTGTTGTTACACTTGATCAATTTGTAGTTGGTTTCTGTACTTCTTGAATATATTTGCAGGATCCCCTGGAAGTACTTATAATTCATATATCCTAATTACTCTTAACAAAAATGTTAGCACTATTGTATGTTAACATTGCTTAAATCAATAGTGCTTATATTACAAGTCAAAAGTAATTTTTTAGCACTCGACTCGAGCAATAGTCTAGAGCGCTTTAACATCAGGATGTCAAATCGCTCAAATAATATATGCAGAAAAACTCATGATAGCAATCACTCAAGCGTTAAAGAAATACTAAGCCCAATTTTTTTCTTTCATAATTCAGATAGAGCATTTCATTTTAAGCAACTTTCTAATTTACTCCCATTATCAATTTTTCTTCGTTCTCCTGGTGTCTTTATTTGAAAATTAAGGAATGTAAGCTAGCACAAGCATAATAATATCAGTTGCTACACATAATTTTAAACAAGTGAGTGCTTATGCTAAGTATAAGGCAGGGCTTGACAAATGTTTTGAAAATCTCAAGCTCAGATATACATTTTTGGGGCTGCAACATGGAAAAAATATTTTATTTACACACACATATATATATATATATATATATATACACATACATACACAAACACAACACATAGGAAGTCTGGCACTCTCTTGCAAGCACACAGCTAGATTATAAGCAAAATAGAAGAGATAGATACAACATTTGGTTAAATGGTGAAAGGCCCAGGATTACTCAGATCTTTCTTTCTTTCACTCCTCACATTCAGTTCTTGGCTAAATCCTGCCGCTTCCACTTTAAAAACATCTCTAAAATTAGACATTTCCTTACACAAGACACAACTAAGATTTTAATCCACTCTCTCATCCTTTCCTGCCTCGACTACTGAAATTCTGTCCTCTCTGGTCTCCCTAGCTGCCGCCTAGCTCCTTTACAATCCATAATGAATGCCTCTGCCAGGCTCATCTTCCTTACATGTCGCTCTTCATCTGCTGCACCTCTCTGCCAATCTCTTCACTGGCTTCCTCTTGCCTCCAGGATTAAACACACAATTCTGACTCTGACATACAAGGCCCTCAACTGCACTGCTCCCCCCCTATATCTCAGACCTTGTCTCCAGATACTCTCCCTCCCGTCCCCTTCGCTTTGCTCATTACCTCCTACTCTCATAAATGAACAGGACAGTAATGAAAATATGTAAGTTCGTAGGTTAAAGTAAACATCCAGGTCGGTATAAAGGAAGTTACGTGTAAGGTAAATGTGGTCTTGGTATTATGCCCATATAGAGTCATTATGGAGAGCAACGGATACACTGTGTTGTCAGAAGTTATGTGATTAATTACTCACGGAAACCTTTTTGCCATCAGCGGGAGTGACGTCTCACTACCACCTCTTCTTTGGGTCCTGCAGGTTTTCCAGTAAAAGCTTCCCCGTTGAGAAATCAGCTCTCTCGACTTTTTGTTGCCAAATACCTTACTGAAGCCATGCAAAGCGTGCTACAAATAAATCCACGCTCACGGAGCTCCTGGGCGTGGCAAAAGCAGCTACACGTGTTTAACCCAAACTTTCATTCTGATTGGGCTTCCTCAGGCATGTGATGCCGTTGTACGTCAGACTTGCCTTTTTATGCAGATTATCCCAGGTGAAATAGTTAACTAGTTCAGTGCTTTTGCAAAGTTAAGTACTGCTATCCCGATTACTCAGGAATTAAGAGCAATTCTAAATAGTGATGGGTACACATTCATTACTAAATTACGGCAGCAATGGCTAATCTATCATAATGTTCACATCATATACAGATCCTTATTGCATATTAACACTTTTATTACAAAAGTTACTATAAATAAATCATACATTATAGTACAGTTGTTCTCGTAAAAATACAGTCATATTGAAATCACAGAGAGACTACTTTGTTAGTCATAGTATACATAATAGTTAACCAGATTGTAAATATTAATAATAAATATGGCACATTTGGGAGGTGTTTAATCTAAAAATGGGGCATAATTTAATTCTTCGTTCAGGCCACCTGGTTGAACAGCATCCAGGTTAAAAATCTATTTACATTCAGCCTTTAACAATAGATTATCCCAATCACTGCCTCTTTCATTAATGCCAACATATTCAACACCCATAAATTTAAGGCATTTGTCACTACTATTATGAAATTCAGAGAAGTGATGAGCAATGCCGCTAGTCTTAATCTTTTTATTTACTATATCTTTTCTATGTTCTTTCATCCTGTCCTTGAATTCACGATATGTTTTCCCAACATACTGTTTGGGACAGGAGCATGAGAGGACATAGACTACACCATATGTTTTGCATGTAATGAACCCCTTAGTTCTATGAATTGTGCCCTTACTATCTTCAATCTTATTACCAGTAACCATAAATGTGCACATTTTGCATTTATATATACTATGATTAATGAGCGTGTGCTGGTTTAAAGGTTCGCCTGCATTGCCCTTTTCTTTCATATTTCATTACTTTGCGCAGCTCCTTGCACCAGATGGAATTATAACTTATTTTTCATCTGTGCTCATCACTAATTATATTCAGAAATAGCTGGTGTATCTTTTCACATATATATATATATATATAATCTGGACAAGGATAAGCACTCACTGGATTTAAACACAACAAATTATTTATTCGGCAGTGACGTTTCGGGGCATTCACCCCTTCCTCAGACTGAATGCCCCAAAACGTCACTGCCGAATAAATAATTTGTTGTGTTTAAATCCAGTGAGTGCTTATCCTTGTCCAGATTGAATATTTTGTTAAGCACCCTGCACTTATTTGGAGTCTCTCTCTCTCTCTCTCTCTCTCTCTATATATATATATATATATATATATATATATATATATATATATATATATATATAATATGGAATAGAACAAGTTCATGAAAATCATGGGCGGAATCGAATCATTGACAGGATTATCGTAATCGAATTGTGAGACCAGTGAAGATGCACACCCACAACTAATATATATATATATATATATATATATATATATATATATATATATATATATATATATATATGTATATATATATATATATATATATATATAGTGAAAGCAGCATGTGAAAAAGGATTCGGTGTGTATCCCAGTAGCTTCCACAGCAGCATAAACAGCCAGCACCAGAGAGTAAATCAATCACCTTTTATTGAAATGAATGCATAACGTTTCGGCGCCAGCAGGGAGGCCTTGATCACATGAAGACAAGTTATCCCAGACAAACATACCCCATAGACCCATAAGTGCAACTTAAATACTCTACAATAATCAAACATAACATGATACCAGCCTTGGAAAAACCGCCAAACTTGCAAGTAGAACAGCTGTATGTGCTTAATGTGAACCGCATTACGATAACCAAGATGCGACAAACTGCTTTGACATGCATATTATAGCCCATCAATAATATAACTGTATTAAAGAGGGGGCCCAAGTGTAAATGAGACACAAACAAAATGACCAATCCATGCAAGCAGAGTTCAAGGCAGTGTATCAGCGTGAATAACACAGATAACAATGTCAGGGGGAAGGATCCAAGGTATGCAGAGACAGACAAAGAAATTCAAATGTCATGTAAATGTCAAGCTGCACACTAGTGGGTGTATACATTCCCATTCAAAAGATTGGATCTGCGCCCTGAGCAGAGTTATCACACTAAATAAAAACAAGTGAATATAAAAATTATATATACAAGGTGCTACAAGGAATAGGTAGAGAGACAAATATATATGGTCTCATATATATATATATATATATATATATATATATATATATATATATATATATACAAATTCATGATGAGAGGAAGCTCACAGTCATTTATAGAAACAGCTGTAGTCAATGGTCATGTTTAGGCCTTTAGGTGTCATAGTTCCTAAACGATGTATCCAACGTGACTCAAGCTGTAGGAGGGCCTTCGCCCTATCGCCGCCACATCTGGATTTGGGAACATGATCGATCAGTATCGTTCTTAATGAGGAGATTGCATGTCCAGCCTGCTGGAAATGCCGTGCGACCGGTTGGTCCGAGGACCCTTTATCAAGGGCTATCCTGATAGCTGTTTTGTGATTAGCCAGCCTTTCCCTAAAGGTGGTAATCGTTTTGCCAACATAGTATAAGGAACACGGGCACACAATCACATATATCACGTAATCCGAAGTAAAGGTTAGCCTGTGTTGTATTGTGAACATTTTGTTTGTATGTGGGTGATGGAATTTATTTCCCACGATCATCCCATTGCAAGTAACACAGTTGCCACACCGGTAGCACCCATTCTTCTTTTTTGGTAGCCAGGTGTCTTTCTGGTAGCTCTGTATCGGATCAGTCCGAACCAGCATTATATATATTAGAAAAAACGGAATAGAAGATAAATTAATACATGTTGTTCAAGAGATATGGACTCCTTGAGAAGAAAACACTTATGGTCTATGGCTTGACAGAAATACACTGACATGATAAAAAGCTTATTTTTCATATAGATGAAGAATCCTGTAAGCACAGAGAACAGAGAGGCGCAAGATAGAGTAGTATCGTCTGGACAAGCAATTGCTTGTTAACCACCCACCCAGTGACTGTCTGATCATCACACCCCTCTGGGACCCTATCCGGAGCAGGTTTGTTCCTCCACACCTCCTGTGTTGGCTGGCCGCCCAGATCGGAGTGGTTTGTACGGATTGTGGATTACCTGGTCGTATTTCCTGGGGAGTGTCTGTCGGGTGACGCTTAAAAAGACCCGACATGCTGTGTTAGGCACTTCACTGGTGCCGCTATACTTGTGAGTAGCTTTCCTCTAGATCTGTGATTGTTGCTTTGATTTTGCCGCTTGTCCAGACGATACTGCTCTATCTTGCGCCTCTCTGTTCTCTGTGCTTACAGGATTCTTCATCTTCACGACTTTTGCTGAGAGTGCTGCTGACATCTGGGATTTCATCTTTGACTTTACTAGCGCACCTCCCTGGGGCCCCCTGGCTCCAGCTACTCTCTAACTATTTTTCATATAGTTATTTCAAGGATAAACAGGCAATGAGAAATGAGAGATTATCCGTCATTGTTTCATAGGGCCCAGTGATCAAAGACTTGGCATCATGGAGAGATATCACTCAAAATCTTTTTTTGTTTTTGTTTTTTGAGCATTATTGTAATGTAGGTCTCTCTTCTTTACAACCCTGCATAGCAATATAAACAGCTCTCAGTTAAGTTGCCTTTCTAAAATTCTTTAAGGAACCTCTCAGTACTGATCAGACTTCTTAGGTATTCTCGTTAGATCAGGGGAGCTTTAAAGACTCAGGCCCATAAAGATATATAATTATCTGAAGTGGTCCCTTTTAAATTTCATAAATTCTGATGACCACAGGTGTATAATAAATTAGGAACTTTCCAGTAGCTGAGCAAGAAAGATTTAAAGATCTATACTCAAAAAATTGTTTTGAATAAATAGGATAATTAAATGTTTTGGTTAAAGGAGTTAAAAGATGATCAATTTCTATGCACCAGTTATTATATTAAAACTACTACGAATGTTAAGAATTGTAGGATTTAGGTCAAGCAAAGTATAGCTCTTTATTAATTAGTGACAATTATTCCCTGAAATTGACTATGCTGTAAGATAGCTCATGGGTTAATTAGGAGATGGGGCAACTGTGAAAGGAGTAATACATGATAGTAAAATAGTTCTAGAAGGAAAAGTTCACATGGTGAAGATGACCATAGGGATGCACAAAAAAAAGAAAATAGAGAGACACACTCAACTGAGACAAAACAAAAGCTGTAAAAACATCTGTGCTTGTCCAAGAGGCTAGTGCCACTCAGCGTGCAGTTTCTTTTAGCTCATTATACCTTTCACAGAGGAGAAATATCCTGTAGCATATCAGTCTGATCCTGCTAAAAGACAGTCTAGCCCTGAAATACCAATCAATTCTCCCCTGAAAAGTAACAAACTCCAGACATACCTTTCAGAATCTCTGGGCCATGTCAGTGAGGTGCAGCTGCATTCCTATAGGGCATATTATCAAGGAGTCCACATCTGGTTATAGGGGTGTTATGAGCAGTAGTGATGAGAGGCCTCTGTGTACTTGAGATATGACTCTTGGGATATAACATTGCTTCATTTGTATCCAGATATCTACTGAAGGATATGAGGATTTGGAACTTTAGTCAGACGGGGACTAAAGAAGTCTATTACAAGAAGACAACAAAATTCCTTTTGATTGGACTATGGTCTTTTTCCTTATCTTCATGTTTTCTCATGAATTCCCAAACTTACTTTTGGATAGTGGATTGTTGCTGAACTGTGTGCGACCAAAGCCCAAACATGTCTTTAATCTTTGGATTGCATGCCTGATTTTACGTATATGTCTTGGCCTGAATTTATGATTGCTTCTGGATTATGGACCCAATCTGTGTATGACTTTGGCTTGAACCTGACATTTATTTTAGATTACCAAATTACTATAATCAATTCTAATACATAAAATATCAATCTGTCTTCCTACCATCCTCCCTGCTACCTGTGTTGTGAAGCTGTATTTGTTCATCAACCTACAACTACACTAGTACATTACCATGAAAAGTAACAAACTCCAGACATCCATTTCAGAATCTCTGGGCCTTGTCAGTGAAGTGCAGTTGCATTCCTATAGGGCATAATATCAAGGAGTCCACATCTGGTTTCCGCTTCTTACTCTTAGACCCTGGAGTCATTTGCATACACAAAAAAAGGGAAAAAAAGAGATGTACTCAACTAAGAAAGAAGAAAAGCTGGAAAATCTCAGTGCTTGTCAATTAGGCCAATGCTACTCATGGTGCAGTATATTTGAGCTTACTATGCCTTTCATAAAGGAGAAATATACTGTAGAATATCAATGTGATCCTGCATCTGTATATCTGGCTATAGGGGTGTTATGAGCAGTAGTGATTAAAGGTCTCTGTGTACTTGAGATATGACTCTTGGGATATAACATTGCATCATTTGTATCCAGATATCTACTTAAGGATGTGAGGATTTGGAACTTCAGAAGGGGACTAAAGAGGTCTATTACAAGAAGACAACAAAATCTTTGAACCAGAAGAAAAATGTTTTACTATTTAGCTTCCGGTTGCTTCAATCCTCCAGATGACAAGATCTCACGTTTGCAACTGCACTGAAGATATTTAGAAACAAATAGTCAATCTAATTTTTATCTAAGCATTGACAACTTTTCAGTGAGTTTTTTACTTTTTCCTCCACAACCAATTGATTTATATGATGAACAGCAGAACTGTTCTCTATCTAAAGAAACATTGAAAAATAGTTTTCAGTTTTTATTAATTCTAGAACTGACCTGCAAGAAGTTCTACGCAAATAATATGGAGCCTCTTCTCAATTGCTGACTTTAGTGAAAGGATTAAAATTTATTCCAAACCAAAAGTAATGGCATCTTACTTAATATATACATCTAGAGCTTTACCAAGAATAGCTCTCTTATTCTATGTTACTATGTGTGTCAATTACTAGGAAAGCTCATTTTTGAATTTTGATATGGAAAGAGAATAGATAAGATCTAGGTAATATTTGGAATAGTTTAGACATTGAAGGACCTGATAGAAACAGTAGATATTGTTTGAACTAAGTATTATAGTATAGCCATAATCCTATCCAATTTCCAGAAGTGGAGATAAGAAGGAGGAGATAATACCTTTCTTTAAGGTATTTTAATTTTTGCTTTTATTTTGGTCACTAGGAGATTTAAAAGTAATTGAAATACTGTTGGTCTCCAAAAACAAAAAGACTAATTTTCGTGTTGGGTTGAGAACTAATTTATGTCACTCACCTTGTTTGCATGCTCCATAGATCAATCATCCTGGAGTTTTTGCTTATATTTGCATCATCACTGCTGCATCACGTTTGAAGCATTCACAATTTCTGTGTTGAGTCAAACAATTAATGCCACCCTAGTACTGGTGCTTGCCAGACTTTTGATTGGACTATAGTCTTTTTCCTTATCTTCATGTTTTCTCATGAATTCCAAAACTTACTTTTGGATAGTGGATTGTTGCTGAACTGTGTACGACCCAAGCCCAAACATGGGCGCGGTCCGATATATGGCGTCGGTTTCGGCGCAAGTGCGAGAACCTGCGCCGCCCGTAATTTCACCTCGCACATCGTTTACATATACTGCGCCGTTAGATGCTAAACTGGTGTAAGTAGGACAAACTGGCGATCTTCCGAAAACTGCGCAAATACACATTTTAGTCGTCGCAAGTAACTTACGCCTGTATTTTGTCCATGTAAAGTCTCAATAAAGAGTAGTTTTATGCAAATTAGGCTAACACTCGTAAAAATGAACCGCGACTTCATCTAAAAATACGACACGTAATTACGCTATTCAAAAGTCATATATAAACCCATGCGCAGCCGCCATTTTCTTCAGTGTGTTTGGATGGTTCGTTGAGCTACAGCACACTACAGTGGAGTGGAGGATTAGTCAGAGTAGAGAGAGAGGCGCAAACAGAGGAGTTAGTTAGGTCGCATTGTTGGTTGATTAAGCTTGTACACTTACACATATTTTTACATATTGCATACATACATATACAAAGACACCACACTTTTGTTTCTAACACCTCACACATTTTATTTCAATTTTACAGTCTGATAGGCTGAGTGTTTGGTTGTGATTGTGTGTCATTGAGCTGGGAGTGAGTATGAGTGATTGAGTGTGTGTAGTGTGAGGATGACAGGGAGAGGTAGGGCGGAGGAGGGGAGAGGAGTGACAGGGAGAGGAGTATTGTAGAGGACAGGAGGAGCAGTGGGGTCCCCGTCAGGGAGTAAGTGGAGTGGGGAGAGGGAGAGCTAGAAGGGATGATGGGAGGGGAGATGCCCGAGAGCCCCAGAGACCAGGCACATCTAGAAGAGGAACAGAGGGTGCACATGGGGACAGAAGGGGGGAGGAGGAAGAGGATAGGGAGGAACCCACTCCAGGGACATCACAGGGAGCAAGCCAGGTGTCCACGGGGGATGAGATGTCCAAACCTCTCATTCGATGAAAATGTTGCCCTAGTCCAGGCCATCATGGACAATCACAGTGCCCTCTTTGGCCAGGAGAAGGGCAAAGGCAGTGCCAAAAGGCGTAAAACAGCATGGTTGGTGGTAGAGGATGCCGTCAACAGTATGGCCCCGCAGAGGAGGACTGTTGAGGGCCTTAAAAAGCGGTGGAATGACTGCAAGAGGCGGATGAAAGAAAAGATGGGACAGGAAGCTATGCACCAGAGGGGAACAGGCGGTGGTCCACCCCTGGACATATAATACAACACCTGGCAGGAGATGATACACAGGTCCCTGAGTATCACAGCAGTCCGTGGACTTCCAGGGGCTCGTGATTCAGGGGCTGCAACCACAGCACATCATGCTGGTGAGTAACATCCCACACCAGTATTATATGTATTTGAGATATAACATCCTTTAATGTCACACATTCATGTACACAATGAGGAGCATGGTATTTGGCCTACTAACAAAAACATCTACAATTATATTTGATATTAATGCTACTTAACACAATGCAATTCATGATATGAGGTGGAATAGTGCAATACTAACATGTCTCAGAGTAACACAGGCCACAAGCCACATGTAGAGTTTTCAGTAAATGGACACTATAGCCACCACAATACTTTTAGCTCAAGAAAGCAGGTTCTGTGCCTACATCAGGCTAAAGTAAATTGTGTGACCATAGTGTCACTTAAAGAACACATTTTTTCCATCATTGACATGTACACATAACTATTGTATGAAACACATACCTGTATACTGCGCATATTAAAATCCCTCATATCACAAATCACAATGTGCACATGCATGTTATAGAGTTTGACATGAGAATCAGTATAGACCCTAGCATGTATCAATGTACATTGTATGCCCACATGGACATATATATGACTGTACTAATCCCTCTCATCATTTGACTCCTCCACAGAACCTCCTGTCACAAGGATGCAAACAGGCATGCGCCACCTCCACCACCAGTCACAGGCATGCCGCCACATCCACCACCACCACCAGTCACAGGCATGCAGCCACCACCACCAGTCTTCAGGCAACCACATGCTCCCAGGCATGAGCAGGGTTGGATGGCTTCAGTTGAGGACCCGGAAGTGATGCCACCACCATTGACATATGACCCCTGGCAAGATTCCTGGCCAGAGGAATATTCTTCCTTTGGCTTTGAGGGGGAGCCAAGACAGCCACAAAGGGTCCATATATTTACCCCCCCCCCCCCCCAACACAATCTCAGGGCAGTCATGGCTTTTACACACAAGCTATGTCACTAGAAGTGCCAACTGGACAGGCTGAGTGGTCACACACTGGTCATCAGTGGGATTATCAATCCACCCTGAGAGCTCCACCATCCTCTTCAGTTGGGAGAGCTCCACCATCCTCTTCAGTTGGGAGAGCTCCACCATCCTCTTCACTTGGGAGTGCTCCACCATCCTCTTCACTTGGGAGAGCTCCACCATCCTCTTCACTTGGGAGTGCTCCACCATCCTCTTCACTTGGGAGAGCTCCACCATCCTCTTCACTTGGAAGAGCTCCACCATCTGCAGATGAACATATAGCTGAAAGTACTCAAGCACCAGCAGATGCAGCTGAAAATGTCCCACAAGCACCAGCAGATGCAGCTGAACCTGCACCTCAAGCACCAGCAGATGCAGCTGAACCTGCACCTCAAGCACCAGCAGATGCAGCTGAACCTGCACCTCAA
This sequence comes from Bombina bombina, assembly GCF_027579735.1. Taxonomy (NCBI): domain Eukaryota; kingdom Metazoa; phylum Chordata; class Amphibia; order Anura; family Bombinatoridae; genus Bombina; species Bombina bombina. The sequence continues at coordinate 598,392,982 of NC_069501.1, forward strand.
GCACCAGCAGATACAGCTGAAAATGTCCCACAGGAACCAGCAGATGCAGCTGAACCTGCACCTCAAGCAACTAGAAGCCCTGCTGCTCAAGAGCCTGTGGATGCATTGTATTCTCCCCTGGGTGAGGAATACATTGCACTCCAGAGGAGGCTCATAACAAGCTGCGAGAGCAGACAAAGAGGCCAAGAGAGGTTTCACAGGAGACAACTAACAAAGTAATTGTAAAGAATTTACAAAAATGGATAGGTAACTCAAATCTGTGTTATATATTAGAGCTAAGCCCAATATGCGCAAAAAGGAATATTGTATTACAAAAATGGATAGGTAACTCAAATCTGTGTTATATATTAGAGCTAAGCCCAATATGCGCAAAAAGGAATATTGTATTAACATTAAAAAAAACATTCATTCATACACTAAAGTTTATTAGCAAAAAGTAAGTTAAACCACACACGCTAAAGCTGAGACTGGTAAATGAAAAACACATCACCCAAGTTGAACCATCATTCGAATAAATTTGGATAATATTCTAACCAGCAGTATACATAGTAATTATAACGGCTAAGCCCTTACAATCCGAGGGCTAATAACTTTTACAATTAATTATAAGTATACCGCTGGAAGTAACCAAGTAACAATCGATTATTAGGAACAACAAGGGTGAGCAGATTAAAAAAGAGAGGACCCCTGACGCACGTTTCGCAAAAAACGCTTCCTCAGAGGGGTTGTGAGCCGCTGCTGTAGCGAAATATTTATGAGTCTATAAGACCCTCCTCGTAAAGTGATTGGACATACCTGTTATGCCATTCTAGTATAGTGATTGGCTTTCAAATATGTCTATCACAGAGACTTTAGATGATAGGGTGTAACAGGGGGTAGTGGTTCCTGACGTAAAAGACCGTGTCATGCAGGGGCGTGTAAGTATACATTAACGTCATCTGCACGGTCCTGATTGGATGATCATATTTACTATCTGTTGTTATCTAGCAAGCCTCTGACAAACCGGGTATGTTGATAGAGAATATACAAATTACAATTCTGATCAGTAAATTTGATCTTTGTCACAGAAAGAGCAACTCTAATATACGTAAGATCTTTATTCAATGTTAGAGTCACATCGTAGGAGTTAGCCGTATATACTGGATCCCATATTAGAAATGCATATCCTCGTTGCTGGAGTGGAAGTAAATATGAAACAATACTTCCAAATTCAGATATATACAGTAATACTGTCTGCGATCTAAAAAATTCTAAATCATCAATCCTGAACAAATGCACGATGTGGGTATTATGTCTGGCATGTTTATCCGTATCATCGGGGGGGGGGGTGTAGATAAACACTTACGTCATTACGAACCATTTCATTGGCTGATGGCGTTGCCATATGTTTAGAATTTTCAGATTCCCAACAGACATTAAGTGGAATTGTTCAAAACCAGTCACAGATGATGCGAATTCTGTCTAATATGCAGATGCAGATGGACAATAGATGGCGGGAATAAAATCAACTCTTGGGTGTGTTGGTTGAGCACTTTACACACCAACAGGACATTGCCTCAAGCCTATCATCTGTGGCCAGCACTCCAGCAGAAATATCTGAATCTTCTCAAACCAGGAGAACAAGGAAATCCACTACAGTCACCTTAACCCCCTCATCCAAGAAGCCTAAAAAGAAATAAATATTCTTAGTTCACCATAAATCTTGTCCTCTGTTATTTACCATATAATTGTCATCCACATCCATGTGAGGGGTGTTTTAGTACACTAATATTGTTAAAACATATAATAAGGCCTATGTAGAAATGGCCCAAAAAGGTAATAGTATCATGTTTATGACATATTCATGTTCTATAAACCACATAACATAGTTGTGTATGAAGGGTACATATAGTAATATTCACTTCTAAGATGTAAATCAAGGTTTCTCACATCCAATATAAATTGCCACGTGGGTATATATATATATATATATATATATATATATATATATATATATATAAGTAATAATGTATTTACAGAAGGTGTGAACATAAGGTATAAACATCCATTTTCATTCTTATTAATGATAGTCAATAAATCATAGTGACCTAAACATGAATTAAACAAATGAGATATTTTCAGTAATTAGGGTGGTTAAGGGAAGGGGGGTGGGATGTAGTAGTTTCACTTACATGCAGTGAAAATACGCAGTATGTAATTCTATGACCAGCTGTAGCAACAACAGCAGCAGGGGCAGCACCAGGGACAGCAGCAGCAGGAGCAGGGACGGCTACAGCACCATGACCAGGGACCTCAGCAGCAACTAGAGCATCAGCGGGTATATCATGAACAACAGGGGCTTGTAGGGCTTCCAGCACCCCTTGTGCCCCACAAGGCTGTCTATCTATGTAAAGCAGGGGAAACATGGTGGTTATTGAGGGTGTGCACTGGCAAGTGTTTTAAGGCTTCTGGGTGAGAGGTTGTGCTGTTTGTGATTGGTTTGACACACTTGCAGGGGCAAGACTAATAAATGCTTAGAATAGGTTTAGCTGTTTGAGATCAAGCGGCTGATATGTATGTGATTGAGCATGTTTGTTAGGCCTTCAGAGAGTTAGGTTGCTTTTTAAGTCAGTGCAAGAGTTGCTGCGCCTGTAATTTGTGGCGAGATGAGAATGGAGTAGATATTCTGAATTCTGCGCGCGTAAGTCCCTACGCTGTATATTGGATACCAAATTGCGCGTCTGTTCTATGTTAGTCTATCAGTAAAAAAAATACGGGTGAAGGGTGAAAAATATGCGCGTAACTTGTATGCTACGCTGTATATGTAATACCAAAATCGCGCAAAATCTGGCGTTGCCGGCTTTTGCGGGCGACGCTGCATATGTGATCGAGGCCCATCTCTTTAATCTTTGGATTGCATGTCTTATTTTCTGTTTATGTCTTGGCCTGAATTTATGATTGCTTCTGGATTATGTACCCAATCTGTGTATGACTTTGGCTTGAACCTGACATTTCTTTTAGATTACCAAATTTCTATAATCATTTTTAATACATAAAATATCAATCTGTCTTTCTACCATCCTCCCTGCTACCTGTGTTGTGAAGCTGTATTTGTTCATTAACCTACAGCTACACTAGTACATTACCATACATGGTCCACATGTAATTGTTTCAGTGGCTATATACAGGGAGTGCAGAATTATTAGGCAAGTTGTATTTTTGAGGATTAATTTTATTATTGAACAACAACCATGTTCTCAATGAACCCAAAAAACTCATTAATATCAAAGCTAAATATTTTTGGAAGTAGTTTTTAGTTTGTTTTTAGTTTTAGCTATTTTAGGGGGATATCTGTGTGTGCAGGTGACTATTACTGTGCATAATTATTAGGCAACTTAACAAAAAACAAATATATACCCATTTCAATTATTTATTTTTACCAGTGAAACCAATATAACATCTCAACATTCACAAATATACATTTCTGACATTCAAAAACAAAACAAAAACAAATCAGTGACCAATATAGCCACCTTTCTTTGCAAGGACACTCAAAAGCCTGCCATCCATGGATTCTGTCAGTGTTTTGATCTGTTCACCATCAACATTGCGTGCAGCAGCAACCACAGCCTCCCAGACACTGTTCAGAGAGGTGTACTGTTTTCCCTCCTTGTAAATCTCACATTTGATGATGGACCACAGGTTCTCAATGGGGTTAAGATCAGGTGAACAAGGAGGCCATGTCATTAGATTTTCTTCTTTTATACCCTTTCTTGCCAGCCACGCTGTGGAGTACTTGGACGCGTGTGATGGAGCATTGTCCTGCATGAAAATCATGTTTTTCTTGAAGGATGCAGACTTCTTCCTGTACCACTGCTTGAAGAAGGTGTCTTCCAGAAACTGGCAGTAGGACTGGGAGTTGAGCTTGACTCCATCCTCAACCCGAAAAGGCCCCACAAGCTCATCTTTGATGATACCAGCCCAAACCAGTACTCCACCTCCACCTTGCTGGCGTCTGAGTCGGACTGGAGCTCTCTGCCCTTTACCAATCCAGCCACGGCCCATCCATCTGGCCCATCAAGACTCACTCTCATTTCATCAGTCCATAAAACCTTAGAAAAATCAGTCTTGAGATATTTCTTGGCCCAGTCTTGATGTTTCAGCTTGTGTGTCTTGTTCAGTGGTGGTTGTCTTTCAGCCTTTCTTACCTTGGCCATTTCTCTGAGTATTGCACACCTTTTGCTTTTGGGCACTCCAGTGATGTTGCAGCTCTGAAATATGGCCAAACTGGTGGCAAGTGGCATCTTGGCAGCTGCACGCTTGACTTTTCTCAGTTCATGGGCAGTTATTTTGCGCCTTGGTTTTTCCACACGCTTCTTGCGACCCTGTTGACTATTTTGAATGAAACGCTTGATTGTTCGATGATCACGCTTCAGAAGCTTTGCAATTTTAAGAGTGCTGCATCCCTCTGCAAGATATCTCACTATTTTTGACTTTCTGAGCCTGTCAAGTCCTTCTTTTGAACCATTTTGCCAAAGGAAAGGAAGTTGCCTAATAATTATGCACACCTGATATAGGGTGTTGATGTCATTAGACCACACCCCTTCTCATTACAGAGATGCACATCACCTAATATGCTTAATTGGTAGTAGGCTTTCGAGCCTATACAGCTTGGAGTAAGACAACATGCATAAAGAGGATGATGTGGTCAAAATACTCATTTGCCTAATAATTCTGCACTCCCTGTAAATGGACCACAACATGGACCCTACTAAGTTAACTAGAATTGTTACCTATCAGGGATAGATGAAACGCTAGTTGCCATCACAACCATGTTATGCACTCTTATGCCTCCTGAGGTATCCTTTAATGCTACAAATGAGGGGATCCTATAGATTTAAATTATATTAATCTATTTCAAATGGAGAGAAATCACCAAAGATATTTGGGCTTGTGTATGTATAGCAGTACAAAAGGCCACCTTTTTATAACCTGCCCCATCCAGCCAATAAATATAAAAGTTTAAGAAAACATGGAGGAGTTTCCTTTAACTTCTGGACTGTTAATGCATATAAAGTTCTCATGTGAGACTCAATTCTTAGTTGGCACTGCTGGTATTTTCTTAGCTTTTTCCTTTTGCAGAAGATATCATGCTAGTTTCACTAAGAAGGACAATCTTCTTAAAATAACTACCATCAGTGGCCAACCGATTTGCTCTGTTTTAAATTTCAGGGTGCTACTCTAACTCTATCCATTGGGATAAGTGTTTTAGATTTAAAGGGTCATTATAGTGCAAAAATTACACTAATATATGGAAAAAACAGCACTAACAAAAGTGTGTTTTAGGAAAAGAGAGGTGCGCCTATTCAATGCTATTCTTAAAGTGAAAGTTGTAATTATGATAATTTCTATTATTTCCTGTAAAGAATATATAATATAAAACAAAAATACAACACTAAAATTATATATATATATATAAGAATGATCAACAAATGAAATATAATAAATACTTATTGGATTCCTCGGTATTGATATACAGAAAAAGAAAAGTCCATGTATATTCAGTGTACTGAAAAGTCCCACAATTCTTGAGAAATTATATAGTGTAGATAGCCCCAGGAATCAGCAGCTCTCTCCAAAGTATACGTAGAAATAAAGCTTGGTCCTGGGAATGACAAAAGAGGGAAGAGGCGCTCTGGTGCAGATAAACCCAATAATGAGTGAGATTTCCAAAAAGAGAAATACTAATACTCACAAAGGTGATTGCACTTCCAGTGCAATAATCCACAAGCCGAAACTTCTGAGCCGTTCGGCTGACTCTTTCTCTCCCGGTATGCTCCCGGCAACAATCAGGCCCCGGTATGCTCCCGGCGACAATCTGGCCCCTAAGAGAAATAAAGCATAGAACACCTTTGGTGCAGATAACCCTGACCAGTATGGAACTACTATCAGAGGGTAGATGTGAATACTCACAAACGTGTGTGCACAATCAGTGCAATATCGAGCGGACCGAAACTTTGTAAAGCCGTTCGGCTGACTTCCGAAAGAAATGTGGCTATTGCTCTCACAAGTCCAGTGGAAAAGAACAGTTCAAAGCAAGGTAGAACAATATAAAAACTTTTATTAAAACACTTAAAACTTCGCTACGCGTTTCTCGGCTGCTCGCCGTTTCATCAGGCTCATAAATTTAGTGAACTACCTTGCTGTCTTAAAAAGGCTGAGTTAACCAATGGGGATAGTTTGTGTATTACACACCCACCGTAACTCCCCCACCAATGGAGATGGTTTAAATGTTGCACACCCACCATAACATGTGTATTGATTGATTAGGTGCTACACCTCTTGCAAAAACTTTATAACTAACAAAGTTATATCTCAGCTATCGATAACATACTATTACAGATATCAATATATACATATTCGTGACAACATCGAACAAAATATTGCGGGTAAACATAAAGACTCAACTTATATCTGATGCACGACGTGTGCGCAATGATCTAAATTTTATACATAATATGTACAAATAAATGTCCTATAAATTCTAGGTTTCAGGGGATTAACCCTTCCTTATATAAGTATATGATCTGTGTACATAATACCCTCGCTGTGTTATTGATATGACACTTACATACATGATGCCGTATATCATGCATCATACATGTATAGTTACTGCTTGTTAACATAATACATAAAGATGGTGATTAAATATTATGACATTCGTTGTAAATGCAATAAATCTCAATGTATTTCTAAGTATTTTGGATATTGTCTGATTTGGTTTAAGGGATAATAACATTCTATTATTTGAATCTAAACATTCTATATAATCCCAAATTACGGTTTCGAGCCCTTTGTGTTTTTAAATAAATTTATAGTGGCATTAGTAACCTTGTAATAATATAGTTCCTATAATACCTATACCATATGTGTGTCCTCTGCGTGATGATATATCGAGGAGGATATATCCTAGATGTAGTGCTAATGTGAATCATGGTTATAGGGATATTAGTGTATGTGCCCTTAATGTTATAGGGATATTAGTGTATGTGCCCTTAATGTGGTGAATCTATAAGTAGCATTTATCTAAGGGGAATACTGATTAATTCTGAATATAAGGATGCTACTGGTGATAATTGTAATTAGAAATGGGTAGTGTTGAGAAACTGTAAATTATAATGCAACAATTAATTAGTGTAGTTGTGCTTGTAAATGTCTAAAATTTTGGAGTGAAGGGTGAAATGTCTGTGTGGTCTAACGTTGTGTTAAATAGAAGAAATTGGTAGAACAAGGTTTGTATAAACACCTATTATAGAGTGTGAGAAAGTGTGTGTACGAGGATTGTGAAATCTAAAGCGGAATCTTTTATACACCTTTGTTTTATTACTGTTGTAGATAGATCCCATTATAATTGGGATAGTTCCTATTTCTATAACTTGAGTATTGGAATTCAAATTCCTTGGTCTTAACCCAAATCGTGTGTAGTGATGTTTTTATATTTATATTTATATTAACTCTTCTGAGCCGTATTGGCTTTGGAAAAGACTCCATATATTTGGTATATATATATGTGATTCAGAATATATATGTGTATTTGAGGATACCAGTTCCAAGCATTCTAAACAAACATCTGGAGTAGAAGACAGAGTATGATATGATATATGATAATACTACCTGCAGGATGAGGCAGAGAGAGACACACTCCTTGGATTATGGATAAATGGATCTTAAAATGCTGCTAGATCCACATTTAGATTAAGACCCAGAGGATGCATGGTCTTCAGTTTATGAATCCAGTATGTCTCTCTCTGCCTCAGCCTCAGGAATCTGCTGTATAAGTTGGAGGGTTCAATCTCCTCTATCGGCACTATCGTGTAACAGTTGGGGTTTCCTCCATGTTTTTTATGGCAGTGTTTAATAACACTATGGGATTTCTTATTTCTAATGATACTACAATAGTGTTCGGACCAACGATGACTCAGACGTCTGATTGTGCGACCAATATATTGAACCCCACATTCACAGGATATTAAATATATAACATAATTGGAAGCACAGGTCATCCTACTTTTAATTCTATAGGTTTTAGTATCTACATGAGAACGAAAATAGAGTGTGCCATGACCGATGTGGTCACACATTTTACATCTAGGGATCCTACATTTGTAAGCACCCCTATTCATAATTGAACAACTATTGTTTTGGCTCTTGTTCCATTTGTACGTGGTTTTGCAAGCCTTATTGGTTTGATGTCTAACAACCTTACTAGGTGCTAAAATATTTTTCAGAGTAGGTGCCCTTTTATATACTATAGATGGACTATCTCCAATCAAATCATTAAGAACGGGGTCTCTCTTTAAAATTCTCCAGTGCTTCTGGAATATGTTTTTAATCTCCTTGTGATTACTATTAAATTGTGTAATAAATCTAATTTCCATTGGTTTGTCAGCTCCTAATCTTGTTTGTTTATTGTCTTTTACCTGGACAAAATAATTTTCCCTTATTTCATTTCTTGCTCTTTGATAACTGGACTCAATAAGTTCCATCGGATAGTGTTTTTCCTTGAATCTCTCTTTAAGAATGAGACTTTGTTTATCGTAATCTGTTAGTAAACTACAATTTCTCCTTATTCTTTTAAATTGCCCATATGGGACATTCCTTTTCCAAGGATGGTAGTGATTACTGGAATAATCTAAGTAACTGTTACTGTCCACAGTTTTGAAGTGGGTAGAACTATCGATTCCACCGTTGCCATTAAAACACAAACTCAAGTCCAAAAAGACTACACTCTCTGAATGAATGCAGCTTGTAAATCTAAGTCCCCTATCATTGTTATTTAGATGGTTAATAAATTCTACTGCTTTGTCTTTAGAGCCATTCCACAAAAATATAAGGTCGTCTATGAACCTACCATAGAACACCAGGTTCGCCCCGAATTCAGATTGGTAAATATATTGATTCTCAAAACTACCCATATACAAATTTGCAAAACTAGGGGCGAACCTGGTGCCCATGGCGGTTCCTTTGGTCTGTAAAAAATATTTATCTTGGAACAGAAAATAATTGTGTTGTAAAACAAATAAAATTAATTGTAAAATAAATTGTTTTTGCAATGGTGGAATGTATAGATCTTCTTCCAAATAACTGGAGATTGCTATTACACCTTGATTATGAGGGATATTAGAATAGAGCGCTTCTACATCACAGGTTATCCATAATAGATCATCTGTGATGGAAATATGTGTAAGTTTCTCTAGAAGGTCAGATGAATCTCTAATGTATGATTCGAGGTTAGTGACATATTTCTGGAGGAAGAAGTCTATGTATGCTGAAACGTTTTCTGTGAGGCTGCCTATGCCCGCTATTATAGGTCTTCCCGGGGGGTTCGCCGTATCCTTATGGATTTTCGGCAAATGGTAATAGAATGCACAGGCAGGCTCCTTTGGGATCAAGAATTCCCTTTCTCTTTTGGATACAATACCCTCCTGATGGGCGAAATTAATTAGGCCCGTAAGGGTCTGTAAATACCTAGGTGTAGGGTCTTCTTTAAGGAGTGAATAGTAGGTCTTATCCTCCAAAATACGGTTGGCTTCTTTTATGTAATCACTACGATTCTGTAGGACTATACCGCCCCCTTTGTCGGCCTGGCGGATTATTAGTTCAGTATTATTTTTTAATGTATCTAAGGCTTTTAATTCATTTGGAAATAAATTTCGATTAGAAATATTTTTGGGAAGCTGTTCTAACTCTTCTAGGACCAGTTCTTTAAAAATTTCAATGTAAGAGTCGTTAGAAATCTGTGGATTAAAGTTTGACTTGTTTCTAAAACCTGTCTGTATAAAACCCTCATTTAGTTGTTCCAGAAGAGTGTCAGGTTCATAAGTTGGAAAACCAGAGGTAATTCTGTCTTCCATAGTATCTGTCAGGATAGGTAAAGCATTAGATTCTTTCAGACTCTTCTCAGCAAAATACTTTTGCATTGTGAGTTTCTGTATGTATCTATTTAAGTCCACAAACAGATTAAAAGGGTTATGCAAGTTTGAAGGACTGTAAGATAATCCCTTTCCCAATACTCGTATCTCATCATCAGTCAAGTTATGAGTTGATAAATTGTATATACCCTTACTTAATTTTTGTAGTCTTGTTTTTTTGTGGGTGGTCCCACGCCCTCTGCACCCCCGTCTGTGTAAGGTCGCTTTCCTTTTTGGAATTGAGTCTGTGTAGTAATTGGCTCTAAATAGCTTGCAATTTTTCTCTGCGACCACGATTGTGGTCTCTGTCTTTGTTCTAAAAAAACAGTATTCTCTACTTCAGTTTGGTGGGTCCTCTCATTAAAAGTCTCATTATTCGCTGGTATAATTTGTCTTCCCATATCAGCTCTTAAAGGGGCCATGGGCTCACTTAATATTTCAAATCTATTAGATATTGGAATATTAGGGCATGTGGGGTGATATAACTTTGTTAGTTATAAAGTTTTTGCAAGAGGTGTAGCACCTAATCAATCAATACACATGTTATGGTGGGTGTGCAACATTTAAACCATCTCCATTGGTGGGGGAGTTACGGTGGGTGTGTAATACACAAACTATCCCCATTGGTTAACTCAGCCTTTTTAAGACAGCAAGGTAGTTCACTAAATTTATGAGCCTGATGAAACGGCGAGCAGCCGAGAAACGCGTAGCGAAGTTTTAAGTGTTTTAATAAAAGTTTTTATATTGTTCTACCTTGCTTTGAACTGTTCTTTTCCACTGGACTTGTGAGAGCAATAGCCACATTTCTTTCGGAAGTCAGCCGAACGGCTTTACAAAGTTTCGGTCCGCTCGATATTGCACTGATTGTGCACACACGTTTGTGAGTATTCACATCTACCCTCTGATAGTAGTTCCATACTGGTCAGGGTTATCTGCACCAAAGGTGTTCTATGCTTTATTTCTCTTAGGGGCCAGATTGTCGCCGGGAGCATACCGGGGCCTGATTGTTGCCGGGAGCATACCGGGAGAGAAAGAGTCAGCCGAACGGCTCAGAAGTTTCGGCTTGTGGATTATTGCACTGGAAGTGCAATCACCTTTGTGAGTATTAGTATTTCTCTTTTTGGAAATCTCACTCATTATTGGGTTTATCTGCACCAGAGCGCCTCTTCCCTCTTTTGTCATTCCCAGGACCAAGCAAAAATTACACTATCTAATTCTCATCAGTCGTATCCCCTTGGGACCAGAATGTCTCTGCTCTCAAACGGTACTTTAACCATGTGTTTAACCGTTGTGGAGCTTAAACACATAGCCTTGCACTGTTTATAATGGCTCTTTAATTTAATAACCTCTACAACCTATTATGCCTGGATTCCCTCTGCAATCATTAGCCCTCTTTCCATTGATTGGATTTTTGAGTAGTCATCTGGATAGCTATATTCTGGGAACCCATTTATTTTAAGCAGTGTGTGCCTTCTTCAGCTTGCAAGGAACAATATTGTTCTGATTACCGTAGCCTCCTCTGATGGGTTAATGGCAATATACAAAGATCATTTTGAAGTGTCTTCAGCTAAAGCAGTATTGGTTTTACCACCTCACAGACCATGCAACTTCTTTATATAATTACTACTAGATGCCCTATTCCTAAATTGTGGACATACAGTCATGGCCAAAAATATTGGCACCCCTGCATTTCTGTCAGATGATTCACCACTTTGCCCAGAAAATTGTTGCAATTACAAATGTTTAGGCATTCTCATGTTTATTTATTTTGTTTGTATTAATATGACACAAAAAAAGTGGAGAAAAAATGCCAAATCTAACACATTCCACGCAAAACTCCAAAAATGGACTGGACAAAATTATTGGCACCTTCTAAAAATTGTAAGAAATAATTGCATTCCAAGTTTGTGATGCTCCTGTAATTTGTAATTAAACTCACCGGTATCAATTAAAAAGCTGCTGACTATATTGAAATCACACTGGAACTAGTTAAAAAGGGGAAAAATTGACTCAACATGTCTGTGTCTCTGTGTGCCACACTGAGCATGGAGAAGAGAAAGAGCAGCAAAGAATTGTATGAGGATTTGAGAACAAAAAATATGAAAAAGCCTGGACAATCTCAAGGTTACAAGTCCATCTCCAGAGATCTTAATGTTCCTGTGTCCACTGTGTGCAACATTGCCAAGAAGCTTACATTCCATGGTACTGTAGATAATCTCCCTGGATGTGGACGAAAGAGAAAATTTGATCAAAGATTGCAATGATTGTTCGAATGGTGGATAAAGAACCTCAATCAACTTCCAGACAAATTCAAGATGACCTTCAGGCACAGGGTACAAATGTGTCAGCTCGCACTATACGTCACCATCTGAATGAAAAGGGACGCTATGGTAGGAGACCCAGGAGGACCCTACAGCTGACACAGAAACATAAAATAGCCAGATTGGAGTTTGCCAAAACTTACCTGAGGAAGTCAAAATCCTTTCGAGAGAATTTGCTGTGGACAGACTAAACAAAATTACAGCTTTTGGTAAAGCCCACCATTCTACTGTTTTCAGAAAAGAAGAGGAAAAGAATACAGTCCCTGCAGTCAAACATGATGGAGGTTAACTGATGTTTTGGGATTGCTTTGCTGCTTCAGGCACTGGATGCCTTGACTGTGTGCATGGCATTATGAAATCTGAAGACTACCAAAAAATTCTGTGGTGCAATGTAGGGCCCAGTGTCAGAAAGTTGGGTCTCCGTCAGAGGTCATGTGTCTTACAGCAGGGCAATGACCCAAAGCACAAGTCAAAAAGCACCCAGAAATGGTTTAAGACACAGCGCTGGAGAGTACTGAACTGCTAAGCAATGAGTCCAGATCTCAATCCCATAGAGCACCTTTGGGGAGATCTTAAAACAGCAGTTGGGAAAAGGAACCCTTCTAATCTGAGAGACCTGGAGCAGTTGGCGAAAAAAGAGTGGTCCAAAATTTCAGTAGAGAGGTGTAAGAAACTCATTGATGGTTACAGGAAGCAATTGATTTCAGTTAATTTTTCCAAGGGGTGTGCTACCAAATATTAAATTGAGGGTGCCAATAATTTTGTCCAGTCCATTTTTTGAGTTTTGTGTGGAATGTGTCAGATTTGGCTTTTTTTCTCAACTTTTTTCGTGTCATACCAATACAAACAAAATAAATAAACATGAGAATGCCTAAACATTTGTAATTGCAACAATTTTCTGGGTGAAGTAGTGCAGGGGTGCCAATATTTTTGGCCATGACTGTATCCATTATCACAACTAGGAACCAAAGCTAAGAAAAAATGTATCACAGAAAATCGTGCCCAGTGATTTATTAGACCCTCCTGCACAATTTTTTTTCTTTCTAAGAAATAGAATAGTTTCAGACTTTGTACCACCTACTATGCTTTAAATCATTTCACAGTGCAGAAAATAAATTCATAATTTTGGATCTTTTGGCCAGATAAATGTAGCTACTGTTTTTACCAAGCTAGTCTTCTGAGGTGCCTATAAATGAGTGGAAAACTACATTCAATACCAGATCCTGACTTTACTAATATATAGTACAGTGACATTTTCTCTTACCTTATAAATTGATCTTGTCTTAACAAAGAAAGCCGGTCAAGATTGTGCAGTGTTTACTAGATAACTAACAATATACAAAATATGAAAGCCATGATTTTGAGCAGGATAAAACATCTTCCTGGGTTACATTTCTCATGAAGTATTTAGTATGGATTCTGAGCTACTGATGATTTGCCTCAGTCACTGTCCTCAAAGAATGTCCAATGTCTCCTTGTATTCACCAATTATTACAGGAAATTTATAAGGATTTTTTTTATAGATTCCAGCACTGCGTTACTGAAGTAACTATAAAGGGGTTAGTAATATATGGAGCAGGAACAGCTTTCTAGAAAGTAAAACTTACTGCTCCTACACTGCTTAACCAAAACCTGAATTACAGTTCTCTTTAGAAACTAACACCTCTGAGACTGAAGCTGGTGCTCACTTATAACAATGTGGCAAAGATTTGCCCTGCACTTTCTTAAAGAAACTGTAATTCCTGTTTTGATCTATACCAATCACAAAATTTTGCCTGACAAAGCTGCTAGTGCAGTGAAACGTGCATTGGAGTAATTTGTTACATATGTTGATGTGTCCTAAAGGTTTAAAGTTAAAAGTTCTTGTCATGAGATGCAGGACACAGTATAGAACAGTGTTTTTCAACCAGTGTGTCGCGGTGTGCCGTGAGAGATCCTCAGGTGTGCCGTGAGAGATCCTCAGGTGTGCCGTGGCAGACTGCAGGCTCATCATCATTTTTTTTTTTGCTAATACATAATTCATCAATAATTCATTGATATGTCCCCAGCATAGATAGTGGGTAATAAAAAAACTTTAATGAAACAAGCTCCCCGCAAGCAGTCTTCCTTCTCAAGTTACGTGTACACTGACTGACTGACTGAGCCTGAGGATTATGTGGTCCAGAATCGGACTCGCAGACACCAGTTAGTTTCCTAAGTCCTAACTCCACATTTAGCTCCCTGCTTACACTCTCCTGCTTACACTCCTGGGCACAAACTCATCACTCCAAGAGAAAGCGTCCTGGGAATCACAGCAGCAGGAGACGGCACAGCTACTTGAGGAGTTTACGCAGTGAGCTTGCCAGTATAGTGATGGCTCCTGCTGCTGTGATTCCCGGGACGCTTTCTCTTGGCTTACGGCTTATGCTTTCCTCCCACTGCTGCTTCTTCTCACACTCCTTCATGGCGGCTAAGCAGGCAGGAGCGCTTCCGTGAGCTTCCAGGCAGTATGGACCGAGCCCTTTGAGATCATGACTAGCCCACCCCAGAGGACCAGTTTGAGGACTATGGTGAGGTTGAGAGCTGCAGCAGTAAGCGGAGCAGCCACTACAGGCAAACAGCCTGCACCGATCACTCCAGATTTGATCCTGAGGTTACCTCTTGTTGTGAGTCTGTGGAGAAGCTGTCATTCCAGCCGCTGGCTGCTCCACTTACTGCTGCAGCTCTCAACCTCACCATAGTAGTCCTCAAACTGGTCCTCTGGTCCTGGGGTGGGCTAGGGAAGATCTCAAAGGGCTTGGTCCATACTGCCTGGAAGCTCTCGTCCAGGTCAGTGGACTCCAGAGGGTAATGGTCAGGGAAGTGCTGCTGGTTATGGGCTCCTCCTCTGTGCTCTCCAAACCAGAGACCTGTTGAGCTTCTGATGGTTTGCCCATAATGAAACCATTGTGACTCCCTGGGAGGAGGGAAGTAGTCCCTTCCATCATTTTAGTTTTAATTTTTATTTATTGTGCCCTGGCAGTGGTGTCGCTACAGGGGGGCAAGAGGGACCCGCCCCCAACAACAGATTGATTAATTGGGTGCAACAAGTGCAGACTCCCCCTCCTCCTCTCTGCCTGTGGTTTTTGAGCTGTGACAGTAGGACCCGCCCCCAACAACAGTCTGACTCTGATTAATTTTGTATGGAGATAGAAGAATTCACGCAGCCAGTGCAACAATTGCAGTCTCCCCCTCCTTCTCTCTGCCCGTGAGCGGCACTTCACAGTCTTACACTCAGGCAGAAATCCAGCAATTTTATGGTAAGAGGAACAGTCACAACAGGATGTGTGTGTAACAGTGGGGCTGCTGGTTAAAAGTTGTTAATTTATATTTGCTGACTATTAATGCAAATGCTTCCTGCTTACTCTTACTTAATTATGTCTGATGTTGTCTGGTTTAAACTTTAGCCGCCCTAACTTATTAGCACCGCGTCTGAGAAAGTGGAAAGGAAATAGTATGAACAGTATAAAATAAATTCTATTTAAAAAAAAGGCTTGTCTTTAGGGTTGCCAGCTGTCCATTTCGATAAAAATACTGGACAGCCAAACAGATAAGGGGGGGGAGTCGTGGGTGGGGGGGGGGGGGGTCGCGTCACGGGGCACGGTAGGGTCTTGTGGCAGAAAAAAAGGCACACACATAATTTTAATTGTATTTTTAGTGTATATATATATATATATATATATATATACACACAATATATATATATGTATATAATTGATATATAGATAGATAATAAATATATGTTTATATATATATATATATATATAAAATATATATAAGTATTCAATAATATATGTATAATATAATATTATGTACTGTATTTATATAATTTGTATCAACATTCAAAGTCAGTAGCTCGTATGATATTAGTTATAATATCAGCTTTTTAATGAATCAAATATTAAAGTTTTAATTTCTTAGGTAGGTATAGCATTCTTTATATTTTCTGTATTAGCTGAAGCTTTGCTGTTGGGTAATTTATTACACTGTTTAAAATTTCCTTGTAATCTCAATAAAACTTAAAACTCCCTGTAATTTATATGTCAAGTGCAAAAGCAAATTAAATGAACTAGCCGATATTCTAACTTCTGATTTTTGCGCTCATCGGGTTACTGCGAGAGCAAAAACACTTTATTTTAAACTCATAATAAGTGCGCAACTTGACGAGTGTGAGAATTTTACTTCTAGCTCAATTAACGCTCAAGCAGGACCGTTAATTTGTGCTCCACTTTTAATCTAGCCCTATATGTGACCCTTTAGGTTTTTATAATATTGATCTTTGGCCCTCATGTGTTAGGGAGCTGGCCATCAGTGGTTTAAGTATTAAAGAAAGAAGTGTAAAGTTGTATTGTACACAAATTGACAGGTCCCATTGTGTTGAAAAATATGCTATTATTTTAAACAAATAGCGTATCTGTCCCTTTAAGTGGTATGCTCCATTTAACCTGTATGAAAGGTGGTGCACATGGTTAAGACATTTTTCTGTTTAAAATGTTGCTAACCTGACAAGAAACAAACTTCTTTCTCTGTATTTATAGAAAAATATATGTGCATCTTGGTTAGAATTGAGCATTAATTGTGTTAGAATTAAAATTATCATGCTTTTCAGGTTGCAATCGTATTATGAGTTGAAAGTAAAGTGTTTTTGCTTTCATAGGCCTAGATTTAGAGTTCGGCGGTAAAAGGGCTGTTAACGCTCCGCGGGTTTTTTTTCTGGCCGCACCATAAATTTAACTCTGGTATCGAGAGTTCAAACAAATGCTGCGTTAGGCTCCAAAAAAGGAGCGTAGAGCATTTTTACCGCAAATGCAACTCTCGATACCAGAGTTGCTTACGGACGCGGCCGGCATCAAAAACGTGCTCGTGCACGATTCTCCCATAGGAAACAATGGGGCTGTTTGAGCTGAAAAAAAACCTAACACCTGCAAAAAAGCAGCGTTCAGCTCCTAACGCAGCCCCATTGTTTCCTATGGGGAAACACCTCCTAAGTCTGCACCTAACACCCTAACATGTACCCCGAGTCTAAACACCCCTAACCTTACACTTATTAACTCCTAATCTGCCGCCCCCGCTATCGCTGACCCCTGCATTACACTTTTAACCCCTAATCTGCCGCTCCGTAAACCGCCGCCACCTACGTTATCCCTATGTACCCCTAATCTGCTGCCCTAACATCGCCGACCCCTATGTTATATTTATTAACCCCTAATCTGCCCCCCACAACGTCGCCGACACCTGCCTACACTTATTAACCCCTAATCTGCCGAGCGGACCTGAGCGCTACTATAATAAAGTTATTAACCCCTAATCCGCCTCACTAACCCTATCATAAATAGTATTAACCCCTAATCTGCCCTCCCTAACATCGCCGACACCTACCTTCAATTATTAACCCCTAATCTGCCGACCGGAGCTCACCGCTATTCTAATAAATGTATTAACCCCTAAAGCTAAGTCTAACCCTAACACTAACACCCCCCTAAGTTAAATATAATTTTTATCTAACGAAATAAATTAAGTCTTATTAAATAAATGATTCCTATTTAAAGCTAAATACTTACCTGTAAAATAAATCCTAATATAGCTACAATATAAATTATAATTATATTATAGCTATTTTAGGATTAATATTTATTTTACAGGCAACTTTGTAATTATTTTAACCAGGTACAATAGCTATTAAATAGTTAAGAACTATTTAATAGTTACCTAGTTAAAATAATAACAAATTTACCTGTAAAATAAATCCTAACCTAAGATATAATTAAACCTAACACTACCCTATCAATAAAATAATTAAATAAACTACCTACAATTACCTACAATTAACCTAACACTACACTATCAATAAATTAATTAAACACAATTGCTACAAATAAATAAAATTAAATAAACTATCTAAAGTACAAAAAATAAAAAAGAACTAAGTTACAGAAAATAATAAAATATTTACAAACATAAGAAAAATATTACAACAATTTTAAACTAATTACACCTACTCTAAGCCCCTTAATAAAATAACAAAGCCCCCCAAAATAAAAAATTCCCTACCCTATTCTAAAATACAAATATTACAAGCTCTTTTACCTTACCAGCCCTGAACAGGGCCCTTTGCGGGGCATGTCCCAAGAATTTCAGCTCTTTTGCCTGTAAAAAAAAACATACAATACCCCCCCCCCCAACATTACAACCCACCACCCACATACCCCTAATCTAACCCAAACCCCCCTTAAATAAACCTAACACTACCCCCCTGATGATCTTCCTACCTTGTCTTCACCATGCCAGGTTCACCGATCCGTCCTGGCTCCAAGATCTTCATCCAACCCAAGCGGGGGCTAGACATCCACTGAAGAAGTCCAGAAGAGGGTCCAAAGTCTTCCTCCTATCCGGCAAGAAGAGGACATCCGGACCGGCAAACATCTTCTCCAAGCGGCATCTTCTATCTTCTTCCATCCGATGACGACCGGCTCCATCTTGAAGACCTCCAGCGCGGATCCATCCTCTTCTTCCGACGACTAGACGACGAATGACGGTTCCTTTAAGGGACGTCATCCAAGATGGCGTCCCTCGAATTCCGATTGGCTGATAGGATTCTATCAGCCAATCGGAATTAAGGTAGGAATTTTCTGATTGGCTGATGGAATCAGCCAATCAGAATCAAGTTCAATCCGATTGGCTGATCCAATCAGCCAATCAGATTGAGCTCGCATTCTATTGGCTGATCGGAACAGCCAATAGAATGCGAGCTCAATCTGATTGGCTGATTGGATCAGCCAATCGGATTGAACTTGATTCTGATTGGCTGATTCCATCAGCCAATCAGAAAATTCCTACCTTAATTCCGATTGGCTGATAGAATCCTATCAGCCAATCGGAATTCGAGGGACGCCATCTTGGATGACGTCCCTTAAAGGAACCGTCATTCGTCGTCTAGTCGTCGGAAGAAGAGGATGGATCCGCGCTGGAGGTCTTCAAGATGGAGCCGGTCGTCATCGGATGGAAGAAGATAGAAGATGCCGCTTGGAGAAGATGTTTGCCGGTCCGGATGTCCTCTTCTTGCCGGATAGGAGGAAGACTTTGGACCCTCTTCTGGACTTCTTCAGTGGATGTCTAGCCCCCGCTTGGGTTGGATGAAGATCTTGGAGCCAGGACGGATCGGTGAACCTGGCATGGTGAAGACAAGGTAGGAAGATCATCAGGGGGGTAGTGTTAGGTTTATTTAAGGGGGGTTTGGGTTAGATTAGGGGTATGTGGGTGGTGGGTTGTAATGTTGGGGGGGGGGTATTGTATGTTTTTTTTTACAGGCAAAAGAGCTGAAATTCTTGGGGCATGCCCCGCAAAGGGCCCTGTTCAGGGCTGGTAAGGTAAAAGAGCTTGTAATATTTGTATTTTAGAATAGGGTAGGGAATTTTTTATTTTGGGGGGCTTTGTTATTTTATTAGGGGGCTTAGAGTAGGTGTAATTAGTTTAAAATTGTTGTAATATTTTTCTTATGTTTGTAAATATTTTATTATTTTCTGTAACTTAGTTCTTTTTTATTTTTTGTACTTTAGATAGTTTATTTAATTTTATTTATTTGTAGCAATTGTGTTTAATTAATTTATTGATAGTGTAGTGTTAGGTTAATTGTAGGTAATTGTAGGTAGTTTATTTAATTATTTTATTGATAGGGTAGTGTTAGGTTTAATTATATCTTAGGTTAGGATTTATTTTACAGGTAAATTTGTAATTATTTTAACTAGGTAACTATTAAATAGTTCTTAACTATTTAATAGCTATTGTACCTGGTTAAAATAATTACAAAGTTGCCTGTAAAATAAATATTAATCCTAAAATAGCTATAATATAATTATAATTTATATTGTAGCTATATTAGGATGTATTTTACAGGTAAGTATTTAGCTTTAAATAGGAATTATTTATTTAATAAGAGTTAATTTATTTCGTTAGATAAAAATTATATTTAACTTAGGGGGGTGTTAGTGTTAGGGTTAGACTTAGCTTTAGGGGTTAATACATTTATTAGAATAGCGGTGAGCTCCGGTCGGCAGATTAGGGGTTAATAATTGAAGGTAGGTGTCGGCGATGTTAGGGAGGGCAGATTAGGGGTTAATACTATTTATGATAGGGTTAGTGAGGCGGATTAGGGGTTAATAACTTTATTATAGTAGCGCTCAGGTCCGCTCGGCAGATTAGGGGTTAATAAGTGTAGGTAGGTGTCGGCGACGTTGTGGGGGGCAGATTAGGGGTTAATAAATATAACATAGGGGTCGGCGATGTTAGGGGTAGCAGATTAGGGGTACATAGGGATAACGTAGGTGGCGGCGATTTGCGGTCGGAAGATTAGGGGTTAATTATTTTAAGTAGCTTGCGGCGACGTTGTGGGGGGCAAGTTAGGGGTTAATAGATATAATACAGGGGTCGGCGGTGTTAGGGGCAGCAGATTAGGGGTACATAAGTATAACGTAGGTGGCGGTCGGCAGATTAGGGGTTAAAAATTTTAATCGAGTGGCGGCGATGTGGGGGGACCTCGGTTTAGGGGTACATAGGTAGTTTATGGGTGTTAGTGTACTTTAGGGTACAGTAGTTAAGAGCTTTATAAACCGGCGTTAGCCAGAAAGCTCTTAACTCCTGCTATTTTCAGGCGGCTGGAATCTTGTCGTTAGAGCTCTAACGCTCACTGCAGAAACGACTCTAAATACCGGCGTTAGGAAGATCCCATTGAAAAGATAGGCTACGCAAATGGCGTAGGGGGATCTGCGGTATGGAAAAGTCGCGGCTGTAAAGTGAGCGTTAGACCCTTTAATCACTGACTCCAAATACCAGCGGGCGCCCAAAACCAGCGTTAGGAGCCTCTAACGCTGGTTTTGACGGCTACCGCCGAACTCTAAATCTAGGCCATAGTAACCCGATGAGCGTAAAATTCTGAAGTTAGAATATCGCATGCGCATTCATGTATTCCCCCATAGAAGTCAAAGTGGAAAAAACACCCCACTCTCGAGCAAACACGATCGCATATTCTCATTTGCAGTAACCAGACATGAAAATATGAATATTTCACATTTCAATGTTTTGCACATAACAGAATATGTTCTATTTATTCATAAATATTTCTACATATATCTGATGTTTTTTTGGTACAATTTATATCTATACCTATATAAATACATGATTATATATAGGTTTATTTTTGTATGTGAATTAACATTTAAATTTGTTGAGCTTACAGGGAAATCAGATCTCCTTTGTTTACTTTTTATACACAGGCACACATGCTTCCTTATATCATCTGTGTTTGTATACAAAAGCCCAATACTTAAAGGGACAGTCAACACTAAAATTGCTATTGTTTAAAAAGATAGATGATGCCTTTACTTCCCCTTCTCCAGCTTTGCACAACCAACATTGTTATATGATTATACTTTATAACATTTAAACCTCTAAATGTCTGCCTGTTTCTAAACCACTATAGACAGCCTCTTAATCACATGCTTTTTTATTTGCTTACAGGAGACTGCTAGTTCATGTGGGACATATAGATGACATTGTGCTCACGCTCGTAGGTTCTGCACAACACAGCTAAAATGCAAGTCAATAGATAATAAATAAAATGGCATGTGATCAGGGGACTGTCAAAAGAGGCTTAGATACAAGGTAATCACAAAAATAAAAGTATATTAAACAGTAAAAAAATTGAGTTGACTGTCCCTTTAAAAAGGGCAATTGAAAATTCACATTTTATTATTTATCTCTCCTACTGGGGGTGTAATTTCTTCTGTTGGCTGTGTTTACATAGCTTTTTTTATAGGCAATACTCAAGCCTTGACATTTTCAGGTGCCAAAAAGGTGAAGGAGCTATTTGCAAACATTTTAATACATTCCAGCAGGTAACATGGATAATTGGGAACCAATTAAAGGGGAAAAGGTCACACAAACTATGTAAAATGATTCATAGATTGAACATGTATTCCTCATGTAAATACTTTTGATAATGTGAAAAAATGACTGCAACAGAAATGTAAAAAAATGACTGCAATAGAGAGAACAGATTCTTCATTATTTATTTATGCAAGTCAGATTGCAAGTAATATAATAACATTAAAACAAAAAAGAAATGTCTATTCACTTTACATCAAGTTTCTAAAATGTCCTTCTGTGACTGACTTGCAAGTAGACCATTTCCGTTGATTTATACAGTGTAAAAACATCTTTTGTATTGCATACATTAAAGTTAATAATTGTTGAGGTGATAGTAATCTCATGCTTCACAAGACCGTTTTTATCATTTGCTGAACTAATGAGAACATAAGTACAGCAAGGTTATTCATTTTCTCCCTTTGCATACAATTAGAGCAAACATTTACAAAAAATATAATCCAATTTTACTTATATTACTTCTCAAATTTACTTTGTTTTTTGGTATCCTTTGTTGAAGGGCATACAAAGAAAATGAATAAGAAAGCTTTTAAAAAGTGTTTGCTCTATCTTAATAGTGAAAGAAAAAAATTTGGGTGTCATAACCCTTACTACTACATTTAATGCCAAAAATGGCAACATTTGTATTAATCCAAATGAGTTATACAATATTTCACATGTCTAATATACTTTCATGCAGATTGCAACTTATGCAAATACCATGACCAGTGTTAATAAATTCCTAACATTCTATTTTCTTAGCTATATCACTGCATCTCCATAAACACTGCCTACTGCTAGAGGGTGACATCACTTAATTAAATACTTATGAAGACTAATCTGTATAGGAAATGCGTGGACTTTGTCAATAAAAGCAAATATGGAAATATTTTAATGTAATTTAAACACCTTGCCCTAGACGATGTAATTTTATCTTCTATGTGAAAAGCAGTATATTTTTGCTTTTACATGAGCTGTGACAGAATCAGATAACATTCAGCACAGAATCTGATCCATTTGTGTCTAAATGAAGGCAGGTGAATAAAATAGAATAATAAAATGTGCAGACAGATGATCAGGATTATAATTTTCCATATTGAAACCCTTCGGTGAATGGTAATGCCTATTGGGTCTTTGATTTAATTAATGAAGAATAGTCATATTGTAAATAGAATATGGTTCCAAAAATATAAACTGGATTTTGTCATTGTAATGTTACCATCGTAAGATTCTTTTCTTCATTATATGATCATTTATCAGATATAATACTTTATCATGGAGTCATACAATGGTCCCAAACTAGAAGAAACCAATGGTGTACTGTATAAATAAATCCGTTTTCTTATTTTTGACAGATTATATATATATATATATATATATATATATATATATATATATATATATATATATATATATATATATATATATATATATATATGTTTTTTTTATTATTATTTTTATTATATACAGAGGTTTGCATATCCTTATATTATGCATATTTAGATTTATCTAAACCTTACCAGGGCACTTCTAATGCCCCTCTTGATCTGTCCTCTTTTGCATAGAAATGTTTTCACTGAAAATATGATTTTCATTAAGATAAACTTCATGTTTAGGCATTTGAGAAGTTAAAGGAATAACACATTATCACAGTCACACAGCTAATTGCCACATGCTGAGTCTCATATCAGCACATGTAAAACGAAAGTCGTTTGCATTGTTACACTCATAAGGTATATAGGAAGCAGCAATAGGCAGTCTCTGAAAGGGTCTGTGCCTTGCTTTTAACAGTGTGCTGTACACAGTCCTCAGCTAAGTCCATTGTTAAAAAAGGCAAGGCAGAACTTCATATTCCCAGGGTAAGTCACATCACTGCTGTCATCTGTTTTCCAGATGAATGTCAGGTGGCACAGAAGTTAAGGAAGTCGGTTGGCTCATGGAGCTGTGACATCGTGTGCTTGGGTTGTTATTCGTTTTCATGCTTTTCATACCCAGTTCCCTTTCTGTTCTTGTATGTCTAAAAAATAAACAGATAGAAGTAGTAAAGAGAACAATGAGGGATGCATAAAAGGGAC
This sequence comes from Bombina bombina, assembly GCF_027579735.1. NCBI lineage: Eukaryota > Metazoa > Chordata > Amphibia > Anura > Bombinatoridae > Bombina > Bombina bombina. The sequence goes on from NC_069501.1 coordinate 598,417,264, forward strand.
ATCTCTTGACATATCCTTTTAGGATCAAAGTATATTGTTTGAGGAAAGCTGATGATGATGACATCTTAAGTTCACATTGACTCACTGATTCCAGTAAGCATATATTACATTGTGTCCATTATTGACTACACTCTTTGTTTACTTTCATGTGGCAATCCTGATTTATTATATTTACATTTGATTCCTTAAGCACACCAATAGTGCAATAATATGTATTATATTTACCTGTGGCACGAATAGTGCAATAATATGTATTATATTTACCTGTGGCACGAATAGTGCAATAATATGTATTATATTTACCTATGATACCCTAAGCACAATAATATGTATTATATTTACCGGTGATACCCTAAGCACAATAATATTTATTATATTTACCTGTAATACCCTAAGCACAATAATATGTATTATATTTACCTGTAATACCCTAAGCACAATAATATTTATTATATTTACCTGTAATACCCTAAGCACAATAATATGTATTATATTTACCGGTGATACCCTAAGCACAATAATATGTATTATATTTACCGGTGATACCCTAAGCACAATAATATGTATTATATTTACCGGTGATACCCTAAGCACAATAATATTTATTATATTTACCTGTAATACCCTAAGCACAATAATATGTATTATATTTACCGGTGATACCCTAAGCACAATAATATGTATTATATTTACCTGTAATACCCTAAGCACAATAATATGTATTATATTTACCGGTGATACCCTAAGCACAATAATATGTATTATATTTACCTGTAATACCCTAAGCACAATAATATGTATTATATTTACCTGTAATACCCTAAGCACAATAATATGTATTATATTTACCTGTAATACCCTAAGCACAATAATATGTATTATATTTACCGGTGATACCCTAAGCACAATAATATGTATTATATTTACCGGTGATACCCTAAGCACAATAATATTTATTATATTTACCTGTAATACCCTAAGCACAATAATATTTATTATATTTACCTGTGATACCCTAAGCACAATAATATGTATTATATTTACCGGTGATACCCTAAGCACAATAATATGTATTATATTTACCTGTGATACCCTAAGCACAATAATATGTATTATATTTACCTATGATACCCTAAGCACAATAATATGTATTATATTTACCGGTGATACCCTAAGCACAATAATATGTATTATATTTACCTGTGATACCCTAAGCACAATAATATTTATTATATTTACCTGTAATACCCTAAGCACAATAATATGTATTATATTTACCGGTGATACCCTAAGCACAATAATATTTATTATATTTACCTGTAATACCCTAAGCACAATAATATGTATTATATTTACCGGTGATACCCTAAGCACAATAATATGTATTATATTTACCTGTGATACCCTAAGCACAATAATATGTATTATATTTACCGGTGATACCCTAAGCACAATAATATGTATTATATTTACCTGTGATACCCTAAGCACAATAATATGTATTATATTTACATGTGATACCCTAAGCACAATAATATGTATTATATTTACCGGTGATACCCTAAGCACAATAATATGTATTATATTTACCTGTGATACCCTAAGCACAATAATATGTATTATATTTACCTGTAATACCCTAAGCACAATAATATGTATTATATTTACCTGTAATACCCTAAGCACAATAATATGTATTATATTTACCGGTGATACCCTAAGCACAATAATATGTATTATATTTACCGGTGATACCCTAAGCACAATAATATTTATTATATTTACCTGTAATACCCTAAGCACAATAATATTTATTATATTTACCTGTGATACCCTAAGCACAATAATATGTATTATATTTACCGGTGATACCCTAAGCACAATAATATGTATTATATTTACCTGTGATACCCTAAGCACAATAATATGTATTATATTTACCTATGATACCCTAAGCACAATAATATGTATTATATTTACCGGTGATACCCTAAGCACAATAATATGTATTATATTTACCTGTGATACCCTAAGCACAATAATATTTATTATATTTACCTGTAATACCCTAAGCACAATAATATGTATTATATTTACCGGTGATACCCTAAGCACAATAATATTTATTATATTTACCTGTAATACCCTAAGCACAATAATATGTATTATATTTACCGGTGATACCCTAAGCACAATAATATGTATTATATTTACCTGTGATACCCTAAGCACAATAATATGTATTATATTTACCGGTGATACCCTAAGCACAATAATATGTATTATATTTACCTGTGATACCCTAAGCACAATAATATGTATTATATTTACATGTGATACCCTAAGCACAATAATATGTATTATATTTACCGGTGATACCCTAAGCACAATAATATGTATTATATTTACCTGTGATACCCTAAGCACAATAATATTTATTATATTTACCTGTAATACCCTAAGCACAATAATATGTATTATATTTACCTGTGATACCCTAAGCGCAATAATAGTGCAATAATATTTATTATATTTACTTGTGATACCCTAAGCACAATAATATTTATTAATTATATTTACCTATGATACCCTAAGCACAATAATATTTATTATATTTACCTGTGAAACCCTAAGCACAATAATATTTATTATATTTACCTGTAATACCCTAAGCACAATAATATGTATTATATTTACCGGTGATACCCTAAGCAGACCAATAGTGCAATAATATTTATTATATTTACCTGTAATACCCTAAGCACAATAATATTTATTATATTTACCTGTGATACCCTAAGCACAATAATATGTATTATATTTACCTGTAATACCCTAAGCAGACCAATAGCACAATAATATTTATTATATTTACATGTAATACCCTAAGCACAATAATATTTATTAATTATATTTACCTGTGATTCCCTAAGCACAATAATATTTATTATATTTACCTGTGAAACCCTAAGCACAATAATATTTAGTATATTTACATGTGATACCCTAAGCACAATAATATGTATTAAATTTACCTGTGATACCCTAAGCACAATAATATGTATTATATTTACCTGTGATACCCTAAGCACAATAATATTTATTATATTTACCTGTAATACCCTAAGCACAATAATATTTATTATATTTACGTGTAATACCCTAAGCACAATAATATTTATTATATTTACCTGTGAAACCCTAAGCACAATAATATTTATTATATTTACCTGTAATACCCTAAGCACAATAATATGTATTATATTTACCTGTAATACCCTAAGCACAATAATATGTATTATATTTACCTGTGATACCCTAAGCACAATAATATGTATTATATTTACCTATGATACCCTAAGCACAATAATATGTATTATATTTACCTGTGATACCCTAAGCACAATAATATGTATTATATTTACCTGTGATACCCTAAGCACAATAATATGTATTATATTTACCTATGATACCCTAAGCACAATAATATGTATTATATTTACCTGTGATACCCTAAGCACAATATTTATTTTATTTACCTGTGATACCCTAAGCACAATAATATTTATTAAATTTACCTGTAATGCCCTAAGCACGATAATATGTATTATATTTACCTGTGATACCCTAAGCACAATAATATGTATTATATTTACCTGTGATACCCTAAGCACAATAATATGTATTATATTTACCTGTGATACCCTAAGCACAATAATATGTATTATATTTACCTGTGATACCCTAAGCACAATAATATGTATTATATTTACCTGTGATACCCTAAGCACAATAATATGTATTATATTTACCTGTGATACCCTAAGCGCAATAATAGTGCAATAATATTTATTATATTTACTTGTGATACCCTAAGCACAATAATATTTATTAATTATATTTACCTGTGATTCCCTAAGCAGACCAATAGTGGAATAATATTTACCTGTGATACCCTAAGCACACCAATAGTGCAATAATATTTATTATATTTACCTGTGATACCCTAAGCACAATAATATTTATTAATTATATTTACCTGTGATTCCCTAAGCAGACCAATAGTGGAATAATATTTACCTGTGATACCCTAAGCACACCAATAGTGCAATAATATTTATTATATTTACCTGTGATACCCTAAGCACAATAATATTTATTAATTATATTTACCTGTGATACCCTAAGCAGACCAATAGTGCAATAATATTTATTATATTTACATGTGATACCCTAAGCACAATAATATTTATTATATTTACCTGTAATACCCTAACCAGACCAATAGTGCAATAATATTTATTATATTGACCTGTGATACCCTAAGCAGACTAACAGTGCAATAATATGTATTATATTTACCTGTGATACCCTAAGCACAATATTTATTTTATTTACCTGTGATACCCTAAGCACAATAATATTTACTATATTTACATGTGATACCCTAAGCACAATAATATGTATTATATTTACCTGTGATGCCCTAAGCACAATAATATTTATTATAATTACATGTGATACCCTAAGCACAATAATATTTATTATATTTACATGTGATACCCTAAGCACAATACTATGTATTATATTTACATGTGATACCCTAAGCACAATAATATGTATTATATTTACATGTGATACCCTAAGCACAATAATAGTGCAATAATATTTATTATATTTACCTGTGATATCCTAAGCACAATAATATTTATTATATTTACCTGTGATATCCTAAGCACAATAATATTTATTATAATTACATGTGATACCCTAAGCACAATAATATGTATTATATTTACATGTGATACCCTAAGCACAATAATATGTATTATATTTACATGTGATACCCTAAGCACAATAATCTTTATTATATTTACCTGTGATACCCTAAGCAGACCAATAGCACAATAATATTTATTATATTTACCTGTAATACCCTAAGCACAATAATATTTATTATATTTACCTCTGATACCCTAAGCACAATAATATTTATTATATTTACCTGTAATACCCTAAGCACAATAATATGTATTATATTTACCTGTGATACCCTAAGCACAATAATATGTATTATATTTACCTGTGATACCCTAAGCACAATAATATGTATTATATTTACCTGTGATACCCTAAGCACAATAATATTTATTATATTTACCTGTAATACCCTAAGCACAATAATATGTATTATATTTACCTGTGATACCCTAAGCACAATAATATGTATTATATTTACCTGTAATACCCTAAGCACAATAATATGTATTATATTTACCTGTGATACCCTAAGCACAATAATATGTATTATATTTACATGTGATACCCTAAGCACAATAATATGTATTATATTTACCTGTGATACCCTAAGCAGACCAATAGCACAATAATATTTATTATATTTACCTCTGATACCCTAAGCACAATAATATTTATTATATTTACCTCTGATACCCTAAGCACAATAATATGTATTATATTTACCTGTGATACCCTAAGCACAATAATATGTATTATATTTACCTGTGATACCCTAAGCACAATAATATGTATTATATTTACCTGTGATACCCTAAGCACAATAATATGTATTATATTTACCTGTGATACCCTAAGCACAATAATAGTGCAATAATATTTATTATATTTACCTGTGATATCCTAAGCACAATAATATTTATTATATTTACCTGTGATATCCTAAGCACAATAATATTTATTATAATTACATGTGATACCCTAAGCACAATAATATGTATTATATTTACATGTGATACCCTAAGCACAATAATAGTGCAATAATATTTATTATATTTACCTGTGATATCCTAAGCACAATAATATTTATTATATTTACCTGTGATATCCTAAGCACAATAATATTTATTATAATTACATGTGATACCCTAAGCACAATAATATGTATTATATTTACATGTGATACCCTAAGCACAATAATATGTATTATATTTACATGTGATACCCTAAGCACAATAATCTTTATTATATTTACCTGTGATACCCTAAGCAGACCAATAGCACAATAATATTTATTATATTTACCTGTAATACCCCAAGCACAATAATATTTATTATATTTACCTCTGATACCCTAAGCACAATAATATTTATTATATTTACCTGTAATACCCTAAGCACAATAATATGTATTATATTTACCTGTGATACCCTAAGCACAATAATATGTATTATATTTACCTGTGATACCCTAAGCACAATAATATGTATTATATTTACCTGTGATACCCTAAGCACAATAATATTTATTATATTTACCTGTAATACCCTAAGCACAATAATATGTATTATATTTACCGGTGATACCCTAAGCACAATAATATGTATTATATTTACCTGTAATACCCTGAGCACAATAAGATGTATTATATTTACCTGTGATACCCTAAGCACAATAATATGTATTATATTTACATGTGATACCCTAAGCACAATAATATGTATTATATTTACCTGTGATACCCTAAGCAAACCAATAGCACAATAATATTTATTATATTTACCTGTAATACCCTAAGCACAATAATATTTATTATATTTACCTGTGATACCCTAAGCACAATAATATTTATTATATTTACCTGTAATACCCTAAGCACAATAATATGTATTATATTTACCTGTGATACCCTAAGCACAATAATATGTATTATATTTACCTGTGATACCCTAAGCACAATAATATTTATTATATTTACCTGTGATACCCTAAGTACAATAATAGTGCAATAATATTTATTATATTTACCTGTGATACCCTAAGCACAATAATATTTATTATATTTACCTGTGATACCCTAAGCACAATAATAGTGCAATAATATTTATTATATTTACCTGTGATACCCTAAGCACAATAATATTTATTATATTAACCTGTGAAACCCTAAGCACAATAATATTTAGTATATTTACATGTGATACCCTAAGCACAATAATATGTATTATATTTACCTGTGATACCCTAAGCACAATAATATTTATTATATTTACCTGTGATACCCTAAGCACAATAATATTTATTATATTTACATGTGATACCCTAAGCACAATAATATTTATTATATTTACCTGTGATACCCTAAGCACAATAATATTTATTATATTTACATGTGATACCCTAAGCACAATAATATTTATTATATTTACCTGTGATACCCTAAGCACAATAATATTTATTATATTTACATGTGATACCCTAAGCACAATAGTATTTATTATATTTACCTGTGATACCCTAAGCACAATAATATGGTATTATATTTACATGTGATACCCTAAGCACAATAATATTTACATGTGATGCCTAAGCACAATAATATTTATTATATTTACCTGTGATACCCTAAGCACAATAGTATGTATTATATTTACCTGTGATACCCTAAGCACAATAATATTTAGTATATTTACATGTGATACTCTAAGCACAATAGTATTTATTATATTTACCTTTGATACCCTAAGCAGACAAATAGTGCAATAATATTTATTATATTTACCTGTGATACCCAAAGCTGAATAATATGTATTATATTTACCTCTGATACCCTAAGCAGACCAATAGCCCAATAATATGTATTATATTTACATGTGATACCCTAAGCACAATAATATTTATTACATTTACCTGTGATACCCTAAGCACAATAATATGTATTATTTTTACCTTTGATACCCTAAGCAGACCAATAATGCAATAATATTTATTATATTTACCTGTGATACCCTAAGCTCAATAATATGTATTATACATGTGATACCCTAAGCAAAATAATATTTGTTATATTTACATGTGATACCCTAAGCACAATAATATTTATTATGTTTACCTGTGATAGCCTAAGCAGACCAATAGCACAATAATATGTATTATATTTAGCTGTGATACCCTAAGCACAATAATATGTATTATATTTACCTGTGATACCCTAAGCACAATAATATGTATTATATTTACCTGTGATACCCTAAGCACAATAATATGTATTATATTTACCTATGATACCCTAAGCACAATAATGTGTATTATATTTACCTGTGAAACCCTAAGCACAATAATATTTATTGTATTTACATGTGATACCCTAAGCACAATAATATTTATTATATTTACATGTGATACCCTAAGCACAATAATATTTATTATATTTACCTGTGAAACCCTAAGCACAATAATATTTATTATATTTACTTGTGATATCCTAAGCACAATAATATTTATTATATTTACATGCGCTACTACAAGCTAGCTGGTAATTGATGGCTGCACACATTTGTCTCTAGTTCTTGGCTCACCAGGTGCGCTAGCTCCCAGTAGAGCATTACTGCTCTGGAAAAGCAATGGGCCAGATTATAAGTGGTGCACTAACAAGCAACGCACAATCAATATCATGATTATCGTGGCTGTTTGTGAGCATCGGATATAATGCTCGATTAACAAGTTGAAAGTGAACTTGATAGCTTGGTTAAAGGGACATAATACTCATATGCTAAATCACTTGAAACTGATGCAGTATAACTGCAAAAAGCTGACAGGAAAATATCACCTGAGCATCTCTATGTAAAAAAGGAAGATATTTTATCTCACAATTTCCTCAGCTCAGCAGAGTAAATTCTGTGTAAAAAGTTATACTCAGCTGCTCCCAGCTGCAGGTAAAAAAAAAATTAAAAATGAAGAAGTGAACAGCAGCCAATCAGCATCAGCAGTACTGAGGTCATGAACTCTTTTACTGTGATCTCATGAGATTTGACTTAACTCTCATGAGATTTCATTGTAAACTTCCGTTAAACTGAATAGGGAAATAACATGAGAGTGCACGAGGCTCAACCCCTAAGCTGTCCCAGGACAGACACACTAATATGCTGCTTAGAAATCATTTACAATGGGAGGTGGCTACTGAGGAACTTTTGAGGTAAAATATCTTTCTTTTTTACATAGAGATGTTCAGTTGATATTTTCTAGTCAGCTTTTTACAGCTATACTGCTTCACTTTCAAGTGTTTAAACATTTGGGTATTATGGTCCTTTAACTGTTTTGCAAAACAAAAAAGTGTCACAAAACAGTACAGTTACACTCATACTAACACTTTCTAATAACAATTATTTAAAAACAAAAAAATTATAAGGGCTCAAAGAAATGAGATCTCAGGTGTTAGAAAAAGAGAAAGTAACTTAAGTTACAACATGGCAGCTCCCATTGTTTTATAAACACTAAAACTTTACACTTGTTTTGTCAATATTTAAACAACTAAGGAAACTTGAAAAACTACGGCCTCCATTACAAATGCAGCGTCACCCGCAAAATCCTCCTGCAGATTTTACGCGATTTTTATATTACATATACGGCGTAGCATACAAGTTACGCGCGTATATTTCACCCTTCGGACGTATTTTTTTTACCCATAGACTAACATAGAACAGCCGTGCAATTTGGTATCCAATATACAGCGTAAGGACTTACGCGCGCAGAATTCAGAAAATCTACTCCATTCTCATCTCGCCACATATTGCAGGCGCAGCAACCCTTGCACTGACTAAAACAGTAACGTAACTCCCTGAAAGCCTTAACAAACACATACATTTAAGCAGCATACAACAGTATACTATGATATTGTTTTATTAAGGTTTATTTGTGCATTTGAAATAGTTTGAAGCCACAACATAATCAAATGGATTGAGCTTGTAGGTACTTTATCAAATTGTGAACATATACTTGCTTATTTACTTTAAATTTCTTCTCAAAACAATCAACAATACTTGGAGGAGAGAACATTGGGAAATCATAATTGTATTACCTTCATCTCTTTATATATGGGGTTATATATGAATTTTGAATAGCGTAATTACGTGTCCCATTTATATTTGAAATCGCGGTTCATTTTTACGAGTGTTAGCCTAATTTGCATAAAACTACTCTTTATTGACACTTTCCGTGGACAAAATACTGGCGTAAGTTACTTGCGACGACTAAAATGTGTATTTGCGCACATTTCAGAAGATCGCCAGTTTGTCCTACTTACGCCAGTTTAGCATCTAACAGCGCAGTATATGTAATACCCCGATGTACAAAGTGAAATTACGGCTGGCGTGGGTTCCCACGCTTGTGCCGAAACCTGCGCCGTATATATTTGATTGCGCCCTACATCTACATGTGATTCTCAGACTAATATTTTCTTTGAGTGCAATATTCTATCTAGCATATGTTTATTAGTGTTTAATGTCCCTTTCAGATTTCTTTTCCGTGTAATTGTGCTTTAAATGTAGTGAACATAAGGTAATGTAAATTAGAGCACTGATAACTAAATGTCATGGAAGAAATAAAAATGCATAGTAAACTAGGGTTGCCACCTCAGCCATGTTTTCCTGGACACTTATGAGTTACACATGTTGCAGGGTGTGCAGGGAGGAACATGTATTGTGTTTCTGGACAGCACTATTTATATTCCTCTCTGCAGGTGCGGTCGGGCCAGGCTGTTACTAGACAGCTGGCCAGATGCGCTCTGAGGGAAAACCAGACCAGTTCAGTAGAGCACAGTGGGCGGGTCTGGAAAACCCTGTTTTTTTATAAAAGTTTACCGGATATATTAGGTTTTATAAAGCTAGCAGTCATATAATGTTATATAATTCTGCACTATGTGCAGAATTATATATAACATTATTTTTTAGGTTTACTGGCCCTTTAAGGAATGGGTGGCAACCCTAACAGTAACTGACAGACAACATGAACACCTTACAGTGTAGCAACACAATATTTTGTCTTCTATAGCACTTTAAGTAATAATATTTACTGCAAACAAATGTAACTATAAGCATTGCTAATTACCTGTTGTACATCTTGAGAGTGATCAGGACCAAAGAAAATATGATAATTACTCCTACGACAATGGCAGCGACTATTGCACCAGCACCTACAATACAGCAAGAATCCTTTTTATTACACAATATACTGAATCTGCGATAGGACCTAACCTATAAATACAGTACATTCTGTGTTTAATTAACACAGCAGCAAAACAAAAATGTCTTATCTTTTGTTCAAGAAATTGATTGAACCTCTGAAGGTGTGGTTGGTCAGGTGCACATCTGAGTAATATACTGCTACATAGCTGTCACAGCTGTCTCTGGTATAGATTCAGATCTAATTATTTGATTAGTTCCACTGAAATCAGCGGCTTGTCATGCTTGCTCACTCCTTAATTGTTGCTAATACCTTAGTTACCACTACATATCCTTAAAGAGACATGAAACCCAAACATTTTCTTTCATGATTCAGAGAGAACACACAATTTTACACAACTTTCCAATTTACTTGTATAATGTAATTTGTTTTGTTCTCTTGGAATTATTTGTTAAAAAAGCAAACCTAGGTATGCACAGGCGCTGGGAGCTAGCAGATGATTGGTGACTGCTCATATATACCTCCTATTATTGGCTTACCGATGTGGTCAGCTAGCTCCCAATAGTGGATTGCTATTTCTTCAATAAAGGATACCAAGAGAATTAAGCAGAATGTATAATAGTCAATTGGAAAGTTGTTTAAAATTGTATGCTCTATCTGAATCTGGAAAGAAACATTTTGTGTTTTATGTCCCTTTAAAAGGACATAAAACAATTATATATATCTGCAAAGATGGTCAGAGGTTAGTACACACACTGAAGAACAGGTGGTTGTATTTGTCAACTCTCTGTCTTATATCACTTTATCTTATTGTGTTCTTGGGCAATTACAAGTTGCTTGACATTTCAGATATAATGTAAAAATGTAAAAGTATCCTTGTAATTCACTTCTTTGAAAAAAATAAATTTAAATAAAACATTACCCAACTTATATATTTTTTTAATTTAATGCATTAACAGCAAACAGAAAATCCCATGATTATATAAATAATAATGCATTGCACTTACTTTGAAAGAGAATCTGTTCCTGTGACCTTGTTGTTATATTTACTGGAGATAATGTTGTGTTCATTAACTGAAGTGTTGTTGCCATGACAACTGTTAAAAAAGATGAAAATACATTAGAATCAAATTGATATAAAAAAAATCAAATTCATTTGAACGCTATCTTTTTTCTAAATTATAAAACAGAAGATACATTATTATTTGAGAAACATTGTAGAACTCATTTAGAATATCTATCAGTATCTATTCATGTTGTTGTTTTGCTTTTATACACAGTAGCTTACTCCATTTATGTCCATAAAGATAAATTGGCTACAATTAGAGTTTTGTGGTCAGACTGGTAAACCACAAGTTTGTAGTGTGATTTCCCAATTCCCTGCTCCTACTATGGTTTCAAGCTAAAAACAGTTTAAGTAAATAATGATCTAAAGTAGAAACGTTTTAAGTTATGTGTCCGTAGTTGTATTTCATGCAGTTAGATCCCACTTTACAAAGAAGTAAACACTACAATCTAGAGAGCCCTGATCTTGTTTTTAAATTCCCTTGCTAAACTGAAGAGTTATTCCATGTATCCACTATCTTTTCCTTAAAGGGACGTGAAACACAAACTTTTTCTTTCATGACTCAGATAGAGAATGCAATTTAAAACATCTTTTTAATTTTCTTATATTATATAATTTGTTATTCTCTCTGTAAGATTAGGAGCCGGACCATTTCTGGAGCACTAGATGTCAGCAGTTTTGCAAGAGCACTAGATTGCAGCACTATTTCCTGCCATGTAGTGCTACTGACACCTACCTATGATTCTCTTCAACATGGAATACCATGGGAATTAAGCAAATTTGATAATAGAAGTAAATTGAAAACATTTTTTTAACATTGTATGCTCTGTCTGAATCACAACATATTATTTTGGGGTCTCATATCCCTTTAATCTCTGTCCCCCCAAATAATGATCTTAAAAAAAGCAGCACTGCACTAGAGATCTAGATTTCAGTTTGGCACTAAAGACTAAGGGGCCAATTTACCAAGCTCCATAGAGCTTGATGCCCCGTGTTTCTGGTGAGCCTTTAGGCTCACCAGAAACAGAAGTTATGAAGCAGCTGTCTAAAGACCGCTGCTCCATAACCTGTCCACCTTCTATGAGGCGGCGGACAGACATCGCCGGAAATCAACCCAATCCAATATGATTGGGTTGATTGACACCCCCTGCTAGAAGCCGATTGGCCGCTAATCTGCAGGGGGCGGTATTACACCAGGATTTCACAAGAACTGCTGGTGCAATGATAAATGCAGAGAGCTATGCTTCCAGCATTTATAAATGTGCAGTGGACATAACCCGCAATATCGGATCATGTCCGCTCGCACATTCTTAAATAGGCCCCTAAGAATGATCACATGAGCTCAGAAGGATTTCAGTATCTATCTATCATAGATATACTAAGTAACATTTTAGCTAATTTGCAATATAAATAGAAACCTAACATAATTTAATTCAATTTTCAATGAGTATGCGGTCAGATTAGGACAAGGGCTTTCAAAGCCTTAAAGGATAATAAACCCCAATTTTTTTTCTTTCAAGATTCAGATAGAGCATGCAATTTTAAACAACTTTCTAATTGACTCCTATTATTAATTTTCCTCCGTTCTCTTGCTATCTTTATTTGAAAAGAAAGAATCTAAGCTTAGGAGTCGGCCCATTTTTCGATTCAGCACCTGGGTAGCGCTTGCTGATTGGTGGCTAAATGTAGCCACCAATCAGCAAGCGCTATCCACGGTGCTGAACCAAAAATAGGCCTTCTCCTAAGCTTAGATTTCTGCTTTTTCAAATAAAGATAGCAAAAAAAGGAGAACAAAATTATAATAGGAGTAAATAAGAAAGTTGCTTAAAATAACATGCTCTATCGGACTCATGAAAGAAAAAATGTGAGTTTAGTGTCCCTTTAGGCTGTGGGCCTAAATAGAAGTTAATTTTATTTCTCCTTGAAGAAAATTGTAATATTTATTTTTAGATTTAATTTGGGGAATTTACATTTGTTCTATGATTCACAAACAGCTCTCAAGAGCTGATTCTGCTCAACCAAAAGATTGTTTTACTCGCGTTTCAATTAGCACTTTGTTACTACTGATGATCAAGACAACAATGCAATGCAATGTCCCTTAAACAATACCTTTTACAGCCGTCATTATAAATATTAAAAACTTTAAATAAAAATATTTAAAACTGGATAAAGAGAAGTGTAGAAAAAAAAACATACAAACTATATATCTAGCCTTCAGTCAGTGGCCTAGATGTAATAAAACCCAGTTGTTTAAAGGGACATTAAACCCACATTTTCTCTTTCATGATTCAGATAGAGAATACAATTTTAAACAACTTTCTAATATACTTCTGTTATCTAATTTGCTTCATTCTGTTGAAATTCCTTCCTGAAAAGCATATCTAGATAGGCTCAGTAGATTCTGATTGGTGGCTGCACATTATTGCCTCATGTGATTGGCTCACTCATGTGCATTGCTATTTCTTTAACAAAGGATAGCTAAATATTGAAGCAAATTAGATAATAGAAGTAAATTGGAATTTTGTTTAAAACTGTCTGAATCATGAAAGAAAAATGTTGGGTTTAATGTCCCTTTATTATCTTGTGGAGAAAAAAAAACTAGCCACAAGAGATCTGTTCCCAAAGCCACAAGTTTAGCTCCATGATAATCAATTCACTTCTCTCCACATAGAAAGAGCTCTACTGGCAAGGATATCACATATCATAAAACACCTTAAAACCTTACAAAACAATCAAATTAAAATGTTGAAAAATACATCTTTGATAAAACAGTCACTTCTAACATTTGCACAAAAAAAATAATAATAAAAAAAATGTTTGAAGTAACGTGACGCAAGCATAAGATAACATACTTCACAGGGGCAAACGAGTAGGAATATGGTAAAAATGCTACTACTGGGCAGTTCATATTCACGCTAATGCCTCTTTAAGGTTGCCAGTTACAGTACATATAATTTTATTACTGTACTAGTGTTTACATATAACTGTGTTTAACTCCTTTTGCGGGGGTTAAACACGTAAAGTGAAAGTCAGCTTGAGAGTAGCACTGCATTACTAGATGCTAACTGAATACGTCTGTGGAGCCAATAACAAGAGACAAATGTGTGTCGCAGACTCGCCACCAATCACCAGCTAGCTCCCAGTAGTGTGTATGCTTATCAACAAAGAATACAAAAAGAACAAAGTGCATTTCATAATAGAAATAAATTTGAAAGTGTCTTAAAGTTAAATGAAATCTGAATCATGACTTTCGTGTCCCTTTAACAAATTTTGAACACATTTTATAGCATTCTTTTAGGTGATATATTATGTAACAGAAGTTTACAGTAATGCACATGAAACCTAACCGCAATCATATTTGGTAAGTGGTTATATTTGCACACATCTGCCGTGTCATAGACAAACTGTAGACAGAATAATATTGACTCTGCTCATCACTTCCTAAATGTATAAAATAAAGTTAAACTATATGCTCCCTGTTAACATTTGGGAGATATAACCTTTTTATAGAATAAAAATATTGGTTCAACTTAAATCTGTAACTGCTGTTTAAACATGAGTGGGTTTTTTTCTTGTTTTTTTTAAAACATCCTTAAAAGACATTCACTCACGTACCCCTGACATCATTTGTATGATTAAGGGCATTAGGTGAGGATTATGGTAGCTCAATCAGCACCAAGGCCATAGAATAGCCAACGGCATAAATGAGACAGACATTAAGGTAATTATATTAATTTGAGATATTTTCAAATTTACATTCCTTTAAAATATAGAGCTATAGCACTCAAATAGCTTGTGAGACTCACTGATGATTTAACAATAGATATTAGTGCATAAAAGTGAAGGTGTGTATCATTTTACAGGTAAGAACATTGATAAAACCTTTATCGTGCCAGACATCAGTTGTTTGTGTGACATCATTATGTTCTGGGATGTCACATGTGATGGGGGAATACTCACTATCACTGGTACTTTCTTATTGCTTTGCTTGTGGGGAAGATTTGCTTTTATAGAAAACCTATCTTGGCACCAGAGAACTTAGGACATTTAATCAGATGAGTCTGCTGTTTCACTCAGTAGTTATATGTCCTTCTGAGCTGTAGGTGATTACCAAAAAATAATGGCTGTAATAGATCCCCTATCTCCTCATCTGTACCACCTAGGGCAGAGGTAAGCACTAATGAAGAGATTTGCCATGTTACTCATACTTATGTATGTATGGAAGAAAAATCCAAACATTAATTACAGACTCAATGACACTTTACTGACTGTTACAAATGAGGAATGGGACTTGGGGATTATTATTTTAGATGATTTAAAACTTAGTAAACAATGTAGTACTGCAGCGAGTAAGGCCAGCAGAATGCTTTGATGTATTGGTAGAGGCATTTGCAGTAGAAATAGTAAGGTTCTTATGCCACTTTACAGATCATTAGTTAGGTCTCATCTTGAGTATTGTATACAGTTCTGAAAGGATATAAACAAACTTGAATCTGTGCAAAGGAGGGCTATCAAAAAAAAATAAAACGTACCAGGATAGGCTCAATTACCTAAATATGTATAGCTTAGAGGAGAGAAGGGAAAGAGGTGATATGATAGTAACTTTCAAGTACATTAAAGGGCTTAGTAAAGCTGAGCAAGTTAGTATTTTACATTAAAAGGAAAATTAATAAACAAGGGGTCATGATCTCAAGCTGAAGGGTAGTAGATTCAAGAGTAATTTGAGGAAGCACTTCTTTACAGAAATGGTGATTGATTCATGGTATAAACCACAAGAGGTGGTAATGACAAACACTGGGGGGGACATTAAGAATGCCTGGGACAAGCATAAGGCTATCCTATGAACTAGATAAGTTTATACTTTTAAGAAATATCCGGCAGACTCCCTGGGCCTATGGCTCTTATCTGCCGTCAATATCTATGTTTCTAAAGAAATTAATTACTATTAATGCATTTATTTTAACTGTATTCACCACAAAATTGTGTGCATATGCTTTTTATTCTATGCACTAGCACAACAACTTTGGCAGGTCAAATGCGGCCTATAGTCTATGCAGAACTAACATAGAGAGAAAAGTGACCACCCAGTTCAAATAGGGTTAAAAGTCTTTTGAATAAAAGGGACAGTCCACTTCAGAATTTTTTATTGTTTAAAAAGATAGATAATCCCTTTATTACCCATTCCCCAGTTTTTGTATACCCAACACTGTTATATTAATATACTTTTTACCTCTGTTATTACCTTGTATCTAAGCCTCAGCAGACTGCACCCTTATTTCAGTTCTTTTGGCAGACTTGCAGTCTAGCCAAACAGTACTGACTCATATATAACTCCACAGTAGTGAGCACAATATTATCTATATGGCACACATGAACTATAAAAGTTTGGGAGGCTAATATTGAAACAAGGGAGGCTAATATTGAGGTTTTCTTTTTCCCTGCACTTTACTTACTAGGCTCATGTCAGCCCTCTTTTGTATAAGAAGCCACATTCCTCTTTAATATGCATTATGGCAAATTCAGAGAACCGTAATCTTTTTTGTGTGCATGAGAATAACCTGAATAGATTAACTTTCTGTTTTCATCTCAATATATAATATTTTTGTACAAATACAAGAATCTTTACAAATGCAATAAAATGATTCTTCACTTTTACTTTATAATATCTGTCCGTCTGTCTATCATTCAGAACACTTGTCATTCTCATAATGATTTATGATTATCTATTTAAATTATTATAGAAAATGTATATATATATATGGCAAACTGACACTATGGGGCCCATTTATCAAGCTCTGGATGGAGTTTGAGGGCCCGTGTTTCTGGCGAGCCTGCAGACTTGCCAGAAACACCAGTTATGAAGCAGCGGTCTAAAGGCCGCTGCTCCATAACCCTGTCTGCCTGCTCTGAGCAAGCGGACAGACATCACCACAAATCAACCCGATCGAGTACGATCGGGTTGATTGACAACCCCCTGCTGGTGGCCGATTGGCCGCGAATCTGCAGGGGGCGGCGTTGCACCAGCAACTCACAAGAGCTGCTGGTGCAATGCTGAATACGGAGAGCGTATTGCTCTCCGCATTCAGTGAGGTCTGTTGGATCAGATCCGACAGACCATTGTTAAATAGGCCCCAAAGAGTGAATATAAAACACACAGATGTAACATGAGTGGGGTGAGAGTGGTAAAATGTAATCACAAGAAACCGAGATGCGAGAAATGTAATTGTCTGCTGTGTGTGGTGTGCACAGCTAGGGTTTCTATTGTGTCACTATGCACTGATTCAAGCAAACTGATTTTGTTCTTCATGATGGTGCTTTTAAAAGGACAGAATACACCAATTTTCATATATCTGCATGTAATCAACACTACTCTAAATAATAATATGCACAGATACTGATCTAAAAATCCAGTATAAAACCTTTTATAAACGTACTTAGAAGCTCGCAGTTTAGTACTGTTGATGAGGTAGTCTGGGACACCCACTGAAAGGGGCTGGGTAAACAAAACGATTAGACACTCCACACCTCCCCCTTCCCTGCATATGAAAAGATAACAAACAGGAGCCAGCAGTAGTCTGCAAACACATGTATACATCTGACACTGTGGGGTTTGGTTAGGAGTATGAAAATCAGCACAATGTATTAAAAAATTAAGCAAAACTATACATTTGTATAAAAATACTACAAGATGGGCTATTTAAATGGATCATCTACAAAACATTTATACACCCTGGAAGTGCCGCCGCTCCCCTGGGATCACCCCAAAACCATCACCACTGTGTACTGGGATTCTGTGGCACAGTCTGGAGGGGCGGGAATGGCAGGAAAACTGTGGCATTGTCTCCCTGTCTTATCAAGATGAGCTGTCTGTATAAAAGGAGTGTGTGTTTTCAATAAAATCAGTTCTTATTTCACCTGAATGCTAGTCTGTCTAGTCATTTAGGTGGGCTCCTGCTAGAATCGCTTTCCTGGGCTACATAGCAGCCTGTTCCAGGCAGAGGAAGGACCTTCAGGCAGAGCTACCTAGTCTGGGTAGCTGGAGTCTGCTACAGGGTGGGACCCTGAGTACTGGTGTTGTCGGGCATCAGGGGTGGCTACAGGCTGTGGTCACTTGCCAGCTACATAGCTGCAGTCGGCAGGGAGGAAGCAGGACCCGTTTGGCGGAGCTACCCAGTCGGGGTAGCCGGGGTATCAGTCACATATGTGTTAATCATTTTTTGTTTTAAAATAAAATACTGTAAAAATGTGTATTTTTACACTAGAATGTCCCTTTAACAAAAGTCTATGTGTTACCAAGTACAGTTTTGATTGGTTGTGGTGGAAAGCAAAATATACAATACACAGAAAGTAAGATGTTTCACAGCCCAATCAGTTAGGTCCATGTGGGAAAAAGTTGCTATTAGGAAGCTGTTTACATGGTCTAAGATAAAATCAAGCCACACACAGGACCTCTAGATCTATAAAATATTAATAAAAAACACTTTTTTAAGACTGATTATAGATTTAAGTTTCCAAAAGTATCCTTCTCTCTGCAGTTGATATTAAATATGAGTTGTGTATTTTTTAAGGATGGAATTTAGAATGCAGAAATCACACATGATATGTTGAGGTCTATGAGAGCAACTAAAAGAATAGAACATTTCATGTATTTAGGTGGATGAGTTAAATTTAGAGAAATAAAAAATGTCCAAAAACTGTAATCATAAAGGTTCCCTCAGAAATTACCTTTTAATATCTTGTCTTTAAAGGGACATGAAACCTAGACAGAGCACACAATTTTAAACAACTTTCTTATTTACTTCTATTATCACATGTTCTTCGTTCTCTTGCTATCTTTTGTTGAAAAGCAGGGGCGTAAGCTTAGGAGCCTGCACATTTCAGGAGCACTATATGGCAGCAGTTTTGCAAGAATGTTATCCATTTGCAAGAGCATTAGATGGCAGCACTATTTCCTGCCGTGTAGTGCTCCAGATTCATACCTGGATATCGCTTCAACAAAGAATATCATAGGAACAAAGCAAATTTTTATAATAGAAGTAAATTGGAACCTTTTTTTTTTTTTTAAATTGTATGTTCTGTCTGAATCACAAGAAAAATGTTAGGTTTTATATCCCTTTAAGAATACATTTTCAACACATTTAGAACACAATAGTTTTATATAAAAGGATAATTAGAAATAAAAACATTAAATATTATATAGTGATATATGTATACATCTGCTTTATTCTGTTTTAATGTGTTTTTCATGGAAATACTTCAAATTCCTATGTTCTTCTTTAAAAGAAAATGTTCTTTTTATTTTTAAATATATATATATATATATGTGCATATATAATAAATAAATATATATTCATATAAATATGTATATGTGCATATACAATATATATATATATATATATATATATATATATATATATATATATAATTCAAAAGATAATCATATCTATCTATTTTTTAAAATAAAAAGAACACATTCTTGTATGTGAAGAACATAGGAATTTCAAGTATTCCTAACTTAGTTTGGGTTTAGTGCAGTTGGTCTAACATGGTGTCTGGTTAGCGCGCAATCAATAATTGTTATTTTTTTTACAGAGCGCCCCATAGAAATCTATGTAGAAAAAGTTAGCCTGGTCGCATTATCCGAAGTTCTGAAGTTAACGATTCTCGGTCTTTCGCTCGCACGCTAACTTTTTACGTGTAATACCAGCCCTGATGCGTCCATGATCATTTTTTACTTTGAGCACAGTTAGCATGCGAGCAAAAAAAATTATTTAGCTGACGACTTGTAATTTGATTCCTATATAATAGGGGGCGCCCTAAATGATAATAATATATCAGACCTAGTGAGGTATAAAATGAACGATAGATCAATTAAATTAATACTTTAAATCAGTTGTTGTACTAAATATCGCACATAAATAAAAACAATAGGTAATGCTTCAATAATTCCAAATAAATAAAAACAATAGGTAATGCTTCAATAATTCCAAATATACAAATAAACAAATATACAAATAAAAAGTCTCTGAGGAGTGGAAATAGAGGGTGATCTTTAGGCAGCAATCTGTAGAGAACCCGGCCTGGATCCTATAGGGATGATCTACAAAACAGAAAGAGACAGATGCGCCACATGGCCCAATATTGTTTGTTCAACACAATAATTATGGTCTAGTCGTGCCAGTATAAACTCACAATTTGGAATGCACTTCAGTTAGTGCAATAGAAGCAGTCTGGGATTAATCACAGTCACCCAGCAGACCGACCTCTAGGGTAGAATGGAATAATCTGTAGTGGAAATATAAAGAGACACAGGGGTGCCTATATGGCCTAGTACAGTTTGGTCCCAAGATATATTACTCTATTTAAGTAATATACTCACAATTGGTAAAGCATCTCCAGTGATGCAAATCAGGCAGGATGGGATCAATACAGTCACCCAACAGACTATGACAGGGTTCCCACAGGAAGCAAACAGCATAGGTCCCAATGAAGGCCAAGGTTTGGTCCAAATAATGCACAAGAGCAAGTGTTTTATAAAAAAAGTAATATTTACTATATAAAAACAAGTAAAAACAAGCGACGCGTTTCTCAGCACACAGGCTGTTTCATCAGGCTTACAACATATAACTAAAACACTTGCTATTTATAGCCAACATATGTATCAGCTTTAATTGGACACACCTGTTAGGGGGGTGGCATGAAGAAATTTCTTTTTAGACTACCCTATCAGCATTCACTGTAGTGGATGACAAATGTAAATCACATTATAGATCATAACATTGTAATAAATGATGTATACCAGCAATAGTATTTATTTGTTTATTTAATTCCCCAACTATGTATTCTCATATATATTTATATATCCATCCAAAGGATCAATGATCCTGTTAGGCACCACTGACAAGTAAAGTAATATGCGTGATACAAATTCCCCATATTGATGGCTCTGCAGCATTAAAGATGCATTGACTTACTTGAAGTTAGTGTTAATATATACTTGCCTTACTTGAGGTTAATATTATTGTATCGTGTGGCGATGTGTCGATAGAAAGTAAACTTTCATATTAGCATTTCCTACGGCGTTCTCTACTTGTTACTGCGCATGCGTGTGATGTCATCTGTCAGTCTCTGTCTTACAGATGCGCATGCGTGTATCCCCTAAGTATCGTAGCGATATTCTGATGTTAATCAATTTATTTAAAGAGATTCTAATATAAAAAATATATCATGGTGTTCTGGGATAGTTTTTAGGATATACCACTATACTATTTAGATGGCAAACTTTCCTGTAAATAGGCTTAGGGTAATATCCCATTACGGTTGTAGATATTATCTTCCTCGTCAAAACCTAACTAAATATATTCTTAATCTGAAGTTACCTTTTCCTCAACATAAGTGTAATAGTGATAACTGTGTAATGATGAATAAAACGGTGACAATTTTGTAAACTACTAATCTATGTTAAAATTTATCGGAACTAATTATCATCAGAGGCTATAGATATTCATAAGGAATAAGAGGATGTATCAGTGTAGTCTCCTGACCTATTTCCGTGAACTAAATGTAATGTGTCTAATGTATAGATTAATTGGGATAAATGTATATAATATATCTATCCATAGTGTCATATGTGTTAGTAAATGTAAACTATATTACCATCAACCCAGTCATAATAGTAACATCTCCCAATGAGGACTTCTATGTTCACGTGTGTCTATTTATATGGGATTATATATATTAAATTATCATCAAACTAAATGAACAAGTGTAATATTGTAGTGATCTGTAAGTAGCACAAGTGTGACTAATGACAGAGATCCCGTTATTAGCTAAATTTAAGCCCCATACCGTGTATATTCTGACTATTGGTGCGACAGATATTTATATATGTAGTATAATCTAATATGTACACCCTAATTATGTGTAGATATATTCTAGATAATTTATAAGTATATATGTGACTATGTTGTGACTAATATTATGAAACATAATATAATTAATATAATAATATAATATATATATATATATACAATGGAGGATTGTGTTAGTGTGTTATATACCATATCCAATTGATGGTATACTATTAGTAGCACCATTAGTGTCAAAGGCCTATCATATCCTTTGTGTGTATTTGATGAAAGTGTATGTGAAGGTGGGAGGGTATGTGTAATATATGGTAAAAATGAATAAAAATAAATAAAAACTTGCATCATTATGATAGAGATATAGATATATATCTCTATCTATTTTCGTAGTGACAGACAGTGGTAAGATAATATATCTGTCTACCTAACCTAAGAGCCCTCAGATCACTCATTAAAACAATATAATGAATGTTGAAGAGGAAAGCAGAAATTAGATAAGTATAGCCAATCAGATGTCAAAAGCGGCTAAGTCCACACATTCATTGAGACCGTCTGGTACCAGAGTATGAAGTTTATGTATCCAGTAGGTCTCCCTACGACGCAAGTTAAGAAAGGCATTGTGACTGTTTCGAGATATTTGCTCAATAGGTGGTATTGACAGCGTTTTTGTGCTTCCTTTATGTGCAAAGGCACAATGCCTTGACAGACTATGTTTGAGATATTTCCTCTTAATGTTGTAAGTGTGTTCACTCCAACGTTTCTTTATAGCACGACTAGTGCGTCCTACATATTGAGCCCCACATGAGCAGTTCACTAAATAGATCACATAGGTCGACTCACAGGATAACCTCTTGCTGATTTTAAACTCTTCTCCTGTTTGGTTAGAGGAGAATGTGTTGGTACCTCTTTTTATGACTCTGCACATATTGCATTTACTCTTCAAACATTTGTACACTCCAGTTGGGGGAACAAAATTGCCCAGAAAGGTCCTTTTTTGGCCTGATCTATGATCAGAACAAATGACCCTGTCCCTTACAACTTTGCTAGGGGCCAGTCTGTTCTTAAGAGTCGGCGCTCTTCTATATACAATCCTTGGTTTAGATGGGATTAGTTTTTTAAGGTGTGGATCATCGCAGATAATGGGCCAATGTTTTAATATGATTTTTTGGATCTCACGATAGTTACTGTTAAATCCAGTAATGAATAATGGTGTTTTATTATAATTTTCAATTGTTTGATCTTTTTTAGTCTTTTTTTGGGTCTTATCAGATGTTAGATAAGTGTTCCTGTCATCCTGTAAGGCTCTAAAATATCCTTTTTGGATCAAGTCCAGAGGATATCCCTTTTCCAAAAATCTATCCTTCAAAATAAAGGATTGTTTCTTATAACTTTTGATAGTGCTACAATTGCGTCTTATTCACCTAAACTGTCCGTAGGGCACATTTTTCTTCCAGCTAATATAGTGGTTACTGTTGAAATTTAAGAAACTATTACAATCAACTTTTTTAAAAAAAGTTTCAGATATAATTGTCCCACTCGTAGAAAAAGATAGAGATAAGTCCAAAAATTCAATAGTATTGGATTGAATATTGGAGGTGAATTCCAGATCAAATTCATTGATATTAAGTGAGGAGGTGAAGGTTGTGGCCTCCTCTACAGTGCCCCTAAACAGAATCAGAAGATCATCTATATAACGGCCATAGAACACCAGACTCGCACCCATAGCAGACCCATAAATGTGGGTCTCCTCAAATTTGCCCATATATAAATTGGCAAAACTGGGTGCGAATCTGGTGCCCATGGCCGTACCCCTAACCTGAAGGTAGTAAGATCCCTGATAAAGAAAATAATTATGGTGTAATATAAAATAAATTATTTCACTGATGAATTGCTGTTGTCTCAATGGCATATAAATATCGGTTGCCAAGTAGGATTGAATAACCGACAACCCTTTGTCGTGTGGGATATTAGAATAGAGCGAGCTCACATCGCTGGTGATCCACCACAGTTCATCATCAGTTTTTTTGATGTCCAAACTATTTAATTTGTTAAGGAGATCTGTGGAATCCCTAATAAATGAGGGTAGATTAATAACGTGTTTCTGTAAGAAAGAATCTATATAAGCTGAGAGATGGTCAGTCAAGCTGTCAATGCCTGCCACAATCGGACGACCAGGAGGAAGGGATATATTTTTGTGAATCTTAGGCAAATGGTAGTAAAATGCCACATTAGGGTTTTTAGGATAGAGATATTCCTTTTCTTTTTTGGATATAATGCCCTCATCAAATCCTTCTTTGAGTAATGAATAGAGTTGTTTCTGATAGATGGGGGTAGGGTCTTTGGCTAATAATTTATAATAGCTATCATCTTTTAAGATCCTATCGGCCTCTAGAATATAATCCGACCTGTTTTGAAGAACAATGCCCCCTCCTTTGTCCGCCTGGCGTATTACAATGTTCTTATTCGCAATGAGTGATTCGAGGGCTTGACGTTCGCCAGGACTTAAATTATGCCTATATTTAGCTTTTTTTGTTAATTTTTCAAAATCCTTTAGTACCATCGATTGACCGAGCTGATGAATACCAGAGTGAAATAGTTAAGAGGAAAAACAAAAAATTACTAAGAGATGAGGGCGACTATGCCAAAGGGGAAATATACACCTATAATCGGAAAAATGGGAGAAATTTTAATAATTCCTATAATCCCCCCAAAAATACACCTAGCTTCACTCCTAGAAGACATGTCAATACTAGATTGACCCAGAATCAAGGTGACAGACACCCAGATTCGTACATGAGTAGACAACATAAACACAGAGACTCAAGATCTAATATGGCAAGGGAAGATTTATATCACTATCCTGATAACCAATTTAAGAATTATGAACAATCTTACCCACAGGGTAACTATAGACAACATCAACCCCATAATAATACCTACTCTTACCATGACAACTATCGTGAAAACAAATACCAACACTACCAACAAAATAACTCCCATTCAGACAAATCTTGGGATAAACCAAATCAATATAACAAAAACACATAAACATAATGATGGTTTTTACTATAGACCTAATGATAACATGGGATATTCTTCTCATAGATCTAGAGATCACAACTACACTGGTAGACCATGTAATACTACTGTTGACACACATAAAGAAACACCTCTGATACAAGAAAGAGTTACCACCAATGACCCTAGGCTCCCTGATACTTCAAATCACTTTAGACCTATGAATAGATCGTTTGAATCGACAAATAGATTTCAGTCACTTAATTCTGATAATACCCAGTCTCCTATTAATCCTACAACATCTTACACTAATGAACATAATAGGACTCCTTTTTTAGAGATGGGCCAAGACCACCGTGTAGAACACTGGTCCATGTCCCCCCGGCCACCACGACAAAAAAGAATCCACACAAACGAGGAAACAGAGGAAAATCCTCAACCGCCAAAAAGGAAAAACTATTAAAATACAAAAAGGGAATATTTAATTTGTCAGACCACATATTATCTGACGATGAAATCAGAGTATTGGGTAGAGGTCTATCCTTTAGCCCCACTAATGGCCCTAATATGTTCCAATTGTTTGTGGATACAAACAGCTTCACTAGGAAGCTTTCATTACAGAAATACTTCGCAGAGAAACGTCTGAAAAATACTGACTGTATACCCATTGTTTTGAACTCTATGGATAAACATTTAAAAGATGGTATCATTACATTTGAACCAGACACATTATTGCAACAACTAAATGACAAATATATCCAAACAGACTTTAAGCCCAAATCTAATTTTAATCCTCCCCGTGTGAAAAATTCACACATTAGCATTTTTCAATCTATGGTACTAAAGGATTTTGAAAAATTAACAAAAAAAGCTAAATATAGGCATAATTTAAGTCCTGGCGAACGTCAAGCCCTCGAATCACTCATTGCGAATAAGAACATTGTAATACGCCAGGCGGACAAAGGAGGGGGCATTGTTCTTCAAAACAGGTCGGATTATATTCTAGAGGCCGATAGGATCTTAAAAGATGATAGCTATTATAAATTATTAGCCAAAGACCCTACCCCCATCTATCAGAAACAACTCTATTCATTACTCAAAGAAGGATTTGATGAGGGCATTATATCCAAAAAAGAAAAGGAATATCTCTATCCTAAAAACCCTAATGTGGCATTTTACTACCATTTGCCTAAGATTCACAAAAATATATCCCTTCCTCCTGGTCGTCCGATTGTGGCAGGCATTGACAGCTTGACTGACCATCTCTCAGCTTATATAGATTCTTTCTTACAGAAACACGTTATTAATCTACCCTCATTTATTAGGGATTCCACAGATATCCTTAACAAATTAAATAGTTTGGACATCAAAAAAACTGATGATGAACTGTGGTGGATCACCAGCGATGTGAGCTCGCTCTATTCTAATATCCCACACGACAAAGGGTTGTCGGTTATTCAATCCTACTTGGCAACCGATATTTATATGCCATTGAGACAACAGCAATTCATCAGTGAAATAATTTATTTTATATTACACCATAATTATTTTCTTTATCAGGGATCTTACTACCTTCAGGTTAGGGGTACGGCCATGGGCACCAGATTCGCACCCAGTTTTGCCAATTTATATATGGGCAAATTTGAGGAGACCCACATTTATGGGTCTGCTATGGGTGCGAGTCTGGTGTTCTATGGCCGTTATATAGATGATCTTCTGATTCTGTTTAGGGGCACTGTAGAGGAGGCCACAACCTTCACCTCCTCACTTAATATCAATGAATTTGATCTGGAATTCACCTCCAATATTCAATCCAATACTATTGAATTTTTGGACTTATCTCTATCTTTTTCTACGAGTGGGACAATTATATCTGAAACTTTTTTTTAAAAAGTTGATTGTAATAGTTTCTTAAATTTCAACAGTAACCACTATATTAGCTGGAAGAAAAATGTGCCCTACGGACAGTTTAGGCGAATAAGACGCAATTGTAGCACTATCAAAAGTTATAAGAAACAATCCCTTATTTTGAAGGATAGATTTTTGGAAAAGGGATATCCTCTGGACTTGATCCAAAAAGGATATTTTAGAGCCTTACAGGATGACAGGAACACTTATCTAACATCTGATAAGACCCAAAAAAAGACTAAAAAAGATCAAACAATTGAAAATTATAATAAAACACCATTATTCATTACTGGATTTAACAGTAACTATCGTGAGATCCAAAAAATCATATTAAAACATTGGCCCATTATCTGCGATGATCCACACCTTAAAAAACTAATCCCATCTAAACCAAGGATTGTATATAGAAGAGTGCCGACTCTTAAGAACAGACTGGCCCCTAGCAAAGTTGTAAGGGACAGGGTCATTTGTTCTGATCATAGATCAGGCCAAAAAAGGACCTTTCTGGGCAATTTTGTTCCCCCAACTGGAGTGTACAAATGTTTGAAGAGTAAATGCAATATGTGCAGAGTCATAAAAAGAGGTACCAACACATTCTCCTCTAACCAAACAGGAGAAGAGTTTAAAATCAGCAAGAGGTTATCCTGTGAGTCGACCTATGTGATCTATTTAGTGAACTGCTCATCTGGGGCTCAATATGCAGGACGCACTAGTCGTGCTATAAAGAAACGTTGGAGTGAACACACTTACAACATTAAGAGGAAATATCTCAAACATAGTCTGTCAAGGCATTGTGCCTTTGCACATAAAGGAAGCACAAAAACGCTGTCAATACTACCTATTGAGCAAATATCTTGAAACAGTCACAATGCCTTTCTTAGGTGTATTGGTGTGTTGGGTTAATAAACTATGCGCTGTGGGGGTAAAAGCTAGGGAGTCTCGAAGAAGTAATCTCACAAACTTCAAAGTGGGGGTAAAATCTGGATTGGATGAGACTCTTAAGCGCTTGTGCTTAATTACCCAATAAGGAAAGATAGTCTTACTATGTAGTTGGATTCAATGAGATCTATTTATTTTTAGAATTATAAATACATACAATAAAATTTAAAACAATAGAAATTGATTCTTAAAACAAATCTAACTGGTTGGCCAACCATACAGTGTGAATAAAATGTTATAATATGTTTTCCAATCCCTGTTACTTAGTGTGTTATACAAACATATCTGTATATTTGAATTTTTGAATTTTGGTTTAATTGCAGATATTTTTTATGGATTTGATATAGTGGACTTGTGAAGAAGTATGGTATCCACAAAGAATATTCGCAATATTAATTCTTAATTACCATATTTACCATATTCGTTTGTTTAAAGCTGAACATACATAATTAAAATAGCGTCAATGGTATCAACAATATAATTAAAATAGCGTCAATGGTATCAACAATAGTAACAAATAATAAAAGTGAAACAAAAATGAAACAAAAATAAAGTGATACAGTAAAAATCGTATAAGTTATGAAAGATAAAGTCTTTCTGCCGTGATCGTTAGAGTAATTGTTAATTGCTTTTTGTTAAAAGCGCTGTTGTTAAGTCCTCCGTGGGGATAGTATGTGCGGGCGTGCTGCAACACGTTTTTATCTAATTGCTATATATATTGCGATTATAAGTCACTGTTAAGTAGTTTTGGTTATCTGTCCTTCACATTAACTTCCTTAGTTGGTGTAGGTATAATAAATCTTACCCGTTGTTTCTTTTGGGATACTTTGTTTCTGGTCTAGTTTCTTTTTGTACCCAATTCAATCTTTACTGTGATGAATGTGGATCGGAAGCCGGGATAGCCGCTGCCGGTGTTGTAGTGGTTTCAGTATGTCGAGTTGGTTTGTCTCTGCGATTACACACACTTGAAGAAGTAGATGCTGGGGTATTGTGGTAGTGTGCTTTAACCGTTAATCCTTTTGTCAGATGGCTGGGCTTTTTGCCTGGTTCAGGTTTTCAAAACCTCTTGAATTGTTGCGAATGTGTTCTGTTTAGATCCGTACTCTATTTGTTTCAGAGTATCCGATCTGCAGGTGTCCACAGGTTTCTTTAGGCCCAATTATTAGGTAAGGTATTTCAGTTGTTCTTGGCGGTCCTTTGAAAGGAGGACTAGGTGCTTTGAAGGTTGTTCTTGAACGCTTCAGAATATCTTTCAAGCGTATTTGTTGGTCCGTGGTTTGATGTAGTCTTGGCGGTCCACTTCGAAAGTGGACTATGAAAATGTTCAGTGTAGCAAGGAGTAGGCAACGCGTTTCAGCTGATTAATACAGCCTTTATCAAGCATATCCTTGCAGTTGTAAACAGTGGGTTTTTGTATTCTGTGATTTGATTCTATTGGATCCCCTAGGTAGTTGTATCTTTACAATCTGGTGATCCTATTGGTTGTTGTGTCGGTGCTTTTGATTGGTCATTCCTTAGCATGTGACCTATTAATGGTTCAGTTTATCACGGTGATGGGGGAATTTTCACTTATTTGTATCAGATGACCAAGTAAATGCATAAAACGTTATGAAAACTTGTTCCAGTAGTAAACACAAATACGAATGTATTGTTATAATAAAAACATAAATAACTTTTTGTACGTCAGAGAATCTGTCCTTACAGGGTTTGTGAGTCAGTATAAGGTTTTTGGTATATGCCAATTTGAATATTTATTATGTTCTATTTAGTCCTTTAGTGCAAGAATTCATATTTTATTGTTGGTTCAATTCTAGGGTTGGTAAATTAGAGGTTTAGTCATTTGTTTTGATGATGCAATTTAATATAACAGTGGAATGGGAAATTTCAATTTTGCGTGTTCTTGTTTGATCTTTAGTAATCGTTTGTTAAAAAGCAGTTTTTTTATTAATAATCGTTATTTCCATTATTATTGCTTTGGTGCAAGTATATGAAACATGCATTATTGGTTCTGGAATTTTTATTCCTATTTTTGTAATTTATTTATTTTTAGTGTTCGTTCTTTTATAATCTTTTGTTGAAGAGCAGGTTAATCTTTTGGTATTCATCATTTCAATTGTATTGGTTCAAGGATATAAAACATCCATTATTAATAGTTGTGTATCAATCTGTTGGGTTTCTCTTCCGAATTTGGAGTGTTTGTTCTCTTTTAGCCTTTGTTGAAAGAGGGTATCATAAAACGATTTCTTAAAATTTGGTGAAATTTTGAATTGTTTATGAAGTGTTGTTATCAGATGCATTATTATTGGTTCTGGAATTTTTATTCCTATTTTTGTAATTTATTTATTTTTAGTGTTCGTTCTTTTATAATCTTTTGTTGAAGAGCAGGTTAATCTTTTGGTATTCATCATTTCAATTGTGTTGGTTCAAGGATATAGAACATCCATTATTATTAGTTGTGTATCAACCTGTTGGGTTTCTCTTCCGAATTTGGAGTGTTTGTTCTTTTTTAGCCTTTGTTGAAGGAGTGTGTCATAAAACGATTTTTTAAAATTTTTGGTGAAATTTTGAATTGTTTATGAAGTATTGTTATCAGATTGGGTTTTTGGTAAAACATGCATTATTATTGGTTCTGGAATTTTTATTCCTATTTTTGTAATTTATTTATTTTTAGTGTTTGTTCTTTTATAATCTTTTGTTGAAGAGCAGGTTAATATTTTGGTATTCATCATTACAATTGTATTGGTTCAAGGATATAGAACATCCATTATTATTAGTTGTGTATCAACCTGTTGGGTTTCTCTTCCGAATTTGGAGTGGTTGTTCTCTTTTAGCCTTTGTTGAAGGATTGTATTATAAAACGATTTTTTTAAATTTTTGGTGAAATTTTGAATTGTTTATGAAGTGTTGTTATCAGATTGGGTTTTTGGTGTTGGCATGCAGGATTTTTTGTGGTTCAAGTATTCAAGAAACAGTTTAGACTGAAGTCTATATTCAGACCTTTTGGTCTTAAGGTTTGCATTTCGAAGATCCATTTTGCTTCTTTTTTAAGTAGGTTGTTTGCCTGGTTACCACCTCTTATATTTTGTTTAATTTTTTGTATAGCTGTGTAGTTGAAATATTTTAGATTGCTGTTATTGCAAGTTCTGAAGTGTTTGGGAACTGGCAGGTCTTTATTTCTTTCTAGTTCCGATTTTTCTATTGATAATATGTGTTCCCTTATTCGTTCTTTTATCATCCTTTCCGTTTCACCTATATATTGTTTGTCACATTTTGTGCATGTTATAAGATATATTATGTTTGTGTCTGTACATCTTATAGTCTCTTTTATTTTATATTCCTTGTTTGTGATGCTGGATTTGAATGATTTAGCTTTTTTTGCATGTCTGCATGCTTTGCAGAAACCGCAGGGATAAAATCCCTGTAATGTTTCACCTTGAACTCCTTTTTGGATTTTCGGTTTGTTATGTTTTATGGTTGGAGCTAGTGAACTTTTTAGGTTTTTGGCCTTTTTGTAAATGAATTTTGGGTTTTGTGGTAATTTCTCTCCTAAGTGTGGATCTTGTTGTAGTATTTTCCAGTGTGATTTGATAATTTTTTCTATTTCACCTCTATCCTCACTGTACTCTGTGATGAAAGGGATGAACCATTCTTTAGATTCTTCTATAGTGTTAGTTTTATCTTTGGGTTTATATTTGAGTATGTCCTTTCTGTTGGTTTTTTGTACTTGAAGTCTTTCCACTTCTATTTCTTCCTCTGTGTATCCTCTTTCTATGAATTTCTCTTTAAGTCTCTTTGATTGGATTTCAAAATCTGTGTCTTTTTTACAGTTTCTTTTGAGTCTAAGGAACTGACCCTTTGGTATATTTTGTTTCCACCGCTTGAGGTGACCACTTGTTTCGTGTATGAAGTTGTTGGCATCGACCTCTTTGAAATAGGTTTTTGTGAGAAGCTCGTTATTTTCTATGCTAATTTCTAGGTCTAGATAATGTATTTTCTCTGTACTGTAGTCTGCAGTGAATTTTAGATTAAGTTGATTGTTGTTCATATGTTCTAAGCAGGTATTTAAATCTTGTGTTGTGCCTTTCCAGACAAAGAAGAGATCATCAATAAATCTTTTATACATGATGAAATTATTTTTGAAGGGGCTCTCTTGTAGGAATTGTGTTTCCCATATTCCCATGAACAGATTTGCGTAACTAGGGGCAAATTTAGTGCCCATAGCTGTTCCGCAAATCTGTTCATAGTATGTGTTTTCGTACATAAAAAAGTTATGGGTTAGAATAAATTCTATACAATCTATTATGAATTCTCGTTGTTCTTTTAACATAGTTGGGTCATTTCTTAAATATTTATTGATGGCATGGAGGCCATCTTCGTGTCTAATGGAGGTATACAGTGCCTGAACATCGCATGTCACTAGTATATATTCATCAGTCCATTTGAAATTATCTAACATTATTAATAGGTTTGTTGAGTCTCTTAAATATGAGTCTAAGTTTATGACGTATTTTTGAAGATATTTGTCGATATAGGCTGATAAATTTGACGTTAGTGAGTCAATCCCTGAAATAATTGGTCTGCCTGGTGGGTTAGTAAGTGATTTGTGGATTTTTGGAAGGACGTATATGACTGGAATAATAGGGTGGTTAGGGAGAAGGTAGTTGTGTTCTTTCTCATTAAGAATACCTATATTAGATGCTTTATCCAGAAGGTGTTTTAGAAATACTTTGTAAATGATGGTTGGATTACACCGTAATTTTTTGTAGGTGTTCACATCTTGTATAAGTGAATGTACCATTTCTTTGTATTTGTTTGTATCTAAGATGACTATCCCTCCTCCCTTATCCGCTGGCTTTATTGTGATTTCGTTGTTTTCTTCTAGTTCTTTTATAAGGTTTTTTTGTTTTAGTGTGATGTTATGTTTTATTTTCTTTTGTGCGATGTTGCTTATATCTTCTAAAATCAGTTTCTCAAAGGTTTCTATGTAGTTGCCTTTTTCATGTTTAGGATAAAAGTTTGATTTTTCTTTTAGCCCTGAGTGTATGAAGTTGTCTGTTTGGGTGTTTGTGATGTCATTAGTTATTTTTCTTTCGAGAGAGGTCTTCTGGAAATATTTTTTGAGGGTTAATTTCCTAATAAATTTGCTGGCGTCTATATATGTTTCAAATTTATTTAGTTTTCTTGTTGGTGCAAAAGAGAGGCCTTTATTCAAGATTTCTATTTGGGATGTATTTAGAGTGACTTTGCTAAGATTAAAGATGCCATTTTGCTTTATCTCATTCTTTTCGCTTGTTGGTTTTGGTATTGGGGCTCTCCTCTTTCTCCTCTCTGTTCCCCTCCCTCTGTTACCTCTTCTTCTGAATGGTTTCTTTTTCTTCTGGTATTTGGGTGTGGTCCTACCTCTAAAAAATGTTGTTCAGTAGTTACAGCGGAGTGTTCACCTTTTGTGATAGTATTTCCATTTTCTAAAGGGGCATATCTGTTGTATGTGGGCACTGTCCAATTCTCTTTTTCAGTCCTGTTATTTTTATTTTTGTTGTTCCAACCATGGTTGTGAGTTGTGTTGGTTGTATACTCTTGGTTTCTATTGTAGTAATTGTGGTTTTTGTATTGTTCTCTGTAATAAGTAGGTTGGTGTAAATATTCTGTTCTATTTTCTCTGGAGTAGTCTGTTTCTTTCTTATTTCTCTGGTAGTAATTTTGGTGGTTGTGCTGTTTATGGTTGTATCCTGTTGTTTGCCAAGCGGGTCTGAAATTTTGTTCTCTTAAAACATAACAAACCGAAAATCCAAAAAGGAGTTCAAGGTGAAACATTACAGGGATTTTATCCCTGCGGTTTCTGCAAAGCATGCAGACATGCAAAAAAAGCTAAATCATTCAAATCCAGCATCACAAACAAGGAATATAAAATAAAAGAGACTATAAGATGTACAGACACAAACATAATATATCTTATAACATGCACAAAATGTGACAAACAATATATAGGTGAAACGGAAAGGATGATAAAAGAACGAATAAGGGAACACATATTATCAATAGAAAAATCGGAACTAGAAAGAAATAAAGACCTGCCAGTTCCCAAACACTTCAGAACTTGCAATAACAGCAATCTAAAATATTTCAACTACACAGCTATACAAAAAATTAAACAAAATATAAGAGGTGGTAACCAGGCAAACAACCTACTTAAAAAAGAAGCAAAATGGATCTTCGAAATGCAAACCTTAAGACCAAAAGGTCTGAATATAGACTTCAGTCTAAACTGTTTCTTGAATACTTGAACCACAAAAAATCCTGCATGCCAACACCAAAAACCCAATCTGATAACAACACTTCATAAACAATTCAAAATTTCACCAAAAATTTAAAAAAATCGTTTTATAATACAATCCTTCAACAAAGGCTAAAAGAGAACAACCACTCCAAATTCGGAAGAGAAACCCAACAGGTTGATACACAACTAATAATAATGGATGTTCTATATCCTTGAACCAATACAATTGTAATGATGAATACCAAAATATTAACCTGCTCTTCAACAAAAGATTATAAAAGAACAAACACTAAAAATAAATAAATTACAAAAATAGGAATAAAAATTCCAGAACCAATAATAATGCATGTTTTACCAAAAACCCAATCTGATAACAATACTTCATAAACAATTCAAAATTTCACCAAAAATTTTAAAAAATCGTTTTATGACACACTCCTTCAACAAAGGCTAAAAAAGAACAAACACTCCAAATTCGGAAGAGAAACCCAACAGGTTGATACACAACTAATAATAATGGATGTTCTATATCCTTGAACCAACACAATTGAAATGATGAATACCAAAAGATTAACCTGCTCTTCAACAAAAGATTATAAAAGAACGAACACTAAAAATAAATAAATTACAAAAATAGGAATAAAAATTCCAGAACCAATAATAATGCATCTGATAACAACACTTCATAAACAATTCAAAATTTCACCAAATTTTAAGAAATCGTTTTATGATACCCTCTTTCAACAAAGGCTAAAAGAGAACAAACACTCCAAATTCGGAAGAGAAACCCAACAGATTGATACACAACTATTAATAATGGATGTTTTATATCCTTGAACCAATACAATTGAAATGATGAATACCAAAAGATTAACCTGCTCTTCAACAAAAGATTATAAAAGAACGAACACTAAAAATAAATAAATTACAAAAATAGGAATAAAAATTCCAGAACCAATAATGCATGTTTCATATACTTGCACCAAAGCAATAATAATGGAAATAACGATTATTAATAAAAAAACTGCTTTTTAACAAACGATTACTAAAGATCAAACAAGAACACGCAAAATTGAAATTTCCCATTCCACTGTTATATTAAATTGCATCATCAAAACAAATGACTAAACCTCTAATTTACCAACCCTAGAATTGAACCAACAATAAAATATGAATTCTTGCACTAAAGGACTAAATAGAACATAATAAATATTCAAATTGGCATATACCAAAAACCTTATACTGACTCACAAACCCTGTAAGGACAGATTCTCTGACGTACAAAAAGTTATTTATGTTTTTATTATAACAATACATTCGTATTTGTGTTTACTACTGGAACAAGTTTTCATAACGTTTTATGCATTTACTTGGTCATCTGATACAAATAAGTGAAAATTCCCCCATCACCGTGATAAACTGAACCATTAATAGGTCACATGCTAAGGAATGACCAATCAAAAGCACCGACACAACAACCAATAGGATCACCAGATTGTAAAGATACAACTACCTAGGGGATCCAATAGAATCAAATCACAGAATACAAAAACCCACTGTTTACAACTGCAAGGATATGCTTGATAAAGGCTGTATTAATCAGCTGAAACGCGTTGCCTACTCCTTGCTACACTGAACATTTTCATAGTCCACTTTCGAAGTGGACCGCCAAGACTACATCAAACCACGGACCAACAAATACGCTTGAAAGATATTCTGAAGCGTTCAAGAACAACCTTCAAAGCACCTAGTCCTCCTTTCAAAGGACCGCCAAGAACAACTGAAATACCTTACCTAATAATTGGGCCTAAAGAAACCTGTGGACACCTGCAGATCGGATACTCTGAAACAAATAGAGTACGGATCTAAACAGAACACATTCGCAACAATTCAAGAGGTTTTGAAAACCTGAACCAGGCAAAAAGCCCAGCCATCTGACAAAAGGATTAACGGTTAAAGCACACTACCACAATACCCCAGCATCTACTTCTTCAAGTGTGTGTAATCGCAGAGACAAACCAACTCGACATACTGAAACCACTACAACACCGGCAGCGGCTATCCCGGCTTCCGATCCACATTCATCACAGTAAAGATTGAATTGGGTACAAAAAGAAACTAGACCAGAAACAAAGTATCCCAAAAGAAACAACGGGTAAGATTTATTATACCTACACCAACTAAGGAAGTTAATGTGAAGGACAGATAACCAAAACTACTTAACAGTGACTTATAATCGCAATATATATAGCAATTAGATAAAAACGTGTTGCAGCACGCCCGCACATACTATCCCCACGGAGGACTTAACAACAGCGCTTTTAACAAAAAGCAATTAACAATTACTCTAACGATCACGGCAGAAAGACTTTATCTTTCATAACTTATACGATTTTTACTGTATCACTTTATTTTTGTTTCATTTTTGTTTCACTTTTATTATTTGTTACTATTGTTGATACCATTGACGCTATTTTAATTATATTGTTGATACCATTGACGCTATTTTAATTATGTATGTTCAGCTTTAAACAAACGAATATGGTAAATATGGTAATTAAGAATTAATATTGCGAATATTCTTTGTGGATACCATACTTCTTCACAAGTCCACTATATCAAATCCATAAAAAATATCTGCAATTAAACCAAAATTCAAAAATTCAAATATACAGATATGTTTGTATAACACACTAAGTAACAGGGATTGGAAAACATATTATAACATTTTATTCACACTGTATGGTTGGCCAACCAGTTAGATTTGTTTTAAGAATCAATTTCTATTGTTTTAAATTTTATTGTATGTATTTATAATTCTAAAAATAAATAGATCTCATTGAATCCAACTACATAGTAAGACTATCTTTCCTTATTGGGTAATTAAGCACAAGCGCTTAAGAGTCTCATCCAATCCAGACAATGCCTTTCTTAACTTGCGTCGTAGGGAGACCTACTGGATACATAAACTTCATACTCTGGTACCAGACGGTCTCAATGAATGTGTGGACTTAGCCGCTTTTGACATCTGATTGGCTATACTTATCTAATTTCTGCTTTCCTCTTCAGCATTCATTATATTGTTTTAATGAGTGATCTGAGGGCTCTTAGGTTAGGTAGACAGATATATTATCTTACCACTGTCTGTCACTACGAAAATAGATAGAGATATATATCTATATCTCTATCATAATGATGCAAGTTTTTATTTATTTTTATTCATTTTTACCATATATTACACATACCCTCCCACCTTCACATACACTTTCATCAAATACACACAAAGTATATGATGGGCCTTTGACACTAATGGTGCTACTAATAGTATACCATCAATTGGATATGGTATATAACACACTAACACAATCCTCCATTGTATATATATATATATATTATATTATTATATTAATTATATTATGTTTCATAATATTAGTCACAACATAGTCACATATATACTTATAAATTATCTAGAATATATCTACACATAATTAGGGTGTACATATTAGATTATACTACATATATAAATATCTGTCGCACCAATAGTCAGAATATACACGGTATGGGGCTTAAATTTAGCTAATAACGGGATCTCTGTCATTAGTCACACTTGTGCTACTTACAGATCACTACAATATTACACTTGTTCATTTAGTTTGATGATAATTTAATATATATGATCCCATATAAATAGACACGCGTGAACATAGAAGTCCTCATTGGGAGATGTTACTATTATGACTGGGTTGATGGTAATATAGTTTACATTTACTAACACATATGACACTATGGATAGATATATTATATACATTTATCCCAATTAATCTATACATTAGACACATTACATTTAGTTCACGGAAATAGGTCAGGAGACTACACTGATACATCCTCTTATTCCTTATGAATATCTATAGCCTCTGATGATAATTAGTTCCGATAAATTTTAACATAGATTAGTAGTTTACAAAATTGTCACCGTTTTATTCATCATTACACAGTTATCACTATTACACTTATGTTGAGGAAAAGGTAACTTCAGATTAAGAATATATTTAGTTAGGTTTTGACGAGGAAGATAATATCTACAACCGTAATGGGATATTACCCTAAGCCTATTTACAGGAAAGTTTGCCATCTAAATAGTATAGTGGTATATCCTAAAAACTATCCCAGAACACCATGATATATTTTTTATATTAGAATCTCTTTAAATAAATTGATTAACATCAGAATATCGCTACGATACTTAGGGGATACACGCATGCGCATCTGTAAGACAGAGACTGACAGATGACATCACACGCATGCGCAGTAACAAGTAGAGAACGCCGTAGGAAATGCTAATATGAAAGTTTACTTTCTATCGACACATCGCCACACGATACAATAATATTAACCTCAAGTAAGGCAAGTATATATTAACACTAACTTCAAGTAAGTCAATGCATCTTTAATGCTGCAGAGCCATCAATATGGGGAATTTGTATCACGCATATTACTTTACTTGTCAGTGGTGCCTAACAGGATCATTGATCCTTTGGATGGATATATAAATATATATGAGAATACATAGTTGGGGAATTAAATAAACAAATAAATACTATTGCTGGTATACATCATTTATTACAATGTTATGATCTATAATGTGATTTACATTTGTCATCCACTACAGTGAATGCTGATAGGGTAGTCTAAAAAGAAATTTCTTCATGCCACCCCCCTAACAGGTGTGTCCAATTAAAGCTGATACATATGTTGGCTATAAATAGCAAGTGTTTTAGTTATATGTTGTAAGCCTGATGAAACAGCTTGTGTGCTGAGAAACGCGTCGCTTGTTTTTACTTGTTTTTATATAGTAAATATTACTTTTTTTATAAAACACTTGCTCTTGTGCATTATTTGGACCAAACCTTGGCCTTCATTGGGACCTATGCTGTTTGCTTCCTGTGGGAACCCTGTCATAGTCTGTTGGGTGACTGTATTGATCCCATCCTGCCTGATTTGCATCACTGGAGATGCTTTACCAATTGTGAGTATATTACTTAAATAGAGTAATATATCTTGGGACCAAACTGTACTAGGCCATATAGGCACCCCTGTGTCTCTTTATATTTCCACTACAGATTATTCCATTCTACCCTAGAGGTCGGTCTGCTGGGTGACTGTGATTAATCCCAGACTGCTTCTATTGCACTAACTGAAGTGCATTCCAAATTGTGAGTTTATACTGGCACGTCTAGACCATAATTATTGTGTTGAACAAACAATATTGGGCCATGTGGCGCATCTGTCTCTTTCTGTTTTGTAGACTTGTAATTTGGTCCATAATATTTATTATCGTCAGTTACAAATATAAGAAGAAACATTAATTGTTCAATAGAACATGTATTAGGTGTTTCTACCCATTTTGGGCAACTTCTGTTGTCAATACTTTTAGCAACATTACCTGTTTTCTATTGTACAGAATTTATGGAATAACTTTGATTAATCTTAAAGGGACAGTTTACTCAAAAAAATTGTTCCTAATGATCCACTTTACATGCTGAAGTGTATTAAATTGTTTACAAGTATTTCCATTACCCTTATATTGGCATTGGAAATAGTTTATTTAGCCTGTGGTGTCCCCACCCATCCTGAAAGTTTTTGGCCTCAAGGCCAAGCTGTGTAAACACAGCCAGTAGAAGAAATTACACTCCCAGTGGGTTATAGAAGAGATAAGGTAATAAAATGTTAATTTTCCATTGTTCTCTCCAAGTATTGATGATTGTTTTATAGACAGATATAAGATAAAGAAGCAGGTATATATACACAATGTGATAAAGTAATGAGATCTGATTATACCTACAAGCTTAACCCATTTTATTAGGTTGTGGCTTCAAAACACAAACGGCTAGATTTAGAGTTCTGCGGCCAAAGGGGTGCGTTAGCTACGCATGCTTTATTTTCCCCGCACCTTTTAAATACCGCTGGTATTTAGAGTTCACAGAAAAGGCTGCGTTAGGCTCCAAAAAAGGAGCGTATAGCATATTTACCCCAACTGCAACTCTCAATACCAGCGGTGCTTACGGACGTGGCCAGCTTCAAAAACGTGCTCGTGCACGATTCCCCCATAGGAAACAATGGGACAGTTTGAGCTGAAAAAAAACCTAACACCTGCAAAAAAGCAGCGTTCAGCTCCTAACGCAGCCCCATTGTTTCCTATGGGGAAACACTTCCTAAGTCTGCACCTAACACCCTAACATGTACCCCGAGTCTAAACACCCCTAACCTTACACTTATTAACCCCTATTCTGCCGCCGCCGCTATCGCTGACCCCTGCATTTTATTATTAACCCCTAATCTGCCGCTCCGTACACCGCCGCAACCTACGTTATCCCTATGTACCCCTAATCTGCTGCCCCTAACACCGCCGACCCCTATATTATATTTATTAACCCCTAATCTGCCCCCCACAATGTCGCCGCCAGCTACCTACAATAATTAACCCCTAATATGCCGACCGGACCTCAACGCTACTATAATAAAGTTATTAACCCCTAATCCGCCTCACTCCCGCCTCAATAACCCTATAAGAAATAGTATTAACCCCTAATCTGCCCTCCCTAACATCGCCGACACCTAACTTCAATTATTAACCCCTAATCTGCCAACCGGATCTCGCTGCTACTCTAATAAATGTATTAACCCCCTAAAGATAAGTCTAACCCTAACACTAACACCCCCCTAAATTAAATATAATTTAAATCTAACGAAATAAATTAACTCTTATTAAATAAATTATTCCTATTTAAAGATAAATACTTACCTGTAAAATAAACCCTAATATAGCTACAATATAACGAATAATTATATTGTGGCTATTTTAGGATTAATATTTATTTTACAGGCAACTTTGTAATTATTTTAACCAGGTACAATAACTATTAAATAGTTAAGAACTATTTAATAGCTAAAATAGTTTAAATAATTACAAAATTACCTGTAAAATAAATCCTAACCTAAGTTACAATTAAACCTAACACTACACTATCAATAAATTAATTAAATACAATACCTACAAATAACTACAATTAAATAAACTAACTAAAGTACAAAAAATAAAAAAGAA
Organism: Bombina bombina; assembly: GCF_027579735.1. NCBI lineage: Eukaryota > Metazoa > Chordata > Amphibia > Anura > Bombinatoridae > Bombina > Bombina bombina. The sequence goes on from NC_069501.1 coordinate 598,459,381, forward strand.
CTAAGTTACAAAAAATAAAAAAATATTTACAAACATTAGAAAAATATTACAACAATTGCATTCTATTGGCTGATCGGAACAGGCAAAAGAGCTGAATTATTTGGGGCATGCCCTGCAAATGGCCCTTTTAAGGGCTGGTAAGGTAAAAGAGCTTTGAACTTTTTAAATTTAGAATAGGGTAGGGCATTTTTTTTATTTTGGGGGTCTTTGTTATTTTATTAGGGGGCTTAGAGTAGGTGTAATTAGTTTAAAATTTTAATATTTTTCTAATGTTTGTAAATATTTTTTTATTTTTTGTAACTTAGTTCTTTTTTATTTTTTGTACTTTAGTTAGTTTATTTAATTGTAGTTATTTGTAGGTATTGTATTTAATTAATTTATTGATAGTGTTGTGTTAGGTTTAATTGTAACTTAGGTTAGGATTTATTTTACAGGTAATTTTGTAATTATTTTAACTATTTTAGCTATTAAATAGTTCTTAACTATTTAATAGCTATTGTACCTGGTTAAAATAAATACAAAGTTGCCTGTAAAATAAATATTAATCCTAAAATAGCTACAATATAATTATTCGTTATATTGTAGCTATATTAGGGTTTATTTTACAGGTAAGTATTTAGCTTTAAATAGGAATAATTTATTTAATAAGAGTTAATTTATTTAGTTAGATTTAAATTATATTTAACTTAGGGGGGTGTTAGTGTTAGGGTTAGACTTAGCTTTAGGGGTTAATCCATTTATTAGAGTAGCGGCGAGATCCGGTCGGCAGATTAGGGGTTAATAATTGAAGTTAGGTGTCGGCGATGTTAGGGAGGGCAGATTAGTGGTTAATACTATTTCTTATAGGGTTATTGAGGCGGGAGTGAGGCGGATTAGGGGTTAATACATTTATTATAGTAGCGGTGAGGTCCGTTCGGCAGATTAGGGGTTAATAAGTGTAGGTAGGTGGAGGCGACGTTGGGGGTGGCAGATTAAGGGTTAATAAATATTATGTAGGTGTCGGCGGTATTAGGGGCAGCAGATTAGGGGTACATAGGGATAACGTAGGTGGCGGCGGTGTGCGGTCGACAGATTAGGGGTTAAAAAATTTTAATAGAGTGGCGACGATGTGGGGGGCCTCGGTTTAGGGGTACATAGGTAGTTTATGGGTGTTAGTGTACTTTAGAGCACAGTAGTTAAGAGCTTTATAAACCGGCGTTAGCCCAAAAAGCTCTTAACTACTGACTTTTTTCTGCGGCTGGAGTTTTGTCGTTAGATTTCTAACGCTCACTTCAGCCACGACTCTAAATACCAGCGTTAGAAAGATCCCATTGAAAAGATAGGATACGCAATTGACGTAAGGGGATCTGCGGTATGGAAAAGTCGCGGCTGCAAAGTGAGCGTTAGACCCTTTCCTGACTGACTCTAAATACCAGCGGTAGCCCAAAACCAGCGTTAGGAGCCTCTAACGCTGGTTTTGACGGCTAACGCGAAACTCTAAATCTAGCCGTAAATTAGCTAATTCATATACACAAATAATCTATAAAGAAACAGAGAAGGCGCCACATAGCATAATTCCGTATGGTATACCAAATCAAAAGTTGCAGCTCAAATGCACTCACGTGCAAGAAAGCACCAAGATGTGGTGCTGACTGGGCAAACCGGAACCTCAGAGTTGTCCGGTAAACTCTCCTCTCAGGCTAAAGCTCCCAGCAGCCAGGATAGTAGTCACCAGCAACGTTAAGGTGCATGGATGTCAGGAAAGGCACTATAACTCCTCCAGCAATTGGAGAGCTCCATGTGCATCAGGAAGGTCTGAGGTTTGCTTCTTGTCAGACATCATCTTGTTCACCACAACTGAATCTGTCAAATATCCTTATGTTTCTTCTTTACTGTATTTTATGTAATCTTATAAACAGAGATATAATATTATAAAGAGAATGGGAACCTCTTTATAATATTATATCTCTGTTTATAAGATTACATAAAATACAGTAAAGAAGAAACATAAGGATATTTGACAGATTCAGTTGTGGTGAACAAGATGATGTCTGACAAGAAGCAAACCTCAGACCTTCCTGATGCACATGGAGCTCTCCAATTGCTGGAGGAGTTATAGTGCCTTTCCTGACATCCATGCACCTTAACGTTGCTGGTGACTACTATCCTGGCTGCTGGGAGCTTTAGCCTGAGAGGAGAGTTTACCGGACAACTCTGAGGTTCCGGTTTGCCCAGTCAGCACCACATCTTGGTGCTTTCTTGCACCTGAGTGCATTTGAGCTGCAACTTTTGATTTGGTATACCATACGGAATTATGCTATGTGGCGCCTTCTCTGTTTCTTTATAGATTAATTAGTTGTGGACGGCCTTATACATTGAGGAGAGCTGCCTTACACCCCCATAACCATTGGGGACTCTGATAGAACTTTTGGACTTTTGATTTGTCTATTGGGACATTATCATTTATACAGGTTCTTTTTTCTGTAACCTTTTATATATTTTATATGCTTGTATGCCTATACAAATGTGATACTACTTTCTGATAATAATTAATATATTAAGAACTGTGTTTATCATCATCCTTGTATATCTAGTTACTTGGCATATTTAGATAGCGCCCCTATTTTATATATAATATTGTATTGCATATACCTTTTAATTGGGTGTGTATATATATATATATATATATATATATATATATATAAAATTTACTGATATACACAAATAAACCTTAAAAAGCAAATCTCATACATTTTATACTCTGCAGCTGGTAAATAAAGTAATTGGAAACACATTAAGGGAAAAACAATTTTATGTTATCATCAGTAAGGCTAAGGAGGAGTAATTATATCATTCTCATTGTCAGGGCAAATCGGCATGTATGCACGTCACTATGTACATCTGTAGGTGTAGGTGCATACCTTTATCAGCTTGTGCACTAATATAACACCTTTATTAATAGAGCTGTGAACAAAAACGCAAACACCAAAAAAACCACAATTATAGTTTCTGCAAAGTATAAGGGAACAGTGTATGTCACACATTCCTGAGTAAGAAAAATGTGTACAAATTCCATACAGGTCAGTACCTTCAGTTGAAAAATGTAAATGACAAAGTAAGTCGTTTTTGTTACTGAGTATATACTGTATATATATATATATATATATATATATATATATATATATATATATATATATATATATCACACTTGAAAAGAAAGGATCCCAAAATATATATGGGACCAAAGAAGGATAAGGCTGCACTGGTAACCACTTTTTAAACCAAACGTTTTTATTAAGAAGGAGATGGGAACTCTGGGTATGCCTATACATACAAAATAAATTGCAACAAAAAAAACAGACAACAGGCAGGGCTGATGGTGCACTTCACATTACTGCAGTGATCACAAAAAGAAAAAATAAAGTTCACTGTTCCATGCTAGCATGTACTCTCACAGCCAAAACTAGGCCGATTTAGCTTTCCGGGCACTTAGTGTAAATTACACGCTCCGGTAAGGAATCAATCAGGAACCGTCCTTAATAACCTGCTATAATCCGGGCACTTAGGTGTTAACACACGCTCCGGCAGATATATCAAAGTCCGGTCTGTTACTACTGCTAAAAAGATGCTGCTCCACTGAGTAAGATTTTGAGATACAGGCAGCAGAAATGGCAAATAGATTTTTACTAAGGGGCTACTCTAGAAGGCAGATTCGTAAAGGATGGATTAGGGCCAGACAAATGCCAAGAAATCAGGTGTTATATAGAAGTAATCAGCCTACAAAAGATGATAACCAAATACAATTGATTACAACTTATAATTCCAGTGGAATAAGCTTCGCAGCATACTAAATAAGCACTGGCACATAATGTCCAGTGATAGCACAGTGGCGAAATATATTTCTAAATATCCCCTGATGACGGCCAAGAGGGCCCCCAGCATTAGAGATAGACTTGTGCATACCGAATTTCAAAAAGAGGATCCTACAAATTGGCTGACTAGATCTCAGATGGTAAAAGGATGCCACCCGTGTGGCCAGTGTGTATATTGCAAGTACAAATCATCTAGCTTTAGCACAATAACCTCGGATAAACTCTATTACATTAATGAAAGAATCACGTGTAACACTAAAAGCGTAATCTACCGTCTACATTGTTCGTGTCCAAAGTTTTACATCGGTAAAACAACACGTGATCTGAAAGAGAGGGTTAGGGAGCACAGGGACAGTATCAAAGACAATGACCAGGATAGCCCTGTTGCCAGACACTTTCAGATATTCCATAATTCAATTTATGTACAACTAAAAGTACTTGGCATTGAACATGTGAGGCCTAAGAGGAGGGGGGGCAATGTGGATCAAATACTACTCCAGCATGAATCACGCTGGATGTATAGATTGAACACACTGTCCCCCACTGCCCTCAATGTAAAGATTGAATATGCATGCTTTTTATAATCCTGCAGTCATCTATACCAATAAGGTCATATGATTTATATGAAATGATTTGTTAACATGGCAAGGGGATCTTGGGTGAACATATAGACCTCCTATGTATATATCATGAAAAAATTTGACATATTTGCTGATAAAAACATTTGTAAATATTTGTAAGACAGCCATATAAATGTGTCACCTACAATGCATATGTTGTATAAAAGTTTATATTAAATTAACCAGACGTTATCCTATATGAGGCGTTGTATCCCTTTAAAATGTGGCCATAAGGGATTGGCAACAAAGTAACTGAACAAGTAATTAAGCACCTAAGGTGTAGGATCATCATACATCTGACGAAGCCCTAGTCCAACCCACAAAGGGGAGGGGCAAAACGCGTAATGTGTGGAGTCTAATCTGTACAGCAAAGGAGAACGCCACAGGTGAAGCTGTTTTGGGTGTACCTGTTCAAAAGTAGTGGCGATTCCGGTGAGTAGCAAGTGAAGAACCGCCTTGGCACAGACATCACGCAAAATATATAGAGGCAAGTGATATCCTGGAAGTATCAGCCCAAATCGTTGTAAAGGTGAAGGTAAGCCGTGCGGTCTTGCACCCGGTATTTGTTCCCTGAGGACTGTGTATAGCATACGGCCTGTTGAAAATCTGTCATCAGTCTATTCAAGACTAGTAGCAGACCGGACTTTGATATATCTGCCGGAGCGTGTGTTAACACCTAAGTGCCCGGATTATAGCAGGTTATTAAGGACGGTTCCTGATTGATTCCTTACCGGAGCGTGTAATTTACACTAAGTGCCCGGAAAGCTAAATTGGCCTAGTTTTGGCTGTGAGAGTACATGCTAGCATGGAACAGTGAACTTTATTTTTTCTTTTTGTGATCACTGCAGTAATGTGAAGTGCACTATCAGCACTGCCTGTTGTCTGGTTTTATGTTGAAATTTATTTTGTATGTATAGGCATACCCAGAGTTCCCATCTCCTTCTTAATAAAAACGTTTGGTTTAAAAAGTGGTTACCAGTGCAGCCTTGTCCTTCTTTGGTCCCATATGTATTTTGGGATCCTTTCTTTTCAAGTGTGATATATATTATTTGGGACGCTAGCACGGTATATATACTCCCCTCATACAACCTGAGTGCCCCCTTACTTGTTAAAATAATATATATATATATATATATATATATATATATAATTTTTTTTTCATCATATTAATTATATTATATTAAACTTCTCCATTGATCCGTCTCCACTGTTCTTTCTGCTTAACTATACTCCCCAAAATACAAAAGCATCCTATTTAAAATCATGTTAAATTTTGCAAAACGTATTATTCCTTGCTATTGGAAACAACCCCAATGCCCCTCCCTCTTTGAGTAGAACAAAATTGTGCCAAAAACCCTTAAAGGGATACTCAAGTCAAGTTTAAACTTTCATGATTCAGATAGATCATGCAATTTTAAGCAACTTTTCAATTTACTTCCATTAACAAAATGTGCACAGTCTTTTTATATTTACACTTTTTAAATCACCAGCTCCTACTGAGCATGTGCAAGAATTCCCAGAATATACTTATATGCATTTGTGAAAGCTGTTACAGTTCAGATCTTGGCTAATCAGAGCCCTACATGTGTGCAATCTATAAATTCCATCCCCTCACAGGTTCAATCAATGCCGAAGATTGGACACCTCTTACTTCTCTAATGCACTGGCTCAGACCCTCTCAAAGGCTAAGCGCCTCTTAGTCTTTCCCAAAAAACAAAAAAATTATTATATATTTTCCACTTCGGAATTGACCGATTTGTACATGAAAGTGGTGCTTTTTAAAGTGTCCAAATAAGGACAACTGGTGACAGATGTGCAATGAATCAATTCAATATTTTGTAACACTGAAGAATTCACACACATTTTAAAGGGATATTAAACAGCATGAGATTGCAATTGTAACATTTTTCTGTAACTTAAAGTGAAGGTAAAGTTAGCCTTTATTAACTACAATCTACCATTTATCATTATCACCTTACTCTAGTCGCTAAGTTATTTTTGTTATTTTTCAGGTATTTTACTTAAAAAAATCTATTTCCAATTCCCTACCGTTTGGGTCCTGACTCCTCCCAAGCCCTACTTCCTTCTTCAGCGATCCCACCCGCTTTCTCCGCCTCTAAAATGCGCGTTCACGGATCCGGAATAAAATGAGCATGCGCTACTCGCGATCCTAATTTTCAATGCGCATGCGCTACTTGCCGATGTCAAGAGATTTGCTTGTCCGCATCCGTAATAAGCAGATGTGAGGACGCAGTAAGGCTGGGATTCCTAACTGGCAGTAGGACGCATGCGCAAAACAGGAGCGCGCGTGGGTATCAAGATAAGGAAAAAATCAATGGCGCATGCACTTTACAGTAAAGGGGCGGGTGACGTAGTTTGACGGTCGCCTAACGGACGAAAAATCAGTTGGCTAGGAAAAACATGTGATCGAAAGGGAAAAAAATTATATATTTACGGGTTGAATTTGTGCACGGGTAGAAACAGCTTTATAAAGGTGATATCTTTCTTAATACTCATTAATATAAAATCTGATGAATGAAAGTTATAGTGTTTTTCCACACATAAGGCTATACTACATAGACATTGGGGGAACTTTACCATCACTTTAATTCTGAAAATTACTTTTCTATAGTGGTTGACAACTTGTTAAGCTTAAAGGGATAGATAAGTCAAAATTAAACTTACATGATTTAGATAGAGCATGTCATTTTAAAACACTATTTCTATTTTCAAATGTGCTTTGTTCTCTTGGTATCCCTTGTTGAAAAAGAATACACACATATCCTACACTAGTGGGAGCTGCTGCTGATTGGTGCCTGTACACATTTGTCTCTTGTGATTGGCTGACTAGATGTGTTCATCTTGCTGCCAGCAGCACAATGCTGTTCCTTCAGCAAAGGATAACAAGAGAATGAAGCAAATTTGGTAATAGAAGTAAATTGGAAAGTTGTTTAAAATTGTATGTTCTATCTAAATCATGAAAGAAAATGATGGGGTTTCATGTCCCTTTAAAGGGACAGGTTACCCAAAATGTTCTTCCCTTTAATTTGTTCTCATTAATCAACTTTACCTGCTGGAGTGTATTAAATTGTTTACAAGTATTTCCTTTACCCTTATATTGGCATTTGAAATAGTTGATTTAGCCTGTGGTATCCCCACCTATACTGAAAGTTTCTAGTCTTAGGTCCAAACAAAAATAAGCTGTTTAAACACAGCCAGCAGAAAAAAATTACACTTCCAGTAGGGTATAGAAGAGATAAGGTAATAAAATGTTAATGTTCCATTGTTCTCTAGAAGTATTTGGTATACAGACAGATAAAAGACAAGGAAGCATGTATGTGTACACAATGCGATAAAGTAATGAGATCTGATTATACCTGCAAGCTCAACCCATTTTATTAGGTTCTGGCTTCAAAACACAAAATCAGCTATTTCATATACACAAATAAAAATTAAAAAAGCTAATTCTCGCTATTGATACATATCAATAGCGCTAAGTTCCTCATAGCAAGAAATTGGAAATCCTCACTAATACTGTTAACACAAATGTGGGTAGACAGAACAACAGAGCTACTCTCACTGAAAGAATACGGCTTCCTTAAGAGAAACAAGCTTGCCTATTTTGCCGACATTAAGTTCTACTGGGAACAGTCCCTAACAAACCACAACTCTTCAACATAGAACCATGACGTATTAATGTAGGAAACAGAACCATCACACTACTACCTACATCATAGATCCACATTATGTATAAACACAAACAGAGGTCTCCTTCCTATTCCCTTTCTTCCTTTCCCAACAAAACCCTTTGTTCCCTTGTTTCTTTTCTTGACCCTTCTTTCCCTTTCAAGCACATTTTCTCTCTCTAACATTCACATTCCTAAATCTCTTCCACACCATTCTTCACTCAACATCTGTTATCCCACTATAATGTCAGGTTGTTTTTTATTCTCTTAAACTACTAAACAAGGATATAGACTTTCCAAAACACAAACTTACAAAATGTTACACACTCCAGTTTTGAAACAAAGCTGAAAGGACTTCACCCCTATTTGTACTTAGAGAACTTATCTTTAATATGTAACAATTATCAGGGGATTTCCTTTCACCTTCCCATTTCTTGTTGTTAATATTGTTTTGAATAAAAAAAAACAATAAATATAAAAAAATAACAAAAAAAGCATATTCTCATAGATTTTATACTGTGCAGTTGGTAAAAACAAAAGTAATTGGAAACACATTGGGCTAGACTTCGAGTGTAGCGCAATATTGTGCTCAGGTGAGAGTGATATTTGCGTTCCACCCAGTAATACCAGCGCACACAAATGTGCGCTGGTATTAAAAGTGTGACGCAATGCAAACGCCACCTCGCGTTCGCATTGCACGGAAGCCAATTGCTCACAAGAGTGTGCTTCCATAGGCTTTAATGGGAGCCTCATTTTCATTCCAACAGACATGGTAAACCACCTAGCGCAGCGTAGGGGGCAAATCGCGCAGCAATAAATATATATGCATATATACATATATATTTATGTGTTTATATGTGTATATACACATATAAACACATAATTATATATGTATATAAGCATATACATATATATTTATAGAGAAAACACAGTACCCCATTAACCACCATGTAGAAGCACTTTTAGTGCCCCGCATCCCTTCACTTTAACCCCTTATAACTGCTTTGTGCAGTTTTTTATTTTTTAAAATAAAGATGCTCATATTTTTATGGGGGCAATTGGGGCAACTTTTTTCATTAACCAGAGATCTGATCTCTGGTTAATGCTTTCTAGCGCTGAGTGTAAAAGTGAGCTAGCGGTAGCATTAACCAGCCACTTGTAATGGCTGGTTATTTAACATTTTCCGGTAAAGGGACAAATTTGCCTCTTTACCAGTGAGCGTTAAGATAGCGCCTCACTTGTAATCTAGCCCATTAAGGGAAAAACTATTTTACAATATACTGTCCCTTTAAGTTGTCTGTTGTTCTGTCTATGGGGGGTAGTTATCAAGCCGTCTACTTTTCTGGCTTCGCCGGCCCAATACGCCCACCTAAGCTCGCCTCACATCGCCGCCGCGGACCTGAAAAAATACGCCTAAGTTATCAAATAAAGCTGTCAAAAAGCCGCGGGGCGATGAGCAGCGGACTGTGAGAGTTATCACTCATCCAATCTCGCTGCTCTTCGGCTTTTTCCCAGCTTTATTGCTAGCCTGTCACTAAGCACCCACACTAAACTACACTGTTCTATCCCTATACCGGCGCCCCAGGAGCCTCCCGCAACTAAATAAAGTTACTAACCCCTAAACCGCCGCTCCTAGACCCTGCCGCAACTCTTATAAATGTATTAACCCCTAAACCGCCGCTCCCGGACACCGCTGCCACCTACAGTATACCTAGTAACCCCTATCCTGCGCCCCCTACACCGTCGCCCTCTATTATAAAGTTATTAACCCCTATCCTGCTGATCCCACACCTCTCCGCAACTAAATAAATAGTTTAACCCCTAAACCGCCGCTCCCTGAACCCGCCGCAAACTATATTAAACCTATTAACCCCTATCCTGCCCCCCCTACACCGTCGCCACCTATAATACATTTATTAACCCCTAATCTGCCTCCCCTACACCGTCGCCCCCTATAATATATTTATTAACCCCTATCCTGCCCCCCACTACGCCGCCGCCACTGTAATAAAATTATTAACCCCTAAATCTAAGTCTAACCCTAACGCCCCCCCTAACTTAAATATTAATTAAATAAATCTAAATAAATTAACTCTTATTAACTAAATGAATCCTATTTAAAACTAAATACTTACCTTTAAAATAAACCCTAATATAGCTACAATATAAATAATAATTATATTCTAGCTATCTTAGGATTTATTTATATTTTACAGGTACCTTTCAATTTATTTTAACTAGGTACAATAGCTATTAAATAGTTATTAACTATTTAATAGCTTACCTAGCTAAACGAAACTGAAATTTACCTGTAAAATAAATCCTAACCTAAGTTACAATTACACCTAACACTACACTATACTTTAATAAATTATTCCTATTTAAAAATAAATACTTACCTGTAAAATAAACCCTAAGATAGCTACAATATAATTAATAATTATATTGTAGCTATCTTAGGATTTATATTTATTTTACAGGTAACTTTGTATTTATTTTAGCTAGTTAGAATAGTTATTAAATAGTTATAAACTATTTAATAACTACCTAGCTAAAAGAAATACAAAATTACCTGTAAAATAAATCCTAACCTAAGTTACAATTTAACCTAATACTACACTATCATTAAATTAATTAAATAAACTACCTACAAATAACTACAATTAAATACAATTACATAAACTAACTAAAGTACAAAAAATAAAAAAAAGCTAAGTTACAAAAAAATAAAAAAATAAGTTACAAACATGTTAAAAATATTACAACAATTTTAAGCTACTTACACCTAATCTAAGCCCCCTAATAAAATAACAAACCCCCCCCAAAATAATAAAATGCCCTACCCTATTCTAAATTAAATAAAGTTCAAAGCTCTTTTACCTTACCAGCCCTTAAAAGGGCCATTTGTGGGGGCATGCCCCAAAGAAAACAGCTCTTTTGCCTGTAAAAGAAAAATACAACCCCCCCAACATTAAAACCCACCACCCACATACCCCTAATCTAACCCAAACCCCCCTTACAAAAATCTAACACTAATCCCCTGAAGATCATCCTACCTTGAGTCGTCTTCACTCAGCCGAGCAGCGATGGAACCGAAGTGGACATCCGGAGCGGAAGAAGTTAATCCTCCAAGCGGCGCTGAAGAAATCTTCCATCCGATGAAGTCATCATCCAGGCGGCGCTGAAGAAAAGTCTTCGATCCGGCCGATGTCATCTTCAAAGAGGCGCTGAAGAGGTCTTCTATCCGGGCGATGTCATCTTCCAAGCCGGGTCTTGAATCTTCCTTCCGCCGACGCGGAACCTCCTTCTTCACCGACGGACTACGACGAATGAAGGCTCCTTTAAGGGACGTCATCCAAGATGGCGTCCCCTCAATTCCGATTGGCTGATAGGATTCTATCAGCCAATCGGAATTAAGGTAGGAAAAATCTGATTGGCTGATGGAATCAGCCAATCAGATTGAGCTCGCATTCTATTGGCTGTTCCGATCAGCCGATAGAATGCGAGCTCAATCTGATTGGCTGATCGGATCAGCCAATCGGATTGAACTTGATTCTGATTGGCTGACTCCATCAGCCAATCAGAATATTCCTACCTTAATTCCGATTGGCTGATAGAATCCTATCAGCCAATCGGAATTGAGGGGACGCCATCTTGGATGACGTCCCTTAAAGGAGCATTCATTCGTCGTAGTCCGTCGGTGAAGAAGGAGGTTCCGCGTCGGCGGGAGGAAGATTCAAGACCCGGCTTGGAAGATGACATCGCCCGGATAGAAGACCTCTTCAGCGCCTCTTTGAAGATGACATCGGCCGGATCGAAGACTTTTCTTCAGCGCCGCCTGGATGATGACTTCATCGGATGGAAGATTTCTTCAGCGCCGCTTGGAGGATTAACTTCTTCCGCTCCGGATGTCCACTTCGGTTCCATCGCTGCTCGGCTGAGTGAAGACAAGGTAGGATGATCTTCAGGGGATTAGTGTTAGGTTTTTGTAAGGGGGGTTTGGGTTAGATTAGGGGTATGTGGGTGGTGGGTTTTAATGTTGGGGGGGGTTGTATTTTTCTTTTACAGGCAAAAGAGCTGTTTTCTTTGGGGCATCCCCCCACAAATGGCCCTTTTAAGGGCTGGTAAGGTAAAAGAGCTTTGAACTTTATTTAATTTAGAATAGGGTAGGGCATTTTTTTATTTTGGGGGGGTTTGTTATTTTATTAGGGGGCTTAGATTAGGTGTAAGAACCTTAAAATTGTTGTAATATTTTTAACATGTTTGTAACTTATTTTTTTATTTTTTTGTAACTTAGCTTTTTTTATTTTTTGTACTTTAGTTAGTTTATGTAATTGTATTTAATTGTAGTTATTTGTAGGTAGTTTATTTAATTAATTTAATGATAGTGTAGTATTAGGTTTAATTGTAACTTAGGTTAGGATTTATTTTACAGGTAATTTTGTATTTCTTTTAGCTAGGTAGTTATTAAATAGTTAATAACTATTCTAACTAGCTAAAATAAATACAAAGTTACCTGTAAAATAAATATAAATCTTAAGATAGCTACAATGTAATTATTAATTATATTGTAGCTATCTTAGGGTTTATTTTACAGGTAAGTATTTATTTTTAAATAGGAATAATTTATTAAAGTATAGTGTAGTGTTAGGTGTAATTGTAACTTAGGTTAGGATTTATTTTACAGGTAAATTTCAGTTTCTTTTAGCTAGGTAAGCTATTAAATAGTTAATAACTATTTAATAGCTATTGTACCTAGTTAAAATAAATTGAAAGGTACCTGTAAAATATAAATAAATCCTAAAATAGCTAGAATATAATTATTATTTATATTGTAGCTATATTAGGGTTTATTTTAAAGGTAAGTATTTAGTTTTAAATAGGATTCATTTAGTTAATAAGAGTTAATTTATTTAGATTTATTTAATTAATATTTAAGTTAGGGGGGGCGTTAGGGTTAGGGTTAGACTTAGGTTTAGGGGTTAATAATTTTATTACAGTGGCGGCGGCGTAGTGGGGGCAGGATAGGGGTTAATAAATTTATTATAGGTGGCGACGGTGTAGGGGGGGCAGGATAGGGGTTAATACATTTAATATAGGTTGTGGCGGGTTCAGGGAGCGGCGGTTTAGGGGTTAATACATTTATTATAGTTGCGGTGGGCTCCGGGAGCAGCGGTTTAGGGGGTAATAACTTTATTTAGTTGCGGCGGTGTAGGGGGGGACAGATTAGTGGTGTTTAGACTCGGGGTACATGTTAGGGTGTTAGGTGTAGACAGCTCCCATAGGAATCAATGGGATGTCTGTCAGCAGCGAACTTGTACTTTCGCTATGGTCAGACTCCCATTGATTCCTATGGGATCCGCCTCCTCCAGGGGTGGCGGTTTGAAAACCAGGTACGCTGGGCCGTAAAAGTGCCGAACGTACCTGCTAGTTTTTTGATAACTAGCAAAAGTAGTGAGAATGTGCCGCACTTGTGTGCGGAACATCTGGAGTGACGTAAGAATCGATCTGTGTCGGACTGAGTCCGGCGGATCGAAGCTTACGTCACAAAATTCTACTTTTGCCGGTCTCGAGCCTTTGATAACTAAGGCGTATCAGCCTCGCCACAAATACGCTGCGGAATTCCAGCGTATTTGAGGTTGACGGCTTGATAACTACCCCCCTAACTCTCTTGCTGAGGACAATTAGGGACAGATAATAACAGGCAATAAAAGAGACTGTACAAACAAGGCTGTGTGAAACACAGGGTTATTAAAGTAATTATCCATGCATCCTTGTTTACCCAGTCTCTTATATTGCATGCCCCTAAGTTCATGGATGGCGGTGTCCATAACTTTATAGTAACTAAACCTTTACACTTATATATCTTCAATATTTATACAACTTATATAATGTTAAAATGCATCTACATACTATTCTCATTCTAATCATTATATCTATATAAAAGTCACTTTAAAGAGATATTAAACAGTAAATAAATGCGAGACATAATGGTGTATTCAAAGCAAAGATCGGCCTTAGAATAATAATATGTAGCTGTATTTTAAAGGATAGTCAAGTAAAAAATAAAATTTCATGATTCAGATAGGGCATGCAATTTTAAACAACTTTCCAATTTACTTTTATCATCAATTTTGCTTTGTTCTCTTGGTATTCTAAGTTGAAATCTAACCCTAGGTTGGCTCATATGCTAATTTCTAAGCCCGTGAAGGCCGCCTCTTATCTGAATGTATTTGACAATTTTTCACAACTAGAGGGTGTTAGCTCATGTGTGTCATATAGATAACATTGTGACAAGGAATATCTTGCTTTCTGTCAGGAGGTATATTTGTTACCTATCCTTCTCATATTATTATTATTTTTAGGTATTTGTAGAGCGCCAACAGATTCCGCAGCGCTGTAAACATAGTCGGTATACAGGATAGCTTTTGTAGGGATCAAGTGGGTAGAGGACCCTGCGGAGATTTTCACTGTTGTAGTCAGCTCTTATGAAGGCGATCTGCAAACAGCTGGGCTCATAGGCTTACATTCTAAGGGGTTCAAAGGGAAAGCAATGGAGTTAGGAAAGGTTAGTGTTGGTTGTATGCATCCCTGAATAGTAGAGTTTTTAGGGAATGCTTGAAGCTGGTAAAACTAGGGGAGAGTCTTGTGGAGTGAGGCAGGGAGTTCCACAAGATGTGGGCCAGTCTGGAGAAGTCCTGTAAACGGGAATGTGAGGAAGTAACAAGAGAGGAGGAGATCGAAGGGGACGGGAGGGAGAGTATCTGGAGACAAGTTCTGAAATGTAGGGGGGAGCAGTGCAGTTGAGGGCTTTGTATGTCAGAGTGAGGATTTTGTGTTTAGTCCTAGAGGCAAGAGGAAGCCAGTGAAGGTATTGGCAGAGAGGTACAGCAGATGAAGAGCGACGAGTAAGGAAGATGAGCTTGGCAGAGGCATTCATAATGGATTGTAAAGGAGCTATGCGGCAGCTAGGTAGACCAGAGAGGACGGAGTTGCAGTAGTCGAGGTGAGAAAGCATGAGACAGTGGATTAAAATCTTAGTTGTATCTTGTCTAATTTTAGCCAAGGACTGAATGTGAGGCGTGAAGGAAAGATCTGAGTCAAGTGTGACCCCAAGACATCGGGCATGCAGGGTAGGGGTAATGATGGAATTATCAACAGTTATAGAAAATTAGGGGTGGAGACATTGGAAGAAGGGGGAAAAATAAGGAGTTAAGTTTTGGAGAGATTTAGCTTAAGGTAGTGAGAGGACATACAAGATGAGATATGAGAAAGACAGTTAGTGACACGGGTTAGTAAGGAAGGAGGTAGGTCTGGTGCAGAGAGGTAGATTTGGGTGTCTACGGCATACAAATGATATTGAAACCCATGGGACTTTATTAAGGAACCTAATGATGACATGTAGATTGAAAAGAGAAGGGGACCGAGGACAGAGCCTTGAGGTACCCCAATAGAGAGTGGTAACGGGGCAGAGGATGCTCCGGAGAAGGCTACACTAAATGTACAGTTAGTCAGATAGAAAGAGAACCACAAGAGAGCTGTGTCGCAGATGCCGAAGGATTGGAGGGTTTGTAGCAGAAGAGGGTGGTCAACAGTGTCAAAGGCTGCAGACAGGTCAAGGAGGATAAGCAGAGAGAAGTGGCCTTTGGATTTTGCTGTAAGTAGGTCATTGGTAACCTTGACAATTGCTGTCTCTGTAGAGTGATGGGGACAACATCCAGATTGCAGTGGGTCAAGAAGAGAGTTTAGTGTAAGGAAATGGGATAGACATGCGTATACTAGCTTTTCGAGGAGCTTTGAGGCAAGAGGGAGTAGTGAAATAGGGCGGTAGTTGAATCGAGGGAAGGTTTTTTGAGGATAGGTGTGACTAGTGCATGTTTTAGAGATGAGGGAAATATACCAGTGCTAAGGGAGAGGTTGAAAATGTGTGTGAGTATGGGGGTGAGGGTAGAAGAGAGGGAGGGGAGTAGCTGTGAGGGGATGGGGTCAAGGGGACAGGTAGTGAGGTGGGAGGACAGTATAAGGGTAGAAACGTTGTCCTCGTTAACAGGGGCAAAAGAGCTGCATTTTTTGGATATTTGGGTTTTGGATGATTGTGAGCTTTTGAGGGGGTGGGAGATTGGTAGTATGTTGAGAGCTGATTTCACTTCTGATGGAGTTAATTTTGTTATTGAAGTGGCTGGCAAAATCTTGAGCTGAGAGAGAAATTGTATTAGGAGGTGGGGGTGGGCGGAGAAGAGTATTGAATGTGGAGAACAGACGTTTTGGGTTAGAGGAAAGAGTAGAGATGAGATTAGAGAAGTATTGTTGCTTATAAAGATATAGGGCAGAATAGTAGGAGTTCAGGATGAACTTGTAGTGAAGAAAGTCAGCTGAACTCCGAGATTTCCTCCAGTGTCGATCAGCAGTACGGGAACATCTGCGTAGGTACCGTGTCAGAGGAGTATGCCAGGGCTGAGGATGAGAGTGTGGTTTCTGAGCTATGGTTGGAGGGGCCAGATTGTCAATGACCGATGTAAGGGTGGAGTTATACTGGCAGATAGATTGGTCAGGGCAGGAAAATGAGGTGATGGATGAGAGGAGAGGTTTGAGAGAGCTAGCATGCTGTTGCAGATCTAATGACTTAGTGCTTCTGTGAAGTTTGGTGTGAGGGGTAGAGGGAGGGGGAGTTGTAGGTAGGGAAGTAATGTTGCAAGTTAGGAGATGATGGTCAGAGAGAGGAAAAGGAGAGTTTGTGAAATTTGAGATAGTGCATCAATAGGTGAAAATCAGATCAAGGGAATGACCATCTTTGTGAGTGGGAGAGTCAGTCCATTGTGACAGGCCGAAAGAGGAAGTGAGTTGAAGAAGTTGTTTTGCAGAGGAGGCAGTGGGATTGTCAAGAGGGATGTTGAAGTCGCCAAGAATGAGTGCAGGGGTGTCTGAGGAAAGGAAATAAGGAAGCCAGGCAGCAAAGTGATCTACAAATTGAGTTGGGGAGCCAGGGGGGCGGTATATGACTGCAACACGTATAGAGAGGGGAGAGACTAAATGAATCAGGTGTGCTTCAAATGAAGAAAATGTGAGTGAAGAGAAGGGCTGTATTTGTTGAAAGGTGCAACGAGAGGGAAGTAAAATACCAACACCACCTCCTTATCTATTGCCAGACCTAGGAGTGTGGCTGAAATGGAGACCCCCATGTGACAGTGCAGCAGTGGATCCTGTGTCTGAAGCAGAGAGCCAGGTTTCTGTAAGAGCCAGAAGGTTAAGAGAGTGGGAGATAAAGAGATCATGGAAAGAAGTGAGCTTGTTGCAAAAAGAGCGAGAGTTCCAGAGTGCACAAGTGAAGGGGGAGGTGGTTTTAGATGTAAGGGGAATGCGATTAAGGTTACCAGAGTTTTGTTTATGAAGTCTATTGAGCAGGAGGGAGAGTGACATGAGATGAGAAGAAGATTTTCAGTAATGAGACTGTTTTTGGGCTGAAGTGCAGGGGGGAGAGAGAGTGTTTAGGAATAGGTAAAGTTCATGAGTACAACAGTAAGGTGAGTATAAGAGAGATGGGCTAATGAACAGTGCAGGTGGAGAGGGAGAAGGAGTAATTGAGTAATGCAGTTTGTTATAGAGACAAAAGGTAGAAAAAAGGAGTATAAAGATATTGAGCATTATTATGAAAGTGGGAACCAAGTAAACATATAAGACACAGTGTTACAGCAGCACTTGCAAAAGGATACAATGAGATACATAAAATACAGTATTACAAGAGTACTTGCCTTGTGTCTTGCCCCTTGCCCAATCCTTGTTCAATTCTTGTATAATTCTTAAATTAGTGCCTCACTTCTAAAATGTTCACTTTAGAAATGTGAACATATGCTATTGTTAAAATGTACACTGCCCAGGCAATGCACCCCCTGTGCAATGCACCTCCCAAACTAGTGTGAAATATATACAAGAAAAAAAGCCTTGAAAGAAGGTGAAACGCATTAATTAAGGGACCTTATCTGTACCCAAGTAGGCTCAGGAGCAATTTGAGCCATATCTCTGCACAGAGAATTCATTCTATACCTCCCTTAGGGCTAACTTCTAATAGCCGTTTTTCGAGAGCTGCCATTGGCCAGAACGCTGCACGTGATCGGAAAGTCACACGTGACGCGGAAGTCACAGGAACCGACATTTCTGAAAGCTCAGCCGATGACTACACAGAGCTAAGTTTTGGATCAAGGTACGCAGAAGCGTTTGAAGAGCATTCAAGTTTTTATACACGGAGGAGCTGAGACGCTGCCAGATTGAAAAACCTAAGAGAAGGATAGGTAACAAATATACCTCCTGACAGTAAGCAAGATATTCCTTATCCTCCTTTCCCCTTACACCCACAGAGAGTGGGAGGCCTGATAAGTAATAGATGACATCAGGTCCGCTGTAAGAAAATATTTCATTTATTACCAAACTGCTCAATACGGAGCATCCAATTCCTGACTTATTCATATGGTGGTCTCTATATGGTGGTGTTTATTTTTAAATGATTTATGGTTTTTATTAGTTTGATTAATAATATATTTATTATTTAAAGTTATTGTAATTACGCATGCATCAATGAATATATTTTAATATACAATAAGTATTTTATAGTGACCGGTCACTTGATTATAGAACATATGTATTAACATTTTATAAATATAGTATATGACATTATATGGTGATAATAAATTTGCATTTTTTTTGGATATCCTCTTTCTGGTTGTGATCATTTTTAAGCTTGATTAGCGCTGTTCCATACCCCCCTATCTTTAAAATACAAGTCTGTTAAAAGAACAGAAATAAGGGGGCAGTCTGTTGATGATTAGATACAAGGTAATCACAGAGGTAAAAAGTGTATTAATATAACTGTGTTGGTTATGAAAATCTGAAGGATGGGTAATAAAGGGATTATCTATATTTTTAAACAATAAAAATGTTGATTTAGACTGCCCCTTTAACATTATATTAGTTGTATAAATATTGAAGATATAAATGTAAAGGTTTAGTTTCTATAAAGTACTCTAGATTCTATAAAGCAATAGGCACTGCCATGTTTGAAATAGATTCTATTTATCTCTGTCTTCTATGGAGAACAATTAGGGAAAGCTATATAAACGAGGCAATAAAGTAGATTTGTGTAAACAAGGCTGTGTGGAAACCCAAACAACCTTGTGTGTATTAGTCTATTTTATTGCCTGTTTTATATCTGTTCCTAATTGTTTGCAGCAGGACAGCAAGATAAGGTTAAAACTTTAGACATGGCATTAATTACAGGAAAAGGGGACAAAATAAATAATGAAAGTATATTACAATTTGTTTAACTACACATAATCATATTTATATTACAATATCATACTGTTTAATATTCCTTTAAGTGTTAAGTATTCAGGTTTTCAAGAGATCAAGGTTAGTACATTAGGTTAGGTTAACAAATCCTACAATAAAGTTACTCAAAAAGTGTTTCTGATGAATTGGAATAATGTTGTTAAATAATCTCTATACAATGTATTAGGGTAGTTTATGTGGTCTGAATCAATTTGAACAACAATCTAACTGGATTTTCTGATAGATTCTAAGGGCTTTGAATTTTTAAAATCCCAGCAATAAGCTATGAGAGGTTCTTCACAGGGTATAGACCCAAGGAGTGAAAGAGAAGATTGTAAAGCTGGTGATGGAGAGAGAAAGGGAACGAGGAGTGAAAAGCTATTAGGTGGTAATAGCTAGAACAGAGTAGACAGTATTGAAAATGGTAAAGACAGGAAAAATATTGCTATAATTCTACATCTGCTCATATAACCAACTTGCAAACACTTTTTGCTTAAGAAGTTTTTACTTAGCGTGAAATGTTTGTGCAAAAATTTTCAGGACTCTTCAGTTCTGGCTGTTTATCAGGATAAATATTTAAATCCCCTAACTTGATGAAGAGAGTCATTGTGTGTCCTCACAGCCCATACATAGCATGTGACTTCTGAAAACACATCCCAGCTGTATCTCTGCTATGTAGCCCACAGTCTTTCACATTTCTATAAAGAATTTAAAGGGATTTGAAAGTCAAAATTAAACTTCCATGGTTTAAAAAGAGGTTCTAATTTTAAGAGTTATACTTTCCGTATAACTTCAATTTTCAAATTTACTTTGTTCTTATGATATCTTTTGTTGAAAAAGATGCCTAGCCTTTGGAATATCAATGGAAAACTGGGAACTAGTTGTAATTGGTGGCTTCACACATATTCCTCTTGTCATTGGCTCACTAGATGTGTTTAGCTGGATCCCAGTAGTACATTGCTGCCCTCAGTTAAAAATGCTCTGACACATTAGAGCATTTTCTTTTTGCACTTTTATGTCTCATTCAGAAGATGAGGATGATCTGATTTGTGCATTAAAAGGCAAGATAAATTGATAACAATTCTGCAATACAAAAGTTGGGACAACACATAGCATGTCCTGTGATGACCAAAATGTATATTCAGCAGCATCCAATAGATTGACATTTAGACCAACACCAAACACATGGTGTCTATAGGCAAACTGGAACCTCAGAGTTGTCCAAAACTCTGTCTGGACTAGAAGCAAACAAATGGTTTAAACTCAAATGTTTTATTTAAAAGTTCCAATTCATACACATTGCATAAAATTGCAATGACGTAAACATACACGTGTTCTGTGCAGCGCCTATTGAGCTATATTAACGGCCGTTTCATCAGTCAAATGTAATTGTAACAGTGTTGTAGTTTACATTTGCAGAATGAAATGGCCGTTTATAGCTCAATAGGCGCTGCAGAGAGCACGTGTATTTTTGCGTCATTGCAATTTTATGCAATGTGTATGCTTTTCTAGAGCACTTATTGCATTGTATTTGTACTTAAACATTGAGTTAAGTGCACTATTTTTTTTTTATGATTTCACTCTGGTGCTGGATATTAGTTTATATATGTGTATATATATATATATATATATATATATATATATATATATATATATATACACACATATACATACATATATATATATATACATACATACACACACAATCCTCTGATCAGCACTTTACCAACATTGTATCATCATTCGGGTGCACTGCTTAACATATCCAACAGTAATACGTGAAAACAAGAGCATGGCTTCTTCCCAAACAGGTATCCACAAGCAGGCACACTCTGTATCAATATAACATAGCCTTTATTATAGCCACATAAAGAAACACCTTCTGCCATAACGTTTTGGCTCTGTCTTGAGCCTTTGTAACACGGAGGTCAAAAACATCCTGGACTCAGCTTTTTTGCTCCCGCTGCTGAGGAAGAATTTCTGCCCTTATATAATCCTCTCACCTTATTACCTGTTCCCTTGATCCCATCCCATCACAATTACTGCCCTCCCTCTCGCCTACTCTTACTCCTATCCTTACACATATTTTTAATCTCTCAGCACTGGTATATTTCCCTCATCCCTTAAACATGCACTAATTACACCTATCCTCAAAAAATCTTGTCTTGATCCATCATCCCCATCTATCTACCGCCCTATTTTCAAAACTCCTGGAAAGGCTCGTATATACACATTTATTAAATTTCCTTACATTAAACTCCCTCCTTGATTGCAATCTGTATTTTCCCCTCAACAATCCACAGAAACTGCAATATTTAAGGTTACTAATGACCTAATCACAGCAAAATCTAAAGGCCAATTTTCTTTGTTAATCCTGCTCGATCTGTCTGCAGGCTTTGACACTGTTGACCATATTCTCTTGCTCAAAACCCTCCAATCCTTCGACATCTGTGACACAGCTCTCTCATGGCTCTTCTCTTATTTTTCTAACGGAACCTTTAGTGATACCTTCACTGGCACACCCTTTGACCCTTTACCCCTTTATGTTGGGTTCAACAAGACTCTGTCCTTGGTCTCCTCTTCTCAACTTATACATCATCCTTAGGTTCCTTAATACAGTTCTATGGGTTTCAATACAATTTGTATGCTGATGGAATCCACATCTACATCTCTGCACTAGACATATCCCCTTCCTTACTAACTTGTGTCACTAACTGTCTTTCTAATTTTTCATTCTGGATGTCCTCTCACTACCTTAAGAAAAATCTCTCCAAAACTGAGCTCCTTGTTTTCTCCCCTTCTTCCAAAATCCCAACCCTCCAACTTTTTCTAACTGTTGATAATAAAATCATTACCCCAACCCAGCATGCCCAATGTATTAGGGTCACACTTGACTCAGATCTCTCTTTCACTCCCCACTTCCAGTCTTTGGCCAATTACTACCAACTCCATCTTTAAAACATCACCAAAATGTGCCTCATACTCACACAAGACACAACTAAGACTTTAATCTACTCTCTCCTCATTTCCCGCCTTGACTATTGCAACTCCATCCTTCCTGGCCTCCCTAGCTGAAGTCTATCTCCCTGACAATCCATAATAAATGCCTCTGCCAGGCTAATCTTCCTTACACGTTGCTCCTCATCTGCTGCACCTCTCTGCCAGTCCCTTAATTGGATTTTAAAATTTTTAAGTTAGTATACATTAACATTTTCATATCTTAGTTCTATTCCTCCTTTAGCTATCCCATTAAACCCCCATTTAAGTCTATGAGCCTATCTGCTTTGTAGATCACCTTCATGAGAGAAGATTTACAACAATGAAACTCTTGGCAGGGCCTTCTTTCCTTTTATCTCCATCCCAAAACACCCAATTTAAGTTGCACAAAATAATACATTTTGCATTGTTTTATGTAAACTGCAGGAGATTCACTGATGCCAGCTCACCAAATCCTATATATCATATTATTATTCTGCTGTTGTAAAGTAAAGTTCCAGAGGCTCAGATCCCATAATGTGTAAACAAATATATAAGACCAACAAAGACCTCTTGTCTGATTCTCACTGCCACAGACATCCATGCCAATCCCACGCCTTATAGCATATTTTTACACAGTGGGATTGGTTACTGGGACAATGAAACTAGAAGATCAAAAGCTGAGACAGTCCTGGGAAAATCAGAACAGATGGTGAATATGCATTTTTCATGGAGGAGGTAGATAACAATATGTCAAAACCCAAATAATGTACCAGATGCTCACCTTGACATTAATTCTACCATTTAAATACTTAAAAGGGACGGTAAAGACAAAATTAAACTTTCATGATCCAGATGGAGCATGACATTTTATACACGTTTCCAATATAGTTTTATTATTTAATTTGCACCATTCTCTTGGCATCCTTTGTTAAAAGCATACCTAGGTAGGTTCAGAAGTAGCAATGCACTACTGGGAGTTGGCTGTTAACTGCACATATATGCCTCATATCTTTGGCACACCTCATGTGTTCATCTAGCTCCCAGGAATGCATTGCTGGTTCTTCAACAAAGGATACCAAGGAAATGAAGTAAATTTGAAAATAGAAGTAAATTGGAAAGTTGTTTAAAATTGAATGCTCTATCTGAACCATGAAATAATTTTTTTGGGTTCCATGTATGGCATCACTGGTTATATTCATCTACTTTTTTCTAAGAATGTTCAATCCAGTAGAAGATTTGAATTCGCAAAACTACTTAATTTAGTAAATGCTATAAGAGTAAAATATAGTAATACACAAAAAGAAACTACACAAAACCGTTGTATCACAGGCTTTTTGTAGGAATCTTCAAAGACCTTCACAGAAGCAAAAGGTAAGTGGGTCAAAGCAAATAATAAACATGACAGATCATTAACGTTTTTCCCCACTTATTATTTAACACCAATACATGTGCAATTTACAATTTAAAATCAATTTAAGTCATTTTGTAATTTACATTTTCTTAACCCTCAAAACACTTATTTACAATCATTAATGAACATGTCGGTGGTTGTATTATGTTTACTTACTTAAAACTAATGTGAGCAATATTTTTTTTTTGGGGGGGGGGGGGGATCATGTTATTGTCCCTAAATGCATTTGAAAAGCTTGTAATAAGTGGATGCTCTAATCTAACTCAAATGCCATCCAATTAAAAAAAAAAATAATCCTTACACAAATGTAGTAGACATTTCAGATGGCTATTCTGATGGATTGGAATGAAGCCTTTTAATATCAACATTAGAAAATTGAATAATGCACTTAAATATTGATTCCCATAGATTTATATTGAACTCGACAAGAATCAACATTTGAATGTTAATATTTGAATTTTGAATTTCTTAAATTTGATATTCAAAATTGTATATTCCATAAAGGTAAAGTTATGTATGTATATATTTGAATGTTAAATGTTCCACAAATATTCAACATTCATTTAGAATGAAAGAGGCCAACATTTGCCTATACCCAGAGACAGGAGCATTTAATATAAGGTTACTGCTAATTCTATTCTGCAAACCTTCAATACATTTAGCTAGGAGATTGAGGTTATGAGGTAAGCAGGGATCAACATATTTATTTAAAAACATGAGGAAACAGATATAACCTTTTTTATGCAGAATTATCCAGACAGTTGGAAGTCGGGGGTTGTTGGAGCCATAGCAATCTATCACATAGGGTACGTTTAAAACCCTGGAGAAGGCCAGTCCTAGATTTCTTTTCTTGAACATTTTTACTCATTGAAGGGGTATGAAATGCAAAAGTTCTCATGATTCAGATAGAGCATGCAGTTTTAAAACTACTTTCTTTAATTCTATTATCAATTTTCCTTCTTTCTTTTAGTATCTTGTTGAACAGCAGGGACATATGCTTAGGAGCCAATCAATTTTTGGAGCAGTATATGGCAGCAGTTTTGCAAGAATGTTATTCATTTGCAAGTGCACTAGATGGCAGTACTTTTTCCTGCCATGTTGTTCTCCAGATGCCTATTTGATAATAGAAGTCAATTGGAAACTTTTTTTTAAAACGATACACGCTGTTTGAATCACAAAAGTAAATTTGGGTTTCATATCCCTTTAGTTAACATGTAGAGCCACAAATTAATTCTACAGGAATTAACGTTTAATTCGATTTTGAATTTATATGGTTTTAATACGCTTGAATGACACAACCTACATTATTTCTAGAACCTGGCAAGAGGAGACAAACAGACAGACAAACCATATAATATTAAAAAAACAACTAAATAATCTATTAAATCCATTAAAGTGGCTTTATTTACATTAGAAAAAAAGCGTATTGCATTTTAATACTGATTAAAAGCCTCTTATTTAAAAAGTGGGAATTCAAAAAAGTGAAACTAGGAAAACCTAATTGGAAGATTGAGATTTATTTTTGTGCACGGCTCAAACACAAAGAAATATTTTGGAGGAATAATTTGCATAACATTTGTGAATACATTATATGTGTCTACTTATTTTATTTTGTAATGTATTTATGCAATAAAAACTGCTAAAGAAATAAACAAATTGTAAGTTAGGGTTGTTTAGGAGATAGGTTACTTCACTGTTATGGTGAGATCCAAAAGTTAATTACTTTACCTGCAAATTTATACTGCAGTGCCTCGCCATTAACCCTTTCTTTTTAGTTTCTGAATTGTAAAGCTCTAACTCCCCCCCACACAATTCCTTTTATGGCTGTATCTATGTTTATTGTTCTTTTGGTAAAATGCAAAAGTGAATAGGGATTATCTGCTGGAGCATGCCTAGAAGCCTTAAACTCAGTTGAAATACAATGCCTGTGTCTAAACACTGATAAAAGGGATGGAGTTAGCTGCTCCAGGCAGTTTAGCTATGTAATTAATTTTGCTTATTTTTGAAAATTATTTTAAAATACTTGCCAGCAATTTTTAAACAATTCTTTTATGCAAACTATTTTAAATTAATTAGCCCTTTTAGGATATGTAGAGATCTCCACCTGTTTTATGGCAGTTAGTATTTTTTCTTTTAACAGCCATTTATCGGAGCTTATACATAAATAGCATAAATCTAAAACATTAAATATTTAGCTTAAAAATTTACATGGACTGAAAGTTTTTGATATGAGTAATGATTTGGGAAATGTGTTGCCACCAAAAACATTTTTATTTAACATATCTTTACAAAAAATAGGAAAATTTAATTTAAAAAAAAGCTACTGTATTGGATGTTGGAATGGACTATGTAGAACCATGTAACATGCTACACTGTGATTGTTTGATCAGTGTGAGAGCTTATCTTTGTTCCTAAAAAAAAAAAACACAGCAAATAAAATTTGATAAGTGTACTAAAAATGCAAAAATAAATTACAGCTTTAAAATGTTTTAGACGGTCTAATTTGCATGCAGTGCACAAGATTTTATTTATATATATATATATATATATATATATATATATAGATAGATAGATAGATAGATATAGATATACACACACACACACGGATCAGCACAAGCACAAAAAGATTATTCAAAAAAGTCTGTAATGAATTTCCGGTGCAGCCCCTAGGAGACCCCCTCACTGGGCCTCTGTGTGCAATATAGGAAAGAATAAACTTTGTGAGTTTTCGCTAATTCTCTGTGTTTCTCTTACATGGGCACCAATCAGCTAAGTTGTGGGCGGGGCGTCCGTCTGGCACATCAAACATATGTTATTATTCTGTTTACAATTACTTTAATATTAAATTGTAATTATATATTATGATTCAACTGTCAGATGTGAAAAAAGTATTATTTTTCTGTGTGATATCCATATCTTGAGAACTACTGACATTAGGAGCCATTTGGCATTGAAACTTACTTTATAATGAAGATTTTAAATTATAATTTTTACTTTTCTAACATCTTTGGTTTTTGAGATATAGGTATCCTCATAAATAACCCCTCGTTTTCACCCCCCTTAAGTGGATTTTTGGGAAATGCTAAAACACGTGTTTCTTTAGTTTTAAAAGAGAATCTAAAAATCAATTTTTTACATCTCTAACATCTTCGGTTTTTGAGATATTGGTATCCTCATAAATCACCCCCCTCTTCACCCCTTTTTAAGTGGATTATCAGGAAATGGTAAAACATGTGTTTCTTTATTTTTAAAAGAGAATCTAAATACAAATTTTCACGTCTGTAACATCTTTGGTTTTGAGATATAGGTATCTTCATAAAAAAAATCAGCCCCCTTTTCACCTCCTTAGGGACTTAGCTGGGCGTTGATGAGTCAGTCAGTCAGGACTTCTTCATACATATATATTATATACATACACACACACATATATAAATAAATATATATATATATATATATATATATATATATATATATATATATATATATATATATATATATATATATATATATATATAATGACTTAAAAGATGGAGAGAGAGTTTCACCTGTTCATAATTTATATACTGTAAATGCAAGAGAAAAGGTAATGATGCAGACCCTTTAAGAGTTAATTTATTTTGAAAATTGTCAAGAAAGAATATTGTAAGTAGGAATTAACCTCTT
Source organism: Bombina bombina (assembly GCF_027579735.1). Taxonomy (NCBI): domain Eukaryota; kingdom Metazoa; phylum Chordata; class Amphibia; order Anura; family Bombinatoridae; genus Bombina; species Bombina bombina. The sequence continues at coordinate 598,486,910 of NC_069501.1, forward strand.
TCTTACAAAGAAAGGGAATACAGCACTCTTTTATATATTAAAGCATATTTTATTAATCAATCGATCAAATTGCCATATCATGATCTCACTGAAATTATTGTGAAGCATATTCCAAAATCCAATTCTACCAATCAGCCTAGTAAACACATAAGGCAACTATGCATGAAACATAATAAACACTATGCATAATTATAGCTAAATAAGTACCTAGAGTGGCCATACTCATAATATCTTAGCACAGATACATATAATACCCCAGATTATAATGACCCTTTTCCCAACACTATTCAAGAGCAATTGAGATAGATCATAATGCCCAGATTAAAGAAACACTTCTGTTTCAAAAGAGCTAAATTCACTTTCTATGCAGGCAATTATACAGCGTACAATGAAAAGGAAACAGTCCTTGAAAGTAAGACTCCAAAGTTGGCGAAAAACTGCTCACAGGTGACCGTAGTATTCACAACGCACTTTAGGTCAGTCCCAATGGTTAGTTCATACTGACAGGCAGATTTCACAAAAAATGACTTGTGTATCTATAACCAACATCAAAGGGGATGCCCGAAAATGACCGCGGTATTTACACCGCTCTTAAGGTCTATCCAAATGGCTTACACCCTTTTTAGATAACTTTGAAAAAGTACCTTTTTTTTATAGATGCGAGTCCTTTTTTTCCAGGATCGGTTTCTAATTTTAGCATAGATACAAAAATAAAAAACCAAGTAAATGCAGGATGTTTTTCGCCAACTTTGGAGTCTTACTTTCAAGGACTGTTTCCTTTTCATTGTACGCTGTATAATTGCCTGCATAGAAAGTGAATTTAGCTCTTTTGAAACAGAAGCGTTTCTTTAATCTGGGCATTATGATCTATCTCAATTGCTCTTGAATAGTGTTGGGAAAAGGGTCATTATAATCTGGGGTATTATATGTATCTGTGCTAAGATATTATGAGTATGGCCACTCTAGGTACTTATTTAGCTATAATTATGCATAGTGTTTATTAGGTTTCATGCATAGTTGCCTTATGTGTTTACTAGGCTGATTGGTAGAATTGGATTTTGGAATATGCTTCACAATAATTTCAGTGAGATCGTGATATGGCAATTTGATCGATTGATTAATAAAAATATGTTTTTATATATAAAAGAGTGCTGTATTCCCTTTCTTTGTAAGAAAGAGGTTAATTCCTCCTCACAATATTCTTTCTTGACATTTTTCAAAATAAATTATATATATATATTTATTAACTTGCTGCTTCCTTAATGGAAATGTGAAACTACCAATAATAAGTAAATGTGTAAGAAAATAAAGGCATCTTTAAGATTACATTTTTCATAGTTAATAAAATATAACAACAAAGGAGGAGCACTTGCGGCTGAATCATCATACACGAAATCCTCTAGGCAAAGCACAGGTGAGTAATCTGCTTTGTCATCAAGAATTAAATTGACTCTCATCGTTTTGTTGATGTCAAACAATCAGGAAATGTCTAAGTACACTTTAATTCTGAACATTCTGTTATTATACATCACTTTATTTAATGATACATTGAATTTCACCCGGCGGGATAGTGTTCTCTGCCCTAGGAAACAAAAAAGCAGGTGAGGAATTTAATTCACTATGGTCTATCAACTGTTCTCAGAAATGTTAGCAAAGGGATAAGTTAGTGTAGTCAAGATGCTGAATTATCACAGCACAGTGTCTTTGTTATCTATTGGTAGTCCCATAAGGAAATGTTACATGTTTAAAGGGACAGTAAACACCTTAACCCCTTGAGTGCTATTGACGGCTTAGAGCCGTCATTAGCACTCAACTACCTTTTTTGCAATCTGGGGGCCCCAACCCGCTCCTACCCCATTGATCGGGCCTGCATAGTGACAGGCATCGCTGGGGCTTCCCGTTACGTGCAGTGACGTCACGCGCAATGACGTGATGAGGTCACCGCGCAACTTTATTTAAATTTGTCAGGGAAAGGGGGCATGCTGCTTATAAACCTGTATCTCAGGGATCTAAGCTACAGACCCCTAAGACCCACCATTGGAAAGGTAATCATCTAACCTTTCCAATGGTATACGTCTTATAAGGATCTGGGGGGGGGGGTAATAAAAAAGTAAAAAAACAATGTTTTTTGAAAATAGTAAAAAACAGAAAAATATTAAATTCAGCTTAGCACTCAAAGGGTTAAAGGGACACTGAACCCAAAATTGTTCTTTTGTGATTCAGATAGAACATGCAATTTTAAGCAACTTTCTAATGTACTCCTATTATCAATATTTCTTCGTTCTTTTGCTATCTTTATTTGAAAAATGAAGTCCAGAACCCTGGACAGCACTTGTTTATTGGTGAATGAATGTATCCACCAATCAGCAAGAACAAAATAGGTTGTTCACCAAAATGGGCCGGCATCTAAACTTACATTCTTGCTTTTCAAATAAAGATACCAAGAGAATAACAAGAACATTTGCTAATAGGAGCAAATTAGAAAGTTGCTTAAAATTGCATGCTCTATCTGAATCACAAAAGAAAAAATTTTGGTTCAGTGTCCCTTTAAGATTACAATATAATATAATAAAAAATAATATAATAAAATATGTACTTCTGCATAGTACAAGTTTGCAATATACATTCATGATTTATTTTGCCCTTATCCTGTCATTTAAGTCTGAAAATTGTGTGCTTTACAATTCTAAGAATTAATTCAAGTGCACATGTCAAAGTTCACAAGGCTGACCATGCTACATATATGTTCCTATTTGGCTTCAGTAGAGATGATAAAATAAGAAACTGCTAAACAAAGCATGTTTGCTAACATAATGACTGTGGCTAGTCTTGTACACTCTAGAAGAAAGTCTTGATTTGGCTCCTCCAAACAAGGTAAGTGGAGTTTGGCTATTGAATAGCAATTGAAACAAAGAAGGTGTTAATGCATTCAAAACAATTCACACAATTTGTTAATTTTCTTCCAAACCTGCAGAAAAATCTTGTAATTATGAGGTGCTTACCGTTGCTTTAAAGGGTCAGTAAAGTCAAAATTAAACTCTCATGATTCAGATTGAACATTAAATTTTAAATAACTTTCAAATTTTCTTCCATTAGCTAATCTGCTTCATTCTCTTGGTATCTTTTGTTGAAAAACATACCTAGGTAGGCTCAGGAGCAGCATAGCACTACTGAGAGCTAGCTGGTAATTGGTGGCTGAAGATATATGCTTCTTGTCATTGGCTCAACCAGTCTAGTTCCCAGTAGCACATGGCTGTTCCTTAAACAAAGGATACCAAGAGAATAAAGCAAATGTGATAATAGAAGTACATTTTAAAGTTATTTAAAATTGTATGTTATATCTGAATTATGAAAGAAAATTATTTTTTTTAATTACCTTTAACAAGGCAAAACTGTCAGCACCATATTTAATGATGAAGAGTTTGCTCTACTAAATAGTAAAATTACCTATTAAGATTAACTATTTCTTTTTACCACATTATCTCTAACTTTTAAACAATGATCTTTAATCATTATAGGCTTTTTAATTTACTGGCAAGATTAGAAAATATCATTACTAATGACAATAACAGAACAGTCTGCCTGCAACAAGAATTTGACATCCCTGTACTATGATCTTCAGTATTTTATAACAAAACAACAAGAAATGACAAGATATGTATGTTGTTTGCTATAGGGTAATATATCAGCAAAATGCAAACCTTTAAAAAATGTTGCCTTGTATGGAGGAAATAATCAAAACTTGTTTCTGTAATCTGTTGGCGCTCTACAAATAACTGATGATAAAAATAAGACAGACAATGAAAACCACAGTCAGGGACCTCGGCAATCCCCCTCCCTCTTAGCAGCTCTTGGCCTGCTGCAGCCTCAAATAATTAAATACGGATGATGTATGTATACATAGCTAAATCACCTCCATTGTACATAGAGAAGACCAGAAAGCTCTTGTTAATGAGGTGTTTCCATGAGTTTGTAGTGACAGTCTGTCGACAAGAGAATATGGCAGATGATCTCAACAGGGTGAAAGCCCTATTAACAAATTTTGGGAACCATATGAATGAAAGATACCACTAACTTGTAGCTGTCATAAGAATTCCAGACGCAAGTGAGGTTAGCATTACTCTGCCTCTAGAACAGAGAGTGAAAATCACTGAGTAAACACCAGAGATGCAGAACACCATTGCTTCGTCCAATTCAGTTAGCCGTGTTGAAGGCAACTTACCATCTCCGTGAAATGAATTGGAATCCTCCAGCTCCTACACCTACCCGAGCTCCAGGGGAAGCGGCCAGTCTGCAGGAGCGAGGGAAGCGCCAATTGAGTTGACGCGTTGAAGACATCTTGGGACCCACGTATGCATCGGTGACTTCAGATCTCGCTGCCCACCTGAGTTGGCTAGAAGTGCTGATAGCGCGACATGTTGCACTACCCTGCAGAACGAGAGCCTTAACCCTCACAATAAATGCCCCGCCGATTCCGGATGGGTACATCGCCGAGAAGAGAATCTCCCTGTGTCTACAACATGCTCACACTCGAGTTGCTACAACTCCACAACAACGTAGCCTCGTCAAGAGTGGTGTGGATTAGCTGGTTGCCCCTGGATCATACAATTGAGGTTAGCTTATCATTACATGTGCTCACCATTGTGGGATGAAGATACCTCAGACATTGAAATACCGCAACCCTCCCTACTTGAAAATCACCCTCTTAATCTCATTACCACTTGAAATTAGTCTGGATCGGTAAATTCACTTTAGCAATCTGTTAATTATATGGACTGCCCAGTTATCGTACCACACCGATTTGTCTGCTTAAACTTTAACCCTTTGAGTGCTAAGCACTTTCCCACCTGGGTGCTAAGCTGATTTAATTTATTTTTTTATTTTGTGAAAAAAAATGTTTTAACTTTTTGTTTATTTTTTCCAGATCCCCAAGAATTACACCATTGGAAAGGTTAGGCGATTACCTTCCAATGGTGGGTCTTGAGGGTCTGTAGCTGCTTAGATGCCTGAGATACAGGCTTCTAAGCAGCATGCCCCCTTTCCCTATACTTTGTATTGACAATTTGTTAATAAAGTTGCGCGGTGACATCATCACGTCATTGCGTGTGACGTCAGCGCGCAAAACTTGATGCCCGGTGATGCCCGTCACTCTACAGGCACGATCGCCAGGGTAGGAGCAGGTGGGAGCTTCCAGATCTCCCTCAAGGTGGGAGAGTGCTAGTGACGACTCTGAGCCTTCATTACCACCAGAGTGGGAAACTGACGGCTCAGAGCCGTCATTAGCACTCAAAGGGTTAAAGGGACAGTCAAACTTTCATGATTTAAATAGGGCATGTAATTTTAAACAACTTCCCAATTTAGTTTTATCACCAATTTTGCTTTGTTTTCTTGGTATTCTTAGTTGAAAGCTAAACCTAGGAGGTTCATATGCTAATTTCTTAGACCTTGAAGACTGCCTCTAATCTGAATGCATTTTGACCACTAGAGGGCATTATTTTATGTGTTTCATATAGATAACATTGAGCTCATGCACGTGAAGTGACCTAGGAGTGAGCACTGATTGGCTAAAATGCAAGTCTGTCAAAATAACTGAAATAAGGGGGCAGTCTGAAGAAGCTTAGATACAGGGTAATGACAGACTCATTTTATGGCTTAGTATGTTTTATATAGATGCTTAACGCACTGGCTAAAGAGACTACATTTCTACGCAACTTTCTTTACACAGGATACCTATAAAGTAATGTGTTTATAGCTATTTAATACTAGTCTGAGTTGTTAAACATGTTAATATTACGGTTTTATGCAATGGTACATTTTACACTATTTACACTTTACAAGGAGGTAAGTCCTGGTAGCAATTCTAGGTGGTTTTATACTTCTACATTGGCTCTATAACTTCACGAGTAGAAGCAGAGCTATATAAAGGGACAGTCAAGTTAAAAAAACCCTGATTGGAACAGCCAATAGAATGCGAGCTCAGTCCTATTGGCTGATTGAACCAGCCAATTGGATTTTTTACCCTTTAACTCCGATTGCCTGATAGAATTCTATCAGCCAATCGGAATTCAAGGGATGCCATCTTGGATGACGTCCCTTAAAAGGAACCTTCAGTGTACGGCTGGGACCGTATGAAGAGGATGCTCCGCGCCGGATGTCTTGAAGATGGAGCCGCCCCGCGTCGGAAGGATGAAGATAGAAGATGCCGTCTGGATGAAGACTTCTCCCGGCTTCGTTGAGGACTTCTGTAAGTGGATCTTCGGGAGTTAGTGTTAGGTTTTATTAAGGGTTTATTGGGTGGGTTTTATTTTTAGATTAGGGACTTTGGGCACCGTAAAAGAGCTAAATGCCCATCCAAATTCCCTTTTCAGGACAATGGGGAGCTTAGGTTTATTTAGATTTTATTTGGGAGGTTTGGTTGTGTGGGTGGGGGTTTTACTGTTGGGGGTTGTTTGTATTTTTTTTTTTTTACAGGTAAAAGAGGATTTCTTTGGGACAATGCCCCGTAAAAGGCCCTTTTAAGGACTATTGGCAGTTTAGTGTAGGCTAGGGTTTTTTTTTTGGGGTTTTTTTTGGGGGGGGCGCTTTTTTTATTTTGATAGGGCTATTAGATTAGGTGTAATTAGTTAAAATATTTGATAATTTCTTTTTTATTTTGTGTAATTTAGTGTTTATTTTTTTTTGTAAATTAGTTAATTGTATTTAATTAATGTAATTTATTTAATTTTAGTGTACTGTTAGGTTTAACTGTAAGACAGGTTAGGTTTTATTTCACAGGTAAATTTGTATTTATTTTTACTAGGTAGTTAGTAAATAGTTAATAACTAATTACTAACTAATCAACCTAGTTAAAATAAATAGAAACTTAGCTGTGAAATAAAAATAAAACCTAAGCTAGATACAATATAACTATTAGTTATATTGTAGCTAGCTTAGGTTTTATTTTACAGGTAAGTATTTATTTAGTTTTAAATAGGAATAATTTAGGTATTAATTGTAATATTTATTTTAAATTATTTTAATTAGGTTAAAGTTAGTGGGTGTTAGGTTAGGGTTACGTTAGACTTAGGGTTAGGTTTAGGGGTTAATAACTTTAAAATAGTGGTGGCAACATTGGGGACAGCAGATTAGGGGTTAATAATATTTAACTAGTGTTTGCAATGCAGGAGTGCGGCGGTTTAGGGGTTAATATGTTTATTATATTGGCGGCGATGTCTGGAGCGGCAGATTAAGGGTTAATAATTTTATTTTAGTGTTTGCGATGCGGGAGGGCCTCGGTTTAGGGGTTAATAGGTAGTTTATGGGTGTTAGTGTACTTTGTAACACTTTAGTTATGAGTTTTATGCTACAGCTTTGTAGCGTAAAACCCATAACTACTGCCTTTTAGGTGGCGGTACAGATCTTGTAGTTATGGGCTGTACCGCTCACTTTTTGGCCGGACAGGCAAAACTCGTAATACCGGCGCTATGGAAGTCTCATTGAAAAAGGACTTTTTGAAAGGTGCGGTAATTACGTTGCGTTACGGCCAAAAAGGTGTGCGGTACAGCTATATCTACAAGACTCGTAATACCAGCGGTAGTGAAAAAGAGGCATAACGCTGCTTTTTCATACATAACGCACAATTTGTAATCTAGCCGTGTTTTATTTTTTACACATTTAGACTGATCTCTTTTCGGTACTGTATTCATCTAAGGCGGTACATAACTACTAAACATAATATAAGACAACCTGAGATTAGAGAAGGATAGCCTACTATTTCACACATCCTGGGGAAAAGGTTTATCTCCACTATGGTTATCTTATCTGATATTGGTACCACAATAGCTACTTATCCCAGACCTATCTTCTTTCTCATTGCTTTTATTCATACCCATATATGCAGTGTATTGGATCTTTACTATTCCATGTCAGACCCTAAATCACTGGAGTTTATATCCCATACTATATGACATAATTATTATAGAAAACGTAACTCTTTAGCCCATAAGCTGCCATACACACGTAATCTAATGTACAAATGGCTGTTTAACCTTAATCAATTAACATTTGAATTTCTTAGCTGCTAGTCCCCCCCCCCCTTAGACTCAAATATCAGGTCAGATCCAAAAGTGACCATCTCTCTCATCTACTAATCCAAGAGGTTTTCCTATGCTATACTGCGCCAAGCTGTGCTTACCCGCTGATAAGATATCCTGTATGCAAATTTACACTCTATTTTCATTATTACTATTGAACCTTGTTATATTAGCTACACAGTTACTCTCATCCCTACTATGTGTAATTAGACCCGACAGGGTCTCATATATGAATACCATACTCCTACAGCTTTACCTACATCACAGAGCCCATAAGCGGTCTGCTAACTAGTCTTCCATGAAGAATCCTACAATTAGAAAACGGAGGTTTCATAAGTCCATAGTGTGTCAGTTATCTTGTTTCTAACTTGTATTAGTGTACTATGTTCAACTGTAATTTGGTCATGTTTGTTATTGGACATTCACTGTATGTTTCCTCTTCTGCAAAACCTCAATAAAAGATTATTGAAAGAGAAAACCAAAGTCAGTATACTAGTAAAACCTAATTAGGGTTCCTTTTCATTGAGCTGTAATTTGGTTTGCACAAGGATTACAATTTTGTGTATCGACTGCTTCTGATGGCGCGTTATACCTCAATATTGGCAGCCGGGGTCCACCTGCTGAAAGAATTTTCTTGTCCCATAAAGTATTAAAAGCGATAGATTATAGCAGGTTTCCAATGATAGCGCAAACCGTTAATACATTGTCGGAGGCTGTCAATACATTAAAAAAAATTACACCCAGTTTCACTAAGTGTAAAATAGGAAAAAGGAACCTTTTGATACCTAATTCCCATTGAAACTTTAAAACTTGCAAATAATGCCTCAATGTAGAAAAAAATGTAAAATGTAATATTTATTGTTGTCCCATGTATAGGAATAGTTGCAGTAATGTTCTTACGGAAATATCAATATGTATTTTCATATATGAATATAAGCAAGTACATGGCTACAAAAATCAAATTAAACCTATGCCTAGGGCAGCAAAAAATATTACAGATATTAACCCCTTAGTGACCTCAGCACTTTTCAATTTTCTGATCGATTGGGACCAGGGCTATTTTTACATTCCTGGGGTGTTTGTGTTTTGCTGTAATTTACCTCTTACTGTACCCACACATTATACCGTTTGTTTAGCCATTAAATGGACTTTCTAAAGATACCATTATTTTCATCATATCTTTTAATTTACTATAAAATTCTTTATAAAATATGATGACAAAATGCTAAATACACCCATGCTAAATAGTTTCTAAATTTTGTCCTGAGTTTAGAAATACCCAATGTTTACATGTTCTTTGCAAGTTATAGGGCAATAAAGTACAAATACAAGTAGCACTTTGCTATTTTCCCAAAACATTTTTTTTTAAATTTGCGATAGTTACATTGGAACACTGATATCTGTCAGGAATCCCTGAATAACCCTTCACATGACACATGTATATATATTTTTTTAGTAGACAACCCAAAGTATTGATCTAGGCCCATTTTGGTATATTTCATGCCACCATTTCACCGCCAAATTTGATCAAATAAAAAAAATCGTTAACATTTTCACAATTTTAGGTTTCTCACTGAAATTATTTACTAACAGCTTGTGCAATTATGGCACAAATGGTTGTAAATGCTTCTCTGGGATCCCCTTTGTTCAGATATATTAGACATATATGGCTTTGGCATTGTTTTTTGGTAATTAGAAGGCAGCTAAATGCCGCTGCGCACCACACGTGTATTATGCCCAGGAGTGAAGGGGTTAATTAGGTAGCTTGTAATGAGCTTGTAGGGTTAATTTTAGCTTTAGTGTAGAGATCAGCCTCTCACCTGCCACATCCCACCCCCAAATCCCTCCCCCTCCCCACAATTGTCACTGCCATACTAAGCACTGGCAGACCAGTATAAAAATAAAGGTGTTTTTTTTTTTTTTTTTTTTTATTATATATATATATATATATATATATATATATATATATATATTTTTATCAGTGTAGGATCCCCCATTACCCCCAAACAGCTCTCTCAGCCTGCCCCCCTCGACCTATTGGCCAACATCCAGGTACTGGCAGCTGTCTGCCAGTACCCAGTTTACTAACAAAGTTGCCCTTTTTTTGTAAAAAAATATATACCCCCTATTTTCTGTAGTGTGGCTTACCCCCATCAATACACTCCCACCCCCTCCCCCTCCCCTCCCCGATCCCTCTCCAAACAATTTTTCCCCCTCCCTCTCCCATCTCCCTCCTTCGGCTGATCCCAGACACTCAGGAACAGGATCCGGATCAAGCACCAGAGATGGGCAGCCCACCCGCCTCCCTGCTATGGCTCCCACCCAGCAACTATCGGCACCATCGCTGGCCTATGCAGAGAGGGCCACAGAGTGTCTCTCTCTGCATCGGATGCTTAAATTTTTTTATTGCAGGATGCCTCAATAATATCGAGGCATCACTGCAATAATATGAAAGCGGCTGGAAGCGATCACAATCGCTTCCAGCGCTTGAAAACCCTGAGGATGTACAGGGTAGGTCCTTGGTCATTAAGTGACTTTTTTTGTAGGACATACCCTGTAAGCCCTTGGTCCTTAAGGGGTTAATAAAGTAGAAAATGTAATTATAATAAAAAGTAGTATTTGCTTTTAGTTAAAAAATATGTATTATAAATAAGTGTATCTTTGCTTTTGTTTCTCTTTAGAGATGGAAGCATTATTACAATATTAACTTACACCTAAATGAAAAGAGCAACTGTACACGCACTGTGCAAAATATCTCAATGGAAACCTGAAACTAAAATGGAGGCGTAAACTTTTAGCTGTCGGCAACTTCGGTAGCTTACGACTCCATTCTTTACGGCTCAATGGAAACAAGTCCTTAGTTTGCAGTTTATCTGCCCACCTCTGCTGAGACCAATTAATAACATATGTAGCAGGGTTAGCCTTGTGGTGTTTGAAGTGTGCATTTCCAGTTCTCAGAATTAGAAAAAGGGGCAAAATAATTTTAAAAAGTATATTGAAAAGTTGTTTTACTATGCATAATTAAACATTTATATTACAGTTTCAATGTTCTTTACTGTCCCTTTAAACTGGGAAAAACCCCACAAAAAAACACATGTTAAAAGGACACGGAAATAATAAAACGTGCTGTCTATTTGTTAGAGCATTATATTACACACTCATTTTGAAGTCCCAATCAGGAACACACTGCAGGACAGGGGGATTTGCCAATAAGAAGAGGCAAACACGTATACCCACCAATCACAAGCTCAGATCAGGAATTTTAAGCACAGCTGGGGTGGAATATTCCACAAAGTAGGTTAGGCACACAGTTACAGGTATACATGTTCCGCAATAATAACATGCGGTAACTCTTTAGTAGTTTAGTATTACACTGTTGTGTAAATGTAAGAAAGTCATAATCATTGTAATTCTCTCATCACCTATAAATATCCAGGCTGGGGTACTTGACGACTGCAGTTGAGAAATACTGTATTATAGAATAATTTCACAGTTTTATGCAACATATGGCCAAAAGGAGCTCTCTGGTCTAGCGAGATTCTATAAGATACCACTGTTAGCATTACAAGGCCCCTCAAGGATTGTTTTAAAATGAGGCGCTAGCAGCAAACCCAATGCATTATCCTATTGGTTGTGCATCCGATGGCCTCACAGAGACACGGGCCAATCAGATGGGCACGGTAATTCACCCATCTTCATTATTTGTTTTTGCCTCTGCCTGGGGGGGGGGGGGATAAGGGGGCGCTTTGCCAATCTTCTGGCATCCATCCCAAGTAAACCTTGGGGAATGAGGTTTACAAGTAAGGCTTCGCCCCCCCTTGAACTCCCCAGGTGGAGGCAAAAATAGATAGCGAAGATGGGGGAAATACAGTTCCCATCGTATATATGGTGTAACATGTATGTGTGATGTATAATGCCTCACATACATGTTACATGTATGTGTACTGGTGTAAGGGGCTCCTACAAGGCGTTAGCGCTCATCCCGAACGGACCAATCAGATCATACATAGGAGATAGGTGTTAATGCATGATTTGCTTGGCCCATGAGAACCAATCGGATAATGCATTTCGTTTGCCGCTAGCGCCTAATGTTTTAAAGGCTTTTTTTTTTTAACCCAGCTTTATTGAAAATATACACAAAATTGGTAAACACACATGTAACTGATTACACAGGCGGATTGATTATTTAACAATAACACCAGAAATTAGTCAAGCTCCATAAATATTATCAAAGGAAAACATCTGTAAAGGGTCAGCCTTCTCAATATATGCTCTTATACTGAAAATGCCTCCTCAAATATATCTATGACAAAAAGTTTTAAAGGCATGCTGTTTATTACCTTGGAAACAGTGTATCTCATTAATGGGAGTTCACTAACATGCTTTATGTGAATGAGAGACACATTACAATATAATGGTCAGTAAAATAAGCTGATGATTTCTCTCTATGCCGGAGAGCTTTTGAGAAATAGCCCCATTGTCACATGTTCACAGAGTTAAAGGGCCATTAAACCCAAAAAAATTATTTCACGATTCAGATAGAGAATAACATTTTAAACAACATTCCAATTTACTTCTATTATCTAATTTGCTGCAATCTTTAGATATCCTTTGTTAAAGAAATAGCAATACACATTGGTGAGCCAATCACATGAGGCATCTATGTGCAGCCACCAATCAGAAGCTACTGAGCCTATCTAGATATGCTTTTCAGTAAAGAATATCAAGAGAATGAAGCAAATTAGATAAAAGAAGTAAATTAGAAAGTTGTTTAAAATGGTATTCTCTATCTGAATCATGAAAGAAAAAATGTGGGTTTAATGTCCTTTTAAAGATACAGTGTTCTTGAAGAACATAGAGCAAAGTCATATGATTTATGGGTCAGCCCTGGTAAGCTGTTTAATTATATTTAACTAATCAGAAAACCATTCAGATGGAGAAGAAATGGTTATTTTGTCCCTGTCTTGCACACATACTATAAGGATACAAATGTTAGATTAAACATCCGGCAGCAGTGCTTTCCAGTCCTTTTCATGCCATATCTCTATTTGTCATTTCATACAAGCGGTTTTCAGCTTTAGTACAATGTCACACAATGCTTATGTCATGTCACGCCTTATCAGACCTATTGGAGCTAATATAATGTTACAGCCTATACGTACTAAGTCAATTTCCCAACCTTAATATAGATTCAGACAGACGTAGGAAACTATTTTAATGCTTTAAAGAAAAATGAAATCCTAAATCTTCCATAATGCTGTAAACAGGGACACACACACACATATCTGATGTTGTTTGGATTAATTAAAGGGACACTGAACTCAAATTTTTTCTTTCGTGATTTAGATAGAGCATGCAATTTTAAGCAACTTTCTAATTTACTCCTATTATCAATTTTTCTTCGTTCTCTTGCTATCTTAATTTGAAAAAGAAGGCATCTAAGCTTTTTTCTTGGTTGAGACCTCTGGACAGCACTTTTTGATTGGTGGAGGAATTTATCCACCAATGAGCAAGGACAACCCAGGTTGTTCACCAAAAATGGGCCGGCATCTAAACTTACATTCTTGCATTTCAAATAAAGATACCAAGAGAATAAAGAAAATTTGATAGTAGAAGTAAATTAGAAAGTTGCTTAAAATGTCATGCTCTATCTGAATCACGAAAGAAATTTTTTTGGGTTCAGTGTCCCTTTAAGTTAAAAGCTACCTACAATAACTAGTTCCATATAATAGCCACACTTTACCAATGGCTGCAATATGTTTTATTGTTAACATAATCAACACAACTAATTAAAAGCTACCTATACTTATAAAACCTTTTTGTTGTATTCAGATATTTTGCATTGCAGTGATTCATTTCTGATTTATATATAAACAAAATGCTTAAATGGCCACTAAACCCAACATCTTTCTTTCATGATTCAGATAGAACATACAAATTTAAACAACATTACAATTTACTTCTATTATTTATTTTGCTTCATTTTTTAGATATCCTTATTTGAAGAAAAAGCAATGCACATGGGTGAGCCAATCACATGAGGCTTCTATGTGCAGCAACTAATCAGCAGCTTCTGAGCATATCTAGATATGCTTTTCAGCAAAGAATATCAAGAGAATAAAACAAATTAGCTAATAGAAGTAAATTAGAAAGATGTTTAAAAATGCATTCTCTTTCTAAATCATAAAAGAAAAATGTGGGTTTCATGTCCCTTTAAGTTTCAACCTCCTCATAGAACAAAATAAAACTTGTGCAGTGATCTGCTATTAGGGAAGATGTTGGTGGTCCTTGACACATCAAGCAGGAATTAGTCTCCTCTGATGGTGTCACCCCCGTCGCGCCGCAACTCCCTACACTGCCCGTCTGGACATCAGTAAAAATTACAATCTCCCTACGCACGTTGCATAGTACTGCGCAAGTTGCGTAGCTAGATTGTATTTTTAACTCCTCCCGCTCGGCGCACTGCTCAGAGGAAGATGCTTCCATTCTAAAGCCAGCAGAGGTTGGTATAGTCTTGGCTTGAAATAGTGGAATTGAAGTACTGTATATAAAAAAAGAAAACCTTAAAAAAAAATTCTCTCATATTTAATTTATTTTCTTCCGTTTACCTGTCTCTTTGTAGTAGTTTTCCTAATTCCTTCAGATGGACTTACATCACTGTTTGTCTTCCTCCCCTCCATCTTCTTTTTTTTAAAATTAAATATTAATTATTTTTCATTCTAATAATTTTCCTGCGCACAAAGCCATTTTACCTGAATTCCAGTAATTGCAATCCAGCAGATCAGCCGTATCCCATAAGTATTGTAGTAATTGCCAGTAACATCAGTCGTGGTTAGCTCACATCCATATTGAGAGCTTTCTGATATAAACTTAATTTATGACTCCAATGTCTGTCCATGATCATAAGTAGTTTTGAATAATTCCTAACTGGGGAGGTAACTTGGAAGTAGGGTTGCCACCGTCCCTTAAAACACTTATAAGTTACACATGCTGCAGGGTGTGCAGGGAGGAATATGATAGTTCTGTCCAGAAACACCATACATGTTCCTCCCTGCACACCCTGCAGCATGTGTAACTCATACGTGAAGGAGGTTGTGAGTTCGATACCCACCAATACTTATTTTATTTATTATTATTATTTTTATTTATTTATGGCGTTTTTCAGAGACACTTTCCATTTTAACTCCCCCTTATCCCCCTTTCTCATTATCTATAGGTATTGGGGTTATGAGTTTTACCTCTCACTAACAACTTTTTGTTCATTTTCAGTCACGCTATTTCAACTATAAGTTGATAGTATTTCAGTTTCGAGTTTCTTTTTCTGTTGTGTTTCTTTATACCCTGAATTATTTGAAGTATAACATGTCCTTTGTATATAAGCTTCGACATATGAGGGTTCCTTTGCTATTCCTTTCTTTACAAAGTGTACAGGAGTAAGGGGTTAACTTATTCAGTTAATTGACTCTAAGTTAGTACAGCTGATTTTTATATCTGTTTTAACCTATGGCTGTGTTTTTTGGGGGTTATTTAAATCCTGATCTCTCTGATTGAAGTTAGGCTATGACTACGGCTTCTGCTGAAACGCGTATGCTTAACACAGCTGTACTCTAACGTTTGTACTGTCTTGTTTTCTAATGGTGGAGTAACCATGAACTTTTAAAATACCCATATGGGTAGAATAAATGTTACGTTTTATTTTACTATGGACTTGCTCAGTTTTCTTTTTCCAGTTTATGTCTATTTTGTCCAGCTACGGAGTTTGTCTACCCTTGCCAGGAGTAGAGCCTTCTACCCCGGAATCCCCTTCAGAGGTTTTCATTGGACGCAGATACCGGCCACTACAGACTGCTTTCCTGGATTGGTGGAACCTGCCCTACCTACGACACGCCCACGACTTGGCGGTGCAGAGAGCGGCTTGGATTGCCCGGCTCGGACCTGGTTGAGGCAAAAGATTCACCCTGTATGAGGCACGGCTTTGCAGCGGGGAGGTGTTTCTGTGGAATCATCCACTTTCTTTGTAGGACCCGGTACGATCCGGTTGTGTCCTCAGGCGGTAACGGAATCCACAGTGATTGGAGCCTTTGACTCAGCCCAAGTGTTTGTCGGCAGCAAATTTTCTCTACGCCCACGTCTGGACGGCTCATTGTGAAAAGTCTTGGGCGGCTGCAGGGTAAGCCCTTTGAGTTATTGTGAACTTTTGCTGACTACATTGTATACATTTCTATATGGACTCTGGCTAGTGACTCCTCCTGTATATCTCTTATACTTAAGAGTTGTGTACTGCTAATCTGATTTTTTGACAATAATCCCTGTTTCCTTTTTCTTGTTTTGTTAACTCATAAGTGTCCAGGAAAACATGGCTGAGGTGGCAACCCTACTTGGAAGTCTTGTGGTCCTTTTAAACATAATTATTTGTTTCCCACTTTCTGCCTTTCTGTTTCCTGCTTAAAAGTTGGCACTCACCCTACATCTGTCATTTGGAAGTATTCTCTCAGTTCTGTCATTCGGTTAATTCCAAAAAATAATTCTTAAAAATGTGTAAATATATACATAATGTAAACTTAGCTATGGTTATACTAGTTATGTACAGTATGTGTGTGTGTGTATTTATATATATATATATATATACACACACACATACACACATTATAGAGGTTTGTACCGTTTAAAAAAAAATAATGTTAGTGGTCCACGGTATTCAAAATTGTGAGTTTAGTAGTCTCCCTGAGGTCCGAAAGGTTTGCAACCCCTGATTTAAAACATACTGTAAGTTCTGTACTTATTTTAGCTATAACACTTTTTTTATGTTCTTCTAAGTAGTCAGTAGACCAAACTGTTTTGATAACAGTGAAAAGGGTGTCTTCCAAAGAACCAATATAGCACCATCATGCTTAATAATAATATAAAAGGACCTTAAAAACTCTTAGCAATATCAACAAAAAAAGGTTTTAAATTAATTTTAAATGTAATTTTGTAATCCAGTTTACAAGGTTTTGCAAATCACCAGCAGTTCAGGAATATTACTATGAAATGCCTGGTGGGTTCGTGTTTCTGGTCTACTTTGCTGTTGCCTATTAGGGACAGATGTAAATGAGTGTAGAATGTTACATGAATGTAAATCACCCCCTAATAAATATAATGGAAACAATCCAGCCTCTCTGGAAGGGAGTGAAACAAACATAATTTTAAGAGGTATTTTACAGTAAAAGCAGGCAAAATAAACAATGAAAGCATATTGCATTGGTCTCCTATTAAACATTTTACAGGGATATTACATTTTGAGTAAAATGTCCCTTTAAATATACTTGTTTTTGAAAAGAAAGTACAATGCATTTTTCATACAATATTTCAAATAGCAATTGTTCTCCTAAAAAGCCTTGAGAATCTGTTAAAGTGTGAAGCCCTCATATATACAGTTACTAAAGAGAGGTGCCATTGCTTTGAAGTTGATAAATGCATTTACAATCCAGCCACAGTAAAACTGAGTTATTCTTTTACCTTATAAATGAGCAATTGTAATGACAGACTGTTAACTCAGTTAAAATAACTAGCTTTGTTTCTTAAAGGGACAGTAAACACCTTGACATTTTTATAAAAAAACAACTTTGCAATATACTTTCATTATTTATTTTGCCTCCTCTTTATGTAATTTAAAGGGGCACTGAACCCAATTTTTTTTCTTTCGTGATTCAGATAGAGCATGCAATTTTAGGCAACTTTCTTATTTACTACTATTATCAATTTTCTTCGTTCTCTTGTTATCTTTATTTTAAAAAGAAGGCATCTAAGCTAAGGAGCAAGCCAATTTTTGGTTCAGAAACCCTGGACAGCACTTGTTTATTGGTGGATGAATTTATCCACCAATCGGCAAAAACAACCCAGGTTGTTCACCAAAAATGGGCCGGCATCTAAACTTACATTCTTGCTTTTCAAATAATGATACCAAGAGAATAAAGAAAATTTAATAATAGGAGTAAATTAGAAAGTTGCATGCTCTATCTGAATCACAAAAGAAAAAATTTGGGTTAAGTGTCACTTTAACTCTGGAAAATGTAGTTCTCAGAACACAGTAATGCTGTTAATTTATACAAGCACTAGGGTTGCACGGGCCAGCTGTGTGTATTTGTGTGCCAATCAGGTAACAAGCAATACTATTTGTTTCACCATGAACATTCCTCTTGAGTTCTTACCCAGGGATATTACATTTCTCTGCATAAATGAGCTTGTACACCAACCTGCAATATCATCTCCCAATTACCCATTAAAAGGTCAAAGGAGTAAAAAGAATGATAAAATATGTTTTGTCTTGCACACAATTCCAGTGCCTTATAAATGCAGTAACCAAACACTGGTGTTTTATAGGATGTACTATAATAATAATACTAATAATAATATAATGTACTATAACAGTGAGGTCCTGTGCACCAGTATTCAAACACCACACCTTCTCAGAGAGCTGGTAGTGGTATTTATTGCTTCTGAAGACTTAATCTGTGTCATACACATAACTACTGACTCTCTGAGAAGGTGTGGTGTTTATATATACTGTGCATGGAGCCCTCACAGGATAGGTGCACATGTCGCAGAAAAACAGTAGAAAATGTTTTATTAGAAGCATTTTTGCTGATGGTATATAGAAAAAAAAAGCTTCTATAGAAAATTGAAATGTACCTGTGCACATTTAATTTTTGACCTTTCTATACCTTTAACTCCTTGGTTATTCTTTCTGCTGTTATGATGTTATATCACAGGAACAGAGATAGTTATCTTTAAAAAGAACATTAAAGTGACATGAAATGCAAAAAATGCCTTTCATGATTCAGACAGAGCATAGATTTTTAAACAATTTTTCAATTTACTTCTATTTTCAATGTTGTTTCATTCTCTTAGTATCTTTGCTAAAGGAGCAGCAATTCACTACTTGAGCTTGTTTAACCCATTGGTAAGCCAAAAACAAGGGGCATTTGTGTGCAATCAGAAACTAGCTGCCAGCTCCTGAGCCTAATTAGGTATGATTTTCAACAAAGGATACCAAGAAAACTAAGCAAATTAGATCATAGAAGTAAACTGGAACGTTGTTTACAATTGTATGCTCTTTGTCAATTTTGTTGGAGTTTGCCCAAGTAATGGCTTTTACATCCACACTGCAGCAGATATGACTTTTTTTGGATTTACAGATAAAACATTTTTACGTTTTTAATCACATCCCTTACATCTAGCACATGTATAGAATCTATTGAGGTCCACTAGCTGTATGGGTTTCTTGGGGGCTGTACCTCTATCTGAATCACAAAGGGAAAATATTCTGTTTCATATCCCTTTAAACACTAAAAATTGTTTTGTAACCTGCAAATCAAATAGCTGGTTTAGGCAATTTGCTTCATTTTGAACACTTAAAGGGACATGTTTTTTTTCTTTCATAGTTCAGATAGATCATACAATTTTAAACAACGTTCCAGATTACTTCTATTATTCATTTTGCTTCATTCTCTTGGCTGAAGGAGTAGAAATGCACTACTGAGAGCTAGCTGAACACATTGGAAAGCCAAGGACAACATGCATATATGTACAGCCACCAATAAGCATCCAGCTCCGGAGCCAACCTAAATATGCTTTTAAACAAAGGATATTAGCAAGACTAGGATCTAGATGTTTATTATTGTCACTCCTATTAGTTAAAACACACAACTTTGTAACATAATCTATATTTTGCTACAGAGTTCCATAGTTTATCATGTTCTTTATCACAATGAAAAAATATCACTCGTAATTTCCATCATCTAATAAACAGATGCACTTATCACCATCCATATAGACTTCACATCTCTACAAGAAATAGGGTGTACCAAACACACAGTCTATCACCTACATTGTCTACATAACAATCCTGCAAGATATACTTACTTGTGGAATTAGATTTATCTGCAATTTATTGATTTTATAAATATATTTGAAATAATATAAAATATAATATCCTTCTACCACTTCCTGTATTTCATCATCTTCCTGATTGCTCTATCAAATATAGTAGTAAGGACCATGCTTTTGATTGCTTGCTCTGATTGGTCAACTGCACTAAATCTGCAGGTGATTTACAGGACATTATACACTAGATTTTTTGTTACATAAATGTTTTGTAGATGATCCATTTATATAGCTTATGCAGCTTTTTTTTTTCTTTTTTTTTTTTAAAATGTATAGTTTTGCTTATTTTTAAATAACATTGCGCTGATTTTCAGACTGCTAAACAAAGTCCCAACGTTTTATGAAAATACTGATGTATACCTACTCTAGCTTGTGCCTGTTTGTGTAAAGAATCTTTTCATATGCAGAGGAAGGGGGAAGTGTCTGCTATATTTCCCACTTTCAGTGGGTGTTCCAGCTAATCTTTTTAACATTATTACTATAACCCTAGGAACACCCTCCAGACTGCGATCAAATCCAGGAAGCGCAGTAGGCTTCAGGACAGCCGTTGGCTATGATATTCTATTCAGTCATAACGGCTCTAAAGCCCAGTGTAATTATGACAGAATAGAACGGCATAACGGCGTTAAAAGGTTAATAGTGAAGTGAATATGAAGCTGGTCACCACTGATCTATATTATAAAGGAATACTTGGATAAGTATAATCATTTGTGATAGGCATTTTCTATCTCACAAAACAATATTATTATTAACTATGGAAGATTAATTAACATTTCCCTTTTCTCTGAAGGTTACAAACCAACTAATTAACTTCTGATTAACACTTATTCTATTATAATTTAACAGGGAATCCTTCAAATAAATTAACTAATCAGCATGTCTGACACATACCGGTACATATCAAACAATCACAGTGCAGCATGCAGCAATGTCAGGATTCTGCATTTCATGCAACGCATTCAGCCTCTCTTGGGGGAGTAAAAAAAAAAAAAAGTACAATTTTCAGAGTTGAACTACAGAGAAAGCAAGCAAAGTAAATAGTTTGAGTGGAGTGCTATTTAGTTCTCCTGCTTGCATTTTAATTTCAATTTAAGTAAACTTTTTACGCGTGCCGGGTTGAAAATAAAAATTTAGCAAAATAGTTAAACTTCAAATATCATGACCGTGTTTATGTATTCAACCATAGACGCAAACTGTAAAAATACCTAACGCCCATACACTCATGCTAACCCGATTGTATTTATTCAAGAAGAATATGTTCTATTTATATTTAAATATATATATATATATATATATATATCCTATATTATAAAAGGCCAAGTGTGTTTGTCTGAAGCCGTCATGCGCAGTAGAGACTGCGCGCGGACAAACACACCTGGCCTTCAGCTGCAGAGTAGTGCGCACTGCGGAAGCTGCCTGGTGGGGGTGTGACCGGCGCCGGGCATGTCGTGATGGGGGCGTGGCTGGTGGACGTGGCGAGGCCGAGGGGCGTGGCCTCGTGGGAGCACGAGGGAGGGGCGTGGCCAGCGGGAGAGAACAAAACAGAGGAAGGAAAGAAAGCGAGCAGAGAGAGGGGGGAAGAGCAAAAGAGGGAGAGAGAGCACAAGAGAGAGAGCTCAAAAGAGAGGGGGGAGAGAGAGAGCGCAAAAGAGAAGGGGGAGACAGAGTGCAAAAGAGGGAGAGAGAGAGAGAGAGAGAGAGAGAGAGACAGAGTGCAAAAGAGGGAGAGAGAGAGAGAGAGAGAGAGAGAGACAGAGTGCAAAAGAGGGAGAGAGAGAGAGAGAGAGAGAGAGAGAGAGACAGAGTGCAAAAGAGAGAGAGAGAGAGAGAGAGAGAGAGAGAGAGAGAGAGAGAGAGAGAGAGAGAGAGAGAGTGCGAGAGAGAGAGAGAGAGAGAGACAGAGTGCGAGAGAGAGAGAGAGAGAGACAGAGTGCGAGAGAGAGAGAGAGACAGAGTGCGAGAGAGAGAGAGAGAGAGAGAGAGACAGAGTGCGAGAGAGAGAGAGAGAGAGAGAGAGAGAGAGACAGACAGAGTGCGAGAGAGAGAGAGAGACAGAGAGAGACAGAGTGCGAGAGAGAGAGAGAGACAGAGAGACAGAGAGAGAGACAGAGACAGAGAGAGACAGAGAGACAGAGACAGAGACAGAGAGACAGAGACAGAGACAGAGAGACAGAGAGACAGAGAGACAGAGACAGAGAGACAGAGACAGAGAGACAGAGACAGAGACAGAGACAGAGACAGAGAGAGCAAAAAAGAGGGGGAGAGAGCGCAAGGGGGAGAAAGCACAAAAGAGAGGGGGAGAGAGCGCAAAAAAGAGGGGGAGAGAGAGAGCTCAAAAGAGAGGGGGAGAGAGAGCTCAAAAGAGAGGGGGAGAGAGAGTTTAAAAGAGAGGGGGGAGAGAGAGTGCACAAAAGAGGGGGAGAGAGCGCAAAAGAGAAGGGGGAGAGAGCGCAAAAGAGAAGGGGGAGAGAGAGAGTAAAAGAGAGGGAGAGAGAGAGCGCAAAAGAGAGGGGGGAGAGAGAGCAAAAGAGAGGGGGGAGAGAGAGCAAAAGAGAGGGGGGAGAGAGAGCAAAAGAGAGGGGGGAGAGAGAGCAAAAGAGAGGGGGGAGAGAGAGCAAAAGAGAGGGGGGAGAGAGAGCAAAAGAGAGGGGGGAGAGAGAGCAAAAGAGAGGGGGGAGAGAGAGCAAAAGAGAGGGGGGAGAGAGAGCAAAAGAGAGGGGGGAGAGAGAGCAAAAGAGAGGGGGGAGAGAGAGCAAAAGAGAGGGGGGGGGAAAGAGAGAGAGCGCAAAAGAGGGGGGAGAGAGAGCAAAAGAGAGGGGGGGAGAGAGAGCAAAAGAGGGGGGAGAGAGAGAGCAAAAGAGGGGGGAGAGAGAGCAAAATAGGGGAGAGAGAGAGCAAAATAGGGGAGAGAGAGAGCAAGAGGGGGGGGGAGAGAGAGCAAGAGGGGGGGGAGAGAGAGAGCGAGCAAAAGAGGGGAGAGAGAGCAAAAGAGGTGGGAGAGAGAGAGAGCAAAAGAGGGGGGAGAGAGAGAGCAAAAGAGGGGGGAGAGTGCAAAATAAGGGGGAGAGAGAGAGAACTCAAAAAGAGAGGGGGGAGAGAGAGAGAGAGAGAGAGAGCGCAAAAGAGAGGGGGGAGAGAGAGGGAGCAAGGGTTGGAACCGCGGTACCTAAAAAATTGGCCCGTGTACACGGGCCTTAGGACTAGTATATATATATAATTGGTATAATATATATCTATATGATTACATATAGGTATATATATATATTAGTTAAAAGAGAACAGGTGGTAATCAGCGCTAAGTGTGCCCTCCCAACACCAGTTGTCTGTTGGTTATATGAATGAAACGGCAGCCTAATACCTGAAATAGGACTACTGATAGGTCCCCACCTGTCAATGTCCTATTTCTATTTATGAAGTAAATGTGTTAGTGATAAGGTTAGTATTTAGGCGCACAGCTCAAGAAAGAATGACCAATGTTATGTTAATTTTAATGCCAGAGGAAGATATTGTATAAACCAAGGTCCAGTATTTGCTATTTAATTCACCACTATATTTAGCATATAGTTCCTGGTTTTATAATATCCGTGTAGATATATTACAATATCCTATAGCCTTACTCCGGTATTAGGTGAGTAGTGGTGTTAAGTATAAGTGTCAGTTAATTGTTTCTTCTGTGGTGTACAAAGGTAAATATTTTCATAATTTGTTCACATATGGTAAATACAAAACAACACACAGGGTGACTCTAAGCAAAGTACATCATTTTATCAGTCCCAGATGTATCTTAAACTTGTGACATCCAAATATTAGAAGTAAGTGCCCACTTACTAGATTCAACCTCAATCCTATGAGGTAAGTAAATGCGTCCCTTTAAGATAAAGTTGTCTCTCAGCAATCCCGAACAACCGCTTCTCTGCCTCCTTAGTGTGGTAGAAAGTTCTGTTCCCCTCTCCTCCTTGCTTAGCTGAATCTCCTTGTCTTCTCCCAATATTGCGTGATGTCATACACATAGATAGGGGAATACAAATATGGAAAAAATAGTGCAACACTGTTTGCAAGCTTAAAAACGTATATTTATTAAATATGCTAAAAATGCTCACATTCTTTAACCTCAATTAGATATGAGGTATCAGTTCAGCGTACAAATGTTAGTAGAAAATCACAGGTGCGTTTTTTTCCCAAAGTTTTGAAGTTGATTACGTCAATCAGTTTCATATAAACAGGCATCAAAGCAGTTTTCAATGTGCAAAATACATGCAGTCTTTTAAAATACTCTCCTTACGCGTTTCAAAGGTCTTTTGTTAAATGGGTTACCTTCTTCATCAGAGGTTATATCGAGTGTGATTGCTGTTAAGGGCTAGGGACTTAAATACGATGTGTTTTAGATTAGCATAATGTTTGAAAGAATCTGATTGGTTCATACTTCCATGTGACTTTAGGAGTGTGTGTGCTATATGTGATAGAGCACTCAACTTTCTTCAACCATTGGTACCAAGACGGAAATCCTATCTAAGAGATACCCCGGACACCATTGGGAAATTGACGGCAGTAATCTGGAAAGAAAACTACATTTGGGTAACTCTAGACGTCAGTGCCTTATATACGAACATTCCACACAAAAAAGGAGTGGAAGCTGTAGACTATTGGCTTAAAACTCTAACAGATCTCCCCAAAGAGACACGCACCTTTCTCCTCAATTCAATAAAATTCGTTCTAGAAAAGAATTTCTTTCTATTTCGAGAAATAATTCTTCCTACAGCTCCAAGGTACAGTAATGGGCACTCGTTTTGCACCTAGTTTTGCTAACTTGTACATGGGGCTGTGGGAGGAATGCTATATATGGTCCAATAATCCATTTAGCGCAAACATCATAAGATGGGCCAGGTTCATTGATGACATCATTATGATTTGGGAAGGACCCGACAGTATCCTCAACAAATTTGTTGAATCCTTAAACAATGAATTTAATCTCACTTTTACGGAAAAAAGGAATAATTTTGAGATAGACTTTCTTGATATTATATTGTTCCATGAGGAGGGTAGAATACATACCAAACTCCATAAGAAGCCAACTGACAGTAACAGATATCTACTAGCCTCAAGTAGTCACAATCTAGAATGAATAAAGAACATTCCCTATGGCCAATACCAGCGTCTAAAACGCAATTGTTCAAAAATGGAACACTTTGAACAAGAAGCTGTACTATTGAAAAAAAGATTCTTAGAGAGAGGATATAAGGAGACTGATCTCACTAAAGCTTACAACAAAGCAAAAGGTCTAAACAGACAAGCACTTTTACAAAAAAGACAAAAGAAGACATGTAGTGAGGAACCAAATTTGAAGGACACAGCTAATTTCATTACCACATATAATGAAGGTTCAAAAGAAATAAAGACAATTCTCAAAAAACATTGGCACCTGTTAGAAAAAGATGAACTTCTGAAATCCGCAATACCGAAAGAACCAAAAGTAATCTTTCGAAAAAAACAAAAAATTTGAAAAATACCCTTGCACCGAGCAAATTAAAACAACCTAAAAAACAAAATTGGCTTGGGAAGTTATCCACAGGTTTCTTTAAGTCTAATCACCTTAACTGTGTAGCCTGCGAACATCACTATGGTGGACAAAAATCTATAAAAGAAATTAGATCAAATAGTAATGGCAAATTATGTAAACTAAATACAGCTTGTAACTGTAAAACAGATTATGTCGTCTACCTGATCGAGTGCTCTTGTGGACTACAATACATAGGACGCACGACACGCCCCTTTAAAAAGAGAGTAGCGGAACATCTCACAAATATAAAGGCAGGCGAAAAGTCCCACAGTCTATCACTTCACTACAGAAACTACCATAACAAGGACCCAGAAGGACTAAGAGCTACTATTTTAGAACACATCCCGATCAATGAAAGACGTGGGGATAGGGAATTACATCTCAGACGTAGAGAAACCTTCTGGATCCACACCCTACATTCACAGGTTCCTTTTGGCCTCACCAAAGACATAGATTTGGCAGCATTCTTAGTAGATAACTGAAACAACCCTTTAAGGGGTATTTCCATCCCCACAACACTGTAAGCAACCAGTATAAAAATGTTTTTATTCACATGCTGCTACGCATACTATACATATTCCCTAGGAAAAGCACATACTCTATAGGAAAACCAATGCATGTAATACTTGGTACATATATATAAAATCTAAGGAACATCTGAATTTTTAACATGAAGCTGATTGATTTCTTCCAAATATCTATATTTGTTCAAAACAATTTTATAGACACATTTTATTAACCCAATGAATTTAAAGGGAATTTGAAATAGGCACATCAACCTATCTTGAATATGCCTAAAAAACGTTTTTTAATGTTTTTAAATATATATTTTTTTAACATTTGTACATTTATTTCTTTTTATAGTTCTGTATACTTGGTATTTTATAAATATTAAGGAAGATATAAAATACAACCTTTATCCTCTAATATGGATAACCTATATATTTTTTTAAAAGAAAGGAATCTCATACATGGATTAAGAAAATTGTAGCAATACCAATATTAATATGTTTATATCATGTGACATTAGACTCTGTGTTAGGAATGCCAGTAAAGTATTATCTCAAATTGTACTGTCAAACTAAATTGTTACTATCATGAACGATAAACCATATATAACAAGTTCAAAGAAAATGGTTATGAGATAAAATTACTCCATGAAACACATAGGAAACAATCCTTGAGCAGAGCAGATAAAGTAGAACTACCTAACAAGTTTGATTAACAACCCTAACTAACTGATCCGATTGGATCACAAAGGAACATCTCTGTCAATATTTTCCAAGACAACGCAGCTATAACCATCACGCATTTGCAAAAGACAAACACCTGATATAGAGAAATAAGATAAACAGAGGAGGTTTATAGCAGAACAAACATCAAAATGAAAATCATACATTCATATTCAAACACTATGAACACACTAACTGAAATATTTTTGGCATAAATATGATTTAAATTCATGGAGTAAGGTTACGCTCATGGACGCTCCTGATTGGAGGATCTACACACACCCCCTTCTAAAACATGAACCACACTACTGGCGGTAGTATATACATGTGGAAACCGATAAACACGCTAATATAACAATATTGAGAACACACCCAACCATAACATCAGGGTATTAACAAAGCCGGTTAAATTGAAAAAGAAGGGATTTATTGTTTACTATCCCATATTCTCTATTAGATGTCACGGAGTATCTAGTAAATAATTGGTGGAACAGCACACACACCCCTAAAGTCACATGGAAGTATGAACCAATCAGATTCTTTCAAACATTATGCTAATCTAAAACACATCGTATTTAAGTCCCTAGCCCTTAACAGCAATCACACTCGATATAACCTCTGATGAAGAAGGTAACCCATTTAACAAAAGACCTTCAAAACGCGTAAGGAGAGTATTTTAAAAGACTGCATGTATTTTGCACATTGAAAACTGCTTTGATGCCTGTTTTATATGAAACTGACTGACGTAATCAACTTCAAAACTTTGGAAAAAAACTGCACCTGTGATTTTCTACTAACATTTGTACGCTGAACTGATACCTCATATCTAATTGAGGTTAAAGAATGTGAGCATTTTTAGCATATTTAATAAATATACGTTTTTAAGCTTGCAAACAGTGTTGCACTATTTTTTCCATATTTGTATTCCCCTATCTATGTGTATGACATCACGCGATATTGGGAGAAGACAAGGAGATTCAGCTAAGCAAGGAGGAGAGGGGAACAAAACTTTCTACCACACTAAGGAGGCAGAGAAGCGGTTGTTTGGGATTGCTGAGAGACAACTTTATCTTAAAGGGACGCATTTACTTACCTCATAGGATTGAGGTTGAATCTAGTAAGTGGGCACTTACTTCTAATATTTGGATGTCACAAGTTTAAGATACATCTGGGACTGATAAAATGATGTACTTTGCTTAGAGTCACCCTGTGTGTTGTTTTGTATTTACCATATGTGAACAAATTATGAAAATATTTACCTTTGTACACCACAGAAGAAACAATTAACTGACACTTATACTTAACACCACTACTCACCTAATACCGGAGTAAGGCTATAGGATATTGTAATATATCTACACGGATATTATAAAAACAGGAACTTAATGCTAAATATAGTGGTGAATTAAATAGCAAATACTGGACCTTGGTTTATACAATATCTTCCTCTGGCATTAAAATTAACATAACATTGGTCATTCTTTCTTGAGCTGTGCGCCTAAATACTAACCTTATCACTTATATATATATATATATATATATATATATATATATATTTATTTATTTATTTATATGTGTGTGTGTTTATATAAACACATGTGTACATACAGGGAGTGCAGAATTATTAGGCAAATGAGTATTTTGACCACATCATCCTCTTTATGCATGTTGTCTTACTCCAAGCTGTATAGGCTCGAAAGCCTACTACCAATTAAGCATATTAGGTGATGTGCATCTCTGTAATGAGAAGGGGTGTGGTCTAATGACATCAACACCCTATATCAGGTGTGCATAATTATTAGGCAACTTCCTTTCCTTTGGCAAAATGGGTCAAAAGAAGGACTTGACAGGGTCAGAAAAGTAAAAAATAGTGAGATATCTTGCAGAGGGATGCAGCACTCTTAGAATTGCAAAGCTTCTGAAGCGTGATCATCGAACAATCAAGCGTTTCATTCAAAATAGTCAACAGCGTCGCAAGAAGCGTGTGGAAAAACCAAGGCGCAAAATAACTGCCCATGAACTGAGAAAAGTCAAGCGTGCAGCTGCCAAGATGCCACTTGCCACCAGTTTGGCCATATTTCAGAGCTGCAACATCACTGGAGTGCCCAAAAGCACAAGGTGTGCAATACTCAGAGACATGGCCAAGGTAAGAAAGGCTGAAAGACGACCACCACGAACAAGACACACAAGCTGAAACGTCAAGACTGGGCCAAGAAATATCTCAAGACTGATTTTTCTAAGGTTTTATGGACTGATGAAATGAGAGTGAGTCTTGATGGGCCAGATGGATGGGCCCGTGGCTGGATTGGTAAAGGGCAGAGAGCTCCAGTCCGACTCAGACGCCAGCAAGGTGGAGGTGGAGTACTGGTTTGGGCTGGTATCATCAAAGATGAGCTTGTGGGGCCTTTTCGGGTTGAGGATGGAGTCAAGCTCAACTCCCAGTCCTACTGCCAGTTTCTGGAAGACACCTTCATCAAGCAGTGGTACAGGAAGAAGTCTGCATCCTTCAAGAAAAACATGATTTTCATGCAGGACAATGCTCCATCACACGCGTCCAAGTACTCCAGAGCATGGCTGGCAAGAAAGGGTATAAAAGAAGAAAATCTAATGACATGGCCTCCTTGTTCACCTGATCTGAACCCCATTGAGAACCTGTGGTCCATCATCAAATGTGAGATTTACAAGGAGGGAAAACAGTACACCTCTCTGAACAGTGTCTGGGAGGCTGTGGTTGCTGCTGCACGCAATGTTGATGGTGAACAGATCAAAACACTGACAGAATCTATAGATGGCAGGCTTTTGAGTGTCCTTGCAAAGAAAGGTGGCTATATTGGTCACTGATTTGTTTTTGTTTTGTTTTTGAATGTCAGAAATGTATATTTGTGAATGTTGAGATGTTATATTGGTTTCACTGGTAAAAATAAATAATTGAAATGGGTATATATTTGTTTTTTGTTAAGTTGCCTAATAATTATGCACAGTAATAGTCACCTGCACACACAGATATCCCCCTTAAATAGCTATAACTAAAAACAAACTAAAAACTACTTCCAAAACTATTCAGCTTTGATATTAATGAGTTTTTTGGGTTCATTGAGAACATGGTTGTTGTTCAATAATAAAATTAATCCTCAAAAATACAACTTGCCTAATAATTCTGCACTCCCTGTATGTATTTATGTGTGTGTATATATATATATATATATATATATATATATATATATATATATATATATATATATATATATATATATATATATACATAGATAAATAGGCATACAGTCTCATATTTAGATGTGTATGTATGCATATAAAGATTAAAGTTCTTTGCAGCCCTTTTTTGTCACCTTATACCATATATCTTCGAGCCCTTATAAACTTTTTTTATTCTTTTTTTATCAGATAGTGTTTATATGAGTGTAACAGTACTTTTTTAATGAAACTTTTCCCCCTCCCCCACCATTTATGCAAGCTCTCAATTCGCACTAACCAAGAAAACTTAAATCACGATTACGCTCCCATCGAACGCATTTACTTTCCAATCATAATATGAGCACTATATTTGTTGCGCACAAAAATCTGGGAAAAAACAATATCGCTCTCAGGCAACAGTTGCTTTATGTCACTGGCGCTAAGGGACACGCAAAAAGCCTTTGAGGATTAGATGCATCCCCTGACTGTAGTTCGCAATCCCTGTCTTAGATAAAGAATACAAAACCCAGTTGGCATTGCATATAATAATTCTGCACATGAGGTCTGATGGCCTGGAATGCTGGTCATTAAATTGTGACTATTTTACTGTTAGTATATTAGTGACTAATTTATATTTTCATGCAGTGTGCATTGCACACAAAATGTAGCTTAAAAAACTTTTTGAATTATAATCAATATAGAAATATTATTCTCCATTCTTTTTCATGCATTGCTATTATCTACCATTGTTTCTAAATTAATATTATAAAATATTTGGTTACACTTTTATTTAGAGTTCATTTTGGCCACTGGTTTCACAATTTGTTCACTTTCACTTATAACAATCTCTAATAACATGCACCTAGTAGTATCGCATGTATATGAAGGGGATAACCTTATGAAATATTACTAATTAAAAAAAAATGATATTTTTTAATAAGTATGAAAATTTTCATTAACAAGAGCTTCATTGTTTAAGGATTAATTTATCAGGACTTTCATTGTGAGAGGGGAACTGAAAGGGGGAGATGAAAAGGAGCGTACAGAGAATGAGGAACAGAGTCTGATTGTCAAGGAAAGCGCAGAGATAAAGACAGACGGCACAACAGTCTGTACACAGCTATTCTTGTATTGATACCTTTACCTATGCACTTACTCGTAAGTTTATATGTTGGAGTGTTATATCATTTTGCTTCTAATATTATGCATTGATGTTACATGAAAATATACATCATTTATTGTGTAAATATATCAATTACACTTGCCCTGAACTCTGCAAAATTGGATCTGCAGGTCTGTGAAATTTGTAAATGATGAGATCTGCTTACCTGTGCAATGTAAGCCTGCTGTGCTTGTACTACAGATTTATTCATACAAAACAATTATTTCCCCTTAACCCTTTCATGACCGGGGACAAATTGAAATCACGCAATCGTGCAAAAGATTGCGAGATTTCAATTATGGGATCGGGTCTGGGGGGCGTCCCTAAGACGCTAGGAACGCCCTCCAGACCGCAATCAAATCCTGCAAGCCTAGTAGGCTTCAGGACAGCCATTTGCGATGACGTTGTATTCTGTCATAACGGCTTTAAAGCCCAGTGCCGTTGTGACGGAATACAACGGCATTAAAAGGTTAAAGTGTGGGTCTAGAATATACCTGCAGAAAGCACAGTCACACATTTGTTTTTAAAGGGACAGTCAACACCAAAATTGTTATTGTTTAAAAAGATAGAAAACACCTTTACCACCCCTTCCCCAGCTTTGCACAACCAACATTGTTATATTAACCCTTTCGTGACAGGGTTAAAGTGCCTACATCGGAACAACTTTTCCGATGTAGACAAATTGAAACTACGCGATCGTGCATACGATCGCGAGATTTCAATTATTGGATCGCATCTGGGGGGCGTCCCTACAATCCTAGAAACGCCCTCCAGACCGCGATTAAATCCTAGAAGCACAGAAGGCTTCAGGACAGCCGTTAGCTATGACGTTCTATTCCGTCATAACGGCTTTAAAGCCCAGTCTAATTATGACGGAATAGAACGGCATAACGGCTTTAAAAGGTTAATATACTTTATAACCTTTAAACCTCTAAATGTCTGCCTGTTTCTAAGCCACTACAGACAGCCTCATATCACATGCTTTTTTATTTGCTTTTCACAACAGGGGACTGCTAGTTCATGTGGGCCATATAAATAACATTGTGCTCACGCCCGTGGGTTGTGATCAGGGGGCTGTCAAAAGATGCTTAGATACAAGGTAATCACATAGGTTAAATGTATATTAATATAATCATTTTTGGCTGTTCACAACTAGGGATTATCTATCTTTATAAACAATAACATTTTTGGAGTTGATTGTCCCTTTAACTTCACCAATGCTATCACAAATTCAGTGCTTAGATATCTACTTGTAAATTACTGTCTACCAATAAGGCTTGTATATTAAATACACAGTGTTATCAGTACAATGTACTTTGCATATATTACAACATAAACACTAAACAGGAAATTATAGAATTGGAAATTGTAATAGAAATGTTTTTATAGTTTCCTTTAAAATGATACTTCACAGCAAGTAGTTTATAGCTTCAATATAAGCACAAAACACTCACATAACAAACAATAACAATGCAATGTATTATTCAGACTGCAATATCACAGATTACTGTTTGTGATGGGAATAAAACAAAATTTGAAGAAGATTTAACTCCTCCAACTCTGGCAGAGTGGATAGAAAGTTGTAGCAGGCTAGTTTTTCTTTCCTGTGTAATTTTTAAAAAAAATGCAATTGTTGCAGAACAGTTTGGTTACAATTGTTAATGAGATTAAATAATACATTTTTTTAATGGTATGTTTTGTTGGTTTCATACATCTTTTAAATTACAATTTGTAATATATAAATCACTTTAACATACTTAAAGGGACAAGAAACCCATTTTCTTTCCTTTCTTGATTCAGAAAGAGCATGAAATATAAAACAACTTTCTAATTTACTTCTATAAATAATCTAATTTGTTTAATTCTCTTGGTAATATTTGATAAAAAAGCAGCAATGCATTACTGGGAGCTAGATGACACACTGTGTGAGCCAATAACATAATACATATATGCAGGGGCTTCATATACTGGTGAGAATCTAACAAGCCCAGAGAGCTTTAGAGAATTGGGCCCCAAGTGTTGTTAGCTATTAAATGTTAGAAATAATAATAAAAAAGAAGGCAGAGCTAATTAAAGCCTGTCTTTGTTAGGAAGTTAAAACATAATAAAAGAAACAGCATGTTTAGGAAACAGTTACAGCAGAAGACAGTTACAGTATATTTAACACTCATTCTGGGGAAGTAAGGGTTACATATCCTCTGAATATAAAGAGAAATCTGAAACTCAAATCAGTTTACAGTTTGCCAAGACAGAAAAAAAACCAAAATGCAATGAATGACTTTCAAAAGACTACTCAGGGGATAGTTTACTTTAGAGGCAGGTTTGTAGTTGCATGAAATTGGCTGCCAGCAAAGTGACTATTGCAGATAAAGAGAATGAATTAAAGGGACAGTCTACACCAGAATTTTTATTGTTTTAAAAGATAGATAATCCCTTTATTACCCATTTCCCAGTTTTGCACAACCAACAAACACAGTTATATTAATATACTTTTAACCTCTGTGATTATCTTGTATCTAAGCCTCTGCAAACTGCCCCTTTTTCAGTTCTTTTGGCAGACTTGCAGTCTAGCCAATCAGTGCCTGCTCCCAGATAACTTCACGTGCATGAGCACAGTGTTATCTATATGAAATATGTGAACTAACACCCTCTAGTGGTGAAAAACTATTAAAATGCAATCTGAAAGAGGTGGGCTTCAAGGTCTAAGAAATTAGCATATGAACCTCCTAGGTTAAGCTTTCAACTAAGAATACCAAGAGAACAAAGCAAAATTGGTGATAAAAGTAAATTGGAAAATTGTTTAAAATGACATGCTCTATCTGAATCATGAAAGTTTATTTTGGCCTAGACTGTCCCTTTAAATAATGTTGTGATACAGTTACATACTGGGGTTTTAACCACAGCCTTTTCAAAACATAGAAGAGTAGTCAGACCATCTGGTTCTTACCTGCATTCTAAATCTATGCTTCAGTATTTCTATGATTGTTTTGACGCTGTGGTAGCTTGTGTCATTTTTCCACGGAGCAGTATCGTTGTCATTTTATGGTGTCAGGTCCCTTTTCATGCTCTGTGTATGTTTTCCTCCATCTGTGTCTATTTATTCTGGTGTTCCCCATAGGCAGGTGCCTGATTGTGTAGTTTGCTATTGGGTGCATGAGTTTTTCCTTGCCAACCTTCCTGCTTTGCATTGCCCATCTGTACCTCTTTGTCAGAACTTTTGCCTGAGTTGACTAAGCCTTTGCATTACCCTTCTGCTCCCTGTTGCCAGACCATTGCTATCACTGCTTGTGTTTAACCCTTCTCTACCTGATCCTGCTTCAGTCCAGCCTTTGTGCTGCCAGAACATCCTGACAGGTGAGCCATTCCATTTTGCTTCTGTGTTGGGGGTCATGTCCTGGGTCCCTAATTCCTTACTTAGCCTCTAGGTCCCTTCCTGGATGTGCACTGGCATCTAGTCCAGTGTTTCTCAACTCCAGTCATCAAGTACCCCTAACAGGTCAGGATTCATTAGAGCACAGGTGAAATAATCACCTAATCAGTAACAATGGCTTCTAACCTGTTCTCACCCATCCGCTGACTATTTCACCTGTGCTCTAAAAAAGATATAATCAAACCCTTGCCTGTTAAGTATACTTGAGGAATTGACTGAGAAACAATGATCTAGCCTTACATATGTAGAAAACAGAAAGCTGCTAAAACCTGATCCTTGCACTAACAGAAGAACAGCTGACAGTGATATATGCACCAAATGAGTGAAGAGTTTACATGGAGTGGGTGTGCTGAAAATCTCTAAAACAGCAAAGAGTCTGAGAAACTTGAACTTTGGAACTAATTTTAACAATTCTGTTTCTTTGTAGAGTACGTAACTTAGGGATTGCAGTGTCAAGTACTATCGTGTTTCCCAAACCTATCTTAAGGCCACACTAACAGGCCAGGATTTGTGAAAATCCCCACCTTTGCAAAGGTGACTCAAGGTAGTTGAATACTAATTATCCACCTGTCATAAAGCAGGGAAATCCTCACATCCTGTCATGCCGGTGTGTTCTGAGGATGAAGTTGAGAATAACTGCTGCAGCTAACCAGCTCTGCTAACACACCGATGCCCATTACCAACCAAGACCAAATAAATACAAACCACTGCAGTTTCATAAAAAATTAGAAACATAACAAAATTTTCTCCTATGTCTGCTGCTGAAAATCCCTAGAGTATTAACTCTATGCTCATTATCCGGTAGCCAAGGCAATGAACTGAAAAAGTGGAGGAAAACTTCTTCCTCAGAGCTTGATTTACATTGGTAATAAGAATAATTTTTGATCAACTTCTGCTTTGTGATTTAACTGTTGCAATGTATAACTACTGCTGCAGTCTACAACCATATCCCTCTTAAGGGGACATTTAGCTTAAATTCCCCATAGACTCAACAATGAAATGAATGTAAATAAAGCACAACTGCAATATATATGTACATAATTATTTTGCTTGCTTTTGCTGTAAATGTATACTTATTCCACATTCCCTAAAGAGGGTGGAAGTCAAATTGCTGCAAAATGCTGCAAATTGCCTGAACTAGTCATTAATTGCTTAGAACAGTGCACAATCTCATGCACAGCGAGCCCTAAATGTCCACAATAAAAGGTGATAAGATAAACATACTCACCAGGATTTTCCTGTAGTTTGTTATAACAATGTGCGTTTTGCAAATCATTTGAAGGGTCATGAAACACATTTTTTTTCTTTCATAGTTTACAAAGAGCATGACATTTTAAACAACTTTCTGATTTACTTCTATTATCAAATTTAGTTTGTTCATTTGTTATCTTTTTTTTTTTTTAAAGCAGGGATGTAAGCTCATGAGCGTGCATGTGTCTGGAGCACTATATAGCAATGCTTGGATTTCATATTCTTTTAATAAAGTGACATTTTTAAATGCTTTTAAAACATTAAAATATTGCATGCAGATCTTTTGCAATACAGTACTACATTGCTCATATATTCTATGCATGCATGTATATTCTAGTTGGTTAATGAGAGGCTTGTACAATAAAGGGCATCATTTTCGGTGTTCATTTAGGTGTTGGGGGCATACGTCAGTGAAAAGACCATATAGGGTCTTATTGTATTGGGGTGGGGGAATTGTGTAGAGAAACCAGGGCAACTCATTTGAGATCTAGGCAAAATATAAAGCGTTTTTGTTGTTTCCTTTACTTTACATATATTTTTTTGTTAGCATAAAATATATCACTTTTACTTTATAACCTTTACCAAAAATTGTACAAGTTTTTGTTATTGTTGTATTATACTTTTGTTTTAGTTCTGTGAGGTAATGGGATAAAGGAGTGGAAAAGTTTATTTTAAATTATGAAATATTTTTGAGCATAATAAATTATGGGAAAAGTAAAAAATAGACATTTTATTTTCAGAAAATGATTTTTTTTTAAATTTTGTCTTATAATTGCTAATGAACAATCAGTTTGCCTGCTATTTCCTATGGGGAACGTCTTCATGGCTACTAATACAAGCCATCAGCAGCACAAAAATAAGTTTTATATATATATATATATATATATATTTTTTTTTTTAATGGGTTTAGGATTGGCAATAACAAAAGTAAAGCTTACATATTTATTGGCTTAAACCAATCTGCTGACAACGATATTGCTGACTTGTTATTGAATAGTGTAAATTTAAAGGGACATGAAATCCAAAATCTGTATTTTATGTTTCAGATAGATTATACAATTTTAAACAACTTTCCAATTTACTACAATTATATAATTTGCTTCATTCTATGGGTATCCTATGTTAAAAGTGCAGTAATGCACTACTGGTAGCTATCTGAAAGCCAATAGCAAGAGGCATATATTTGCAGCCACCAATCAGCAACTTCTAAGCCTATCTATGTATACTTTTCAACAAAAGATACAATGAGAAAAACACAAATAAGATAATACAAACAAATGGGAAAGTTACTTAGAATTGCATGCTCTATAAGAATAATGAAAGAAAAAAAATTGGGTTTCATGACATCTGCAGAAAAGCCTTTCCCGTAAAGCTTAAAATCCTTTTTTTTTTTTTTTTTTTAGGGACCGCTCATTTATCATTTTCAGATAAATATTACGAATAACAAACCTGCAGTTGTTTTTTTAATGCCTAGTAATTTGATTCACATAATGGCTTCTTAGCAGAGAAAAATAAAGATAGCTACATTAACTGCAATACAGTAGGACATTGACACAGTAGGTGGGTTAAACTAATCTACTGAAAATAGTTATTTAGTTCTGTAAAATTTTTAGGAAGGTTTTAATGTTTTTTTAAGACTATATATATATTTTTAAATTTGTGAT
The DNA here is from genome assembly GCF_027579735.1 of Bombina bombina. Taxonomy (NCBI): domain Eukaryota; kingdom Metazoa; phylum Chordata; class Amphibia; order Anura; family Bombinatoridae; genus Bombina; species Bombina bombina. The sequence continues at coordinate 598,524,395 of NC_069501.1, forward strand.
ATTCTAGATTATTTTTTTAATTGGGGATTTGAGGGATTTGCTACTGAATCAAGAAGCAGTGAGTTTGTTAACAGGGCAGGAAAACATTTTTTGTATTATGTTTGTATCAAATTTCTCAGATTTTTTTGCAAGTGGGCTGCATGAAGACACAGAGCAATTGAATACAGCTGTGTTGTAGGGTTTAAATAATGAATACGCTCTCTGAGTTGCAGAAGGCTCTACTCCCTAATGTGATGTTTTTAATGAAAATATGGGCCTCTCTGTTGAAATAAGCAAAACATTTTTTTTTCTTACCTCTTTCCTAATCTTATTGGGGATCATAAAACACTATGGACTAAAATACTTTCCAATTGTAAACTCAGCCACTCATAATGATAACACAAATGTCTATTACATTTTTTATACTTTATAGTTGTTACTGCCAGTTGTTAACTTTACAACTGCAATATGATCAAACCATAGCACTTCATTCATTATTCCATCAGTCTAAAACTGAAACTAACCAGTGATTTAAAACATTTTGATTAGCACCCACAATTTTATTTTTCACAAATGAGCAGTTATTTTACCCTTAGCTGCCATAAAATGAATAGTTTTACCTCTTTTACTGCCAGTAATACACATAAACAGAAGTGTTTTGAGCCCCTTGCTACATATTTGTAATGTGTTGAGGCATGGACATTTAAGTGTCCAGTAATTTTTTTATGATTTTACTGGCAACCTGCTAAAATACTGGACTGTCTAGTCAAATACTGGCAAACTTAGATATAATTTTGTATTAGTCGTGTTTAACCCCTGCAACTTGGGCAGTGCAAGCCTTGAAGATCCCAAGCAGGACACTGGTGGCCAGCCAATTACCATCTATGATCTGCTCATGAGATGCAGGACTGCGATACAATCTGGTTGATTGACACCCCCTGCTAGCAGCCGATTGGCCACGAATGTACAGGGGGCAGCATTGGACAACCATTTGTGAAATGCTTGTGCAAAGATAAATGCCGACAGCATATGCTATTGGCATTTATCGATGAGTGGCAGACATAGTTAAATCTGCCCCATAGGAATTAATTTATTAAGAATTTGCTGCCCACTCCCCACAAATGAAGATGAACAGGTTCCCTACATGAGAACTCTGTCCAATAGGGCCCTGAATCACTAATGCAGCAATCTATCAAACTAGAGCATGTCATTTTTACAGTAGAATATCCAGTTAATACTCAGTGGTGTATTTCATTTTTGGGCACTAGTCATACTACAGTATACCTACTCATTAGATAAAAAGGGCAGCTTAGGTTACTATTAGTGGACAGCGACACACCTCCCAAGCATTAACATACCATGTTGACTATTCATCTAAAAAGAAAAAAAAAATCTGAAATCTTATTTTTGCTATAACTAAGTAAGCTTACTTTTAATGATCCATTACATATTTTACATTCTAATTCAACTGTTTGTAATCCCACTAGATTTACATATAAAGCTAATGCTGTAAAAAGCCATTTTTATATATTAGTGACTGCTTAGAAAGATTATACACTTTAGCGATCTTTAATCTATTGTTCAGTGATAAAATTTTATTTTATTTCACTCTGTGCTTTACCGAGTACCTGGGTGTAGCTTTTAACCACAGGATATGATGTTTCTGTAAATAACCTCTATATGTAACATTTCATTTACATCATGATTTATCTACAACGTCATATCGTATAAAAAGATTTATTCTAAGTTGATTTAAATGTATCACAAGTGTTGAGGCAAAACTTTGCATAAAACTGTTATTGAAGGTAGAAATACTTATCTCTAAATGTACCTAAAGCACATGCAAGGTTGTGGCTTCTTTGGTTTGCAAAATATTTCCCTAAAGAGTGCTGCATGTTTTAAGCTAATGCCTCTTACAGGGATAGGACAGTCAAAATTCAACTTTCATGAGACAGATAGAGCATGTTGTTTTAAGACACTTTTAAATAAACTTTTATGATCAAATTGTATTTGTTCTCTTGGTGTCCTTTGTTTAAAAGCATATGTACATACCCTTAGCCGCAGCAATGTGCTACTGGGAACTATTATTATCAGTTATTTTATTTTGAGAGACTTTGGGTCTTAACAGGTTTACAGCTGTGCTCCACAAAAATATTTGACAAGTCCAAAGAAAGGTGTTAGATATTAGAAATGACTGTGATAAGATCTCACAATAAACCCCATCACCATGAGACTCCTGAAAGCCATATGCTCACATCAAACTTTAAATCGGACTTCATTGCCTGCAGCATTATAAGCCCATATCGGACCTCAGATTACAGCAATGACTCTGAACAAAGCCTTATCAGATCTCAGATTAGTGTCCAGAGGTTGAAATATTGAATTTTTAGATTACATACTGGACACCTTACAATGCTATATATAAACAAATATAAAATTGAGAAGAGGAATGAAGAGACAGAACTCTCAAACTAATGTTCTTGTAAAATGTGTATAGGTGCCCTACACACATTTTTCCCCACTAACACCTATTTATTTAATAATTTATCATTGATCTTTTTATATTTCATATATTTCAAAATATTGCAATGTGCAATATGGTTCTGATTAATTTTAAAACAATCTTTTTTTATTATTATTATTGAAATTTTTGATCACAGGAAGGTTAGTTGTATTTTACAAAACTCTGCGGAGAACATCACTCCTCATACAAAAGAAAAAAAATAACCAAAAAATTAACATTGCAACCTAGAGAGACATACATGTTTTTATTTCTTTTATAGCAAGTACAGGAAACCACAAACTCAAGTAAGCCATGTTATAATTTAATTAGACAGAAGTGAGAATAAAATGTATGGAACATTATCCATTGGGATGCCAGAGGTTTAAATTTGGCTATGGTTATATAATAATACTGGGAAAAGACTGTAAATGGGACAAAAAACATTAAAGAATATACTTGGCTTTAAAAGTGAAAGTTTACTGAGGCCAACATTTATCAATGTAAAGTTTAACAACTTGCAACATCCAAAAAAATTAAAACGAACACAAATATGACATCACTTGTACTGCCTTGCATGTATTGTATAGAGATGACTAATGCCTCCTTTGGCTTCAAAAGAAATCCTGATTAGTGCAACTAGATTTGATACATTCTCCTTTAAAATGCTTTTTACCTTTTAGCCATAATGTAAACTACCCATAGAAAAAGCCAAAAGCCCATGTCTGCTGGCTGTTACAGAAGAACAGAAAGAGAGGGTGAGAAGGAAAGTTCGTAAGATTGTTAGGATCAGAACTGGATCTAATTCTCTAGAAGCAGCACTGAGATTTAGGTATTCTTTTTTTATCGTCACTTTTTTGGAAGAGTATAAAATCTTACTTTTTTTTTTTTATCAATAAATGGTTCAAGGGCCCATATGTTTATTAATTCCTTTTTTTTTTTTTTTTAACATGTTTTATTTGTTTTTTCAGAAAATAGATATAACAACTGTACGACAAAAGCGTACTACATCTCCAGAGTCTCATATACATACAAAAATAGAGATTCAGAATAATGGATATAGTGTTAGCACAACATAAACAATATGCAATTAAAGATCTCATCTCCCTCACATTCACCTAGGAGAACCTATTGGATCTTTATAATACTATCCATGAGTAGGAGGGGGGAGGATTGGGAGGGAGGGGTTATGCGGGTAGGGAGGGTAAGACTTAAATGAGAGGAACAAGGACTATGGTATAGTTTTCCAGACGGCGAAACCAATATGGAATGACAGAATTGAAGCTGGGCAGCCAGAGGGTGTCAAAGCCAAGCTTCCATTTCGCCCAAACTAATTCAAAAAAGTCAGACCTACCCATGGTGTAGTATATGTTTTTTTTACATTGAGTATATGTATGCCATTGTTGCAACAATATCAGACCATGAGGGGGGGCTTACTCTTTTCTATGCTCTGGTTATTGAAAGTTTGACAGCTAAGAGTAAGTAGATGCTGAGTATGCTATAGTGTCTGGGCAATTTACAGGTGCCTAAATGAAATAAAGCCACCTCCGGAGTTCTGGGCAGGGTGATTGCTATGTTTGTTAATGTATTGAAACACCTGTTCCAAAGTGGTCTGAGTTTAGGGCAGCTCCACCAAATATGGATCATGTCACCTATGTGTGTACAGTTTCTCCAACAAGTCGGGGGAGTTGTGGGGAAGAGTATGGCTAACCTTGAAGGGACATAATACCAGTGCATAAGGAGTTTGATGTAAGTTTCGTTGATGGTGACGCAATGTAATGCTTTTTTCGTAAGCAGAAGCATATGGTTCCACTCCCTAGTGGGCATTGAAAAATTTAACTTCTGCTCCCATTTGAGGATGTGGGGGGCCTTGTCCATTGGTGTCGCGCCTTCCATCATATTATAGTGTAGGGACATTGGCTTGCCTAACCGAAGCCCCTGCTGCCATCTGGCTTCCCATAATGCTAGCTGGTGAGAGGATGAGGGCTTAAAGCCCCAACTAGATAGTAAGCTAATTACTCTGGTATATTCAAATGTCAGGTATGATGGGATGGGCGTAGAGCTCCCTCTTTGATTGAGTGTGACAAATGCACTTTGCGAGACCGTGGACCATAGGTCCACGACTTTCAGGATACCCAATTTAGCCCATGTGAGAAGGCCAGCTATAGTAGTGATTGGGGATGGGTGAGGAGCCACCTGTTTGTAATGACATAGCTGTCCCCAGATAGCCAGACATTCTCGGATAACCGGGTTCACCACATTTTTCGGCTGCAGTATGGAGGGGTCCATATCAGGTCCCTCAGGGATAAGTCATAGGGTAGAGACGCCTGTTCAATACTCCTCCATTTACTATCCAAATCTTTTACAACCCACTGGGATATATGAGTGAGCATTGCCGCCTCAAAGTATCTAGATATGGATGGGGAGGCCCCCCTCCCCCCATGCATTCTAGGGAATTGTAAAAGTTTATGGGCTATTCGGGGGGTTTGCCCTGCCAAATGTACTTAGTGCACGCAATCTGAAATTGTAATAGGAGGGACCTAGGTATCCTGATGGGTAGACATCTGAAAACATATGTTAGTTTGGGAAGGTAGCTCATTTTAAGGGTAGCTATGCGTCCCAGCCATAAGATGGATTTAAAGTTCCACTTCCAGTTCAAAGACCGGAGTTCAGAAAGTAGGGGTTTATAGTTATCATCTATCATTTGGGGGAGTTCATTGGATAATTTGACTCCTAGGTGAGATATATGGGTGTCATTGACTATAAATTTGTATCTATCATGAATAGATTTGGAGATATTCTCGGGGAAACCCCAGGTGTATATCTCATATTTATTATAGCTCAATTTATAGTACGAAAGGGCGCCAAAGGTCTCCAGAAGGGATAAGAGTTTGGGGATCGTTTGTAGGGGTGTGGAGGAGAAGATTGTGGTGTCATCGGCAAATAGGGCCACTTTATGCACCGTGCCATGGAGCATGACTCCTTCGATATCCCTATCTTCCCTAATGGCAGTGGCTAGGGGTTCAATCGCTAGAGCAAAAAAAATGGGGGAAAGGGGACAGCCTTGTTGTGTGCCGTTGGAAATGGAAAAGGATGCAGAGCTAAATCCCAAACCCCTTACTGAGGCCGTGGGCACAGAGTACAAGGCCCTCGCAGCCTGGATGATCTGGGTTGGGAACCGAAAAGTCTCAAGGATCTTCCACAGATACTCCGAACGGACCAGGTCGAACGCCTTCTTGGCGTCAAGGAGAGCACAGCAAGGGGCTTGTTCAGCCTCTTAGCCTCCAGGAGAATGTTCAGTAGCCTCCTGGTGTTGTCTGGGCCCTCCCTCCCAGGGATGAATCCCACTTGGTCTGGGTTGATAAGGGCAGGCAGTAGTCTCGCTAACCTATTGGCCAGTATTTTGGAATATATTTTAACATCCACATTGATGAGTGAAATGGGTCTGTAATTAGCACAAAGGGCTGGGTCTTTGTTAGGTTTGGGGATCGCAATGATGGAGGCTTCTAAGAACTCACCCTGAAATTTGCCTTCATCCATTGCTAAGTTAAAGAATCGGGTAATGATATCTTGTGTAAATATACTTTGTAGAAGACTGCAGTGTAGCTGTCCAATAACCTTACTTTTATTCAGATCAATACACAGCACAAACACAGGGTTTTCAGTTAAAATATTGTCAAATAAGTTACTGTTGTACAATTTTTGGAGTAAATATGCACATGATAATATTAACAAATGGCAAATATAGAGAACAAACTACTGAGCAAACTCAAATATATGCTTACAGAAATGTGTGGAATTTTTAGGGCAATAATGATGAATTAAAGTTGCACATTCACATTTATAATTCAGCCTTGGGGGCCGATTTATCAACTTGCGGGCGGACATGATTCGCTGTAGCTTTTGTCCGCTGCTTCTTAACTCTTGTTTCTGGTGAGCCAGAAACATTGGGGATAGATTGTAGCATCTGCTGCTTGGTAAATCAACCCCGTAATCTTTCAGTTTTTGATGCAGCAGATTTTACAGTATTTATATATATATATATATATATATATATATAGTTGTGAATTAGTACACTTTGATACTGGTGATGTGTGGTAAATTAGCTGACTTTTTTTGGCTCACATATTCACATTATTGATACATTTTTCATTTGAATTTTCTATAATACCTTATATTAATTCAGGCTGAAAATACTACAGTTCAAATAGAGGAAAATGTTTATGTAACAAAAGACAACCACAATCTCAAAGCAGAATTTTACCTATATGTGTAACCCTTTTGTGGGATCAGTAATTGCAATAATGACATGCTAATGAATATATATATATATATATATATATATATATATATTGTTCCAACTTCATGCACTCATTCCAAGTATTAATATGCCTGGGTGTCTCCTCCTGAACGTTTTCATATGTAAACTTCTCAATGATGAGGGCAATCACAGGACTTAGTTTTTTATTATTACATCAACATGTTTCAAGGTCGACCTTTCGGCTTAAACATTAAGCTGTCTTCAAGACCATCTTAGACTTTCAATGTTACAGCGTTACAAATTTTGCGTCTGAACCGCCATTAGAGAAAGCTGCTTGACCTTGGCACATGTTGATGTAACGTATTGATGAATAATAAAAAATGATTGCATTACTAAGTCCTGTGGGTGCCCTCATCATTGAGAAATGTGTGTGTGTATATGTATATATATATATATATATATATATATATATATATATGTGTGTGTATTTTAAGGGAAACAGAACCCTCGGCTTTTCCTCAAATTGACTTTCATTTAGTTCCTTTTCTATAAAGCTGCAGAATATGTTGTACGCTACATAGAAGGATAATACTTATAACAGTGTTCTTTATATCACTCTTTGGACTTTGAACCCTATCCAATCATGCTAACAAGGTTAATGATTCTTGGCAACGATTTTTATTGCTCAGATCATTCTATGATAACAGTTCTTAAAGGATTACTTTCTGTTATAATTTTTAAGCTAAACAACTAACATATTAAAGTTAATAAACATTAATTAAAACCTACTGACCTATATTTTCTCCAAAACGAAGTTTCATAGCGCTCTAAAAGTTATATCTTTTATTCGCCGATGATGTCACGTTATCCGGCCCACTATTTTCAGCACTGCATGTTCAAAATACTTAAACCAATAACTTTGTGCTTAAAGCGCCATTTTGAAACCTAGGTATTGTAAACGGATTGGTACAGAGCAAAGGATACCCACAGAGTGGGTTTGGAAAACAATTAAATTTGCAGACAAGATTTCTGATATACGGTAGAGATATGTTAATGAAATGCTATTGATAAAAAGCGTATTTGGGGTAGTTAGTTAGTAACAGGCATAGAAAATATTTACCTACAGTGGCCCTTTAACTCTAACAACAGTACCAAGGCGCCTAAATGCGATTGCTTACAATACTTTTCTTTTTTAACAATATATATTGACAGCAAATAGGTTGCAGCTGAATGCAGTATGAGAGAACGAGTTATTCGGGAACAGAGTGATTGATGTGTTGTGGGAAAACCATGAACGTGTGTTACAGGAAATGGGTACACTCTCCAGAGGAAATTATAATGCAATGATGAGTGTGAGAGGTTGTGTATCACTGTTCTAAATTCTCATGGTATGGGCATGTTTACATTGTTGATGACAAATTTGAGCTGCAAAGCATTAACTAGTTAGACTGGTTAAAGTGTTTTTGGCTTCCAGTTTGCTGCAGATTTAGATACTTCCTCATTCTGTTTCATACAACGTTTTAAATGTATTTAGATTAACCCTACCCTCATCTTTATTCAGTGTTTAACAATTTTGTAGCTAAAGGGACATGAAACACAATATATTTTCTTTCATGGTTCAGATAGAGCATAGAATTTTAAATAACTTTCCAGTTTACTTATATTATCAAATTTGATTTCTCCTTTTGGATCATCAATGCACTACTGGGAACTAGCTAAACAGATCAAGTGAGCCAGTGACAAGATGCATATGTGTGCAGCCACCAATCACCAGATAGTTCCCAGCAGTACACTGCTGCCCCTGAGCCTACCTTGGTTTGCTTTTCAACAAAGGATTCCAACAGAACAAATCAAATGTACCTGAATTATTGGTTTAATGTTGACTTTTCTATGTTAAGATCCTATTGACTTTAACTCAATGGTGTAAAACACCTGTTTTGAGAATACAGCTTTCAACTCTGCTGAAAAAAACACCTAAATATATTTAATACACTAAATAATTTACATCTATATCAGACTTCTATGTTTAGTAAATATATTTTCTTCAAGGTTTTAAACAATAGCTTATATCTTATATAATTTATAAATTATTAATTACTTTTAATATATAACATTTCAAATTTGAATATATTTTATATTTATATTTATAGGTACCTTTTATATGTAAAATATTAGTCAACATAATTCTTAAATATTCCTATGATTTTGTTATTTCATTATTATTAGTAATATAAGCTATAAAAGGCAATCTGCCCATTTATGAATAATAGTGGAAGCTGAAAACTTGAGTCTATTATCGACAGAATACAGCAAACCAAAAGTTGTTAATATGCTCAATGTATGTTGAGGTCAATTTATATTTGTCTGTCTTGACTTCAATAGGAGCTAAAAACAACTTTTGGGTTTTGTAATTTGGATAGCACAAATTGCTGCATTGCGTTATGACTTAATGACTATCAGCCAGCAGAAAATTATTAACACCATCAATGTAAATGTAGTGTATATATTCTGAACAAGTGTTTGACTGATCCTTTAAAGTTTCTTAAACAAACCTTGTCACTGTGTAATAAAGTATTAATATATTTTATAATATTTTACACAATGATTTGATTAAAAGTAATTTCAAGATGAATTTACCCTCATGTCTACACCAATGCTGTGAACACCACCTACTTGGGATTTTAAGTTAGTCACCTGCACGTGCACAGGCCCTGATGAATTGTAGGGGGCTATGGGCCTTGAGATGAAAAACCTGCTGGCAGGGAGAGAAATCAAGCTACATTTTTGGGGGATTGAGCATTACATTGTAATGTAGGTATATATTTTTTTACACCCACAACTCTGCATAGCTAGATAAACATATTTCAAGCAAAAATGTGCCTTTCAAGTATACTGGTAAAACATCTTAGAGAGTCTCACCAGAGCAGAGAGCAGGTCCTATGTGTCAAAGTCAGTGATATATCCTGACATCCTCAGCACTGCATGTTCTTTCCTGGAGACAAAACCTGCATGAGACTTAATCACATATAGGTAGTAGGTTGCATGCAGAGTTAGAAAGGGGGGTACCTTAATCTTGTGAAATCCTCACACAAAATATTTTTTATTAAAGTTTTAAATTAGAGAAATTCTTAGAAATATTTTAAGATTTGAAAATAATAACAGTAAACACCATTACTTTGTTTTGCTGTATAAGGTAATTCAGTGGTACAATTCAATCTATTTACAAACTGTTTGTTTGTTTGTTTTTTACTCAAAGATGCAGTGAGCACAGGAGAGGACAAATCTTAAAAACAAGGGCCGCCATGTCTTCACGTAAGCTTGCTCCTGTTTCAACACCCAGTGTGCTTGCCTCAGAGGGAAACCTGTAAAAGGACCTCATGCTTGCAACCCTTCTACTACAAATGCACACCAGGTGGTAAAACAGGAGCAAATATTCTTAAATATGGACATGGTTGCACTCTATGACTAAAGGGACATAATACTCATATGCTAAATCACTTGAAAGTTATCCAGTGTAACTGTAAAACTCTGACAAGAAAATATCACATGAATATATTTTACCTCAAAATGTCTTCATCTCACAATAGTAAGTGCTCAGCGAACAGTTATCCTTCAGCTACTATCCAGCTGCAGGTTGAAGAAAAAATAGCCAATCAGCAGTGCTGAAATCATGCCTTTGTTTTACTGTGGGCTCATGAGATTTTACTGAAATCTCGCAAAATTTCATAGTAAACTTCCTTAAACTGCATAGGGAAGTAACAAGACTGTGCCTGTGCATGCCAGAAACACATATCCAAGCAAACCCTGGGACCAGCTTCCTGATTGGCTGCCTAAAGTCCCTTTACTATGGGATGTAGCTACTGAGGAAATTGTGAGGTAAAATATCTATCTTTTTTACATAGATATGTCAGTTTTTTACAGCTATGCTGTAGCATTTTCAAGTGCTTTAACATTTGGACATGTGATTCAGATAGAGCTTGCAGTGTTAAACAACTTTCTAATTTACTTCTATTGTCAAATTTACTTCAACCTCTTGTTATCCTTTGCTGAAGGAGCAGCAGTGTACTATTGGAAGCCAGCTGAGCACATCTTGTCAGCCAATCACAAGAGACAAATGTTTGCAGGCACCAATCACCAACTAGCTCCCAGTAGTGTAGGATATGTACATATTCCTTCTCAGCAATGGATACCAAGAGAACAAAGAGGATTTTAAAATTTAAAAGTGTCTTAAAATGACATGCTCTATCTGAATCATGACAGTTTAATTTTGACTTTCCCATCCCTTTAAGTACAGTCCTGTACTCATCACACCTTTTTTACTTTAGATAGACAATATAACAAGGTAAAATGAACACTTGATAGTGTTGTTTTACTGTAGTGTTAATGTCCTGTTAAGTGCTTACCTGCTATTTGGCCTAGTGATTTTAATGTGCCTTTAAATAATAATATCTCACCTGGATATATACATATAATCAAATTCATTTCACATATAAATCTAACAATTTTATTTATGGAGTCCTTAAGAGATAAATATATATATATATAAGCTTATTTTGTGGGAAATTGTCTAGTTCTTTTTTTTGTAGGCAACGTCACTTTACAGTTGCATAATAAGATAATTTATATTTTGCCTGTAACATGAATCCAAAAAAGAAAAAGTGGTTGACCTTTGCCCAAGTATACTAGACTACCTCCTGATAAGTATCCTAACAAGCCGGGACAGATAAAACACAGTTTCTTCTCATAAGTTAATTGCAGATTTAGGATTCCAATTATGTGACTGACATTTATATCAGACACATACGTGTCCTGAAATCCTTTTCAAAGTCTATTTGTAAACTCACTAAGAATTGGGAAGGGTCTGACTTCCTCTGGCTGCTTAAGTTTCTGCTGTTAATAGAAGTTTGACAGACAACGCCTGCCTCTTTTGTTAAATGCCATAAGATTTCTGTCTAGAGTTAAAGCCTGTCTGACTAATCGTCAATTACAGTTGATAACATATTTACAGCTTACATATATGATCCTTTCTGTGTACCAGGTGATATCTCCTGCAAGCCTCCACTAAAGGGTTTCTTTATTCACTCAGTGTCATCCACTTTGGACCAAAGAATTAAAGGAACACTGTAATGCAAACTGACATGCTCTCATTCATTATATCAGGGATGACCAACTGGTGACCCTCTGCACTAGTCTTTGCGGCCCCAAAGACCCCAAAGCAAAACTAAAATTGTGTGCTTTGAGTTTGCGAAAACTCAAATGAGCCCTCAGAAAGGGAGAACAGCAGATAGAGGCTACCCTGCAACCTTACCTAAATCTCCTGTACCACTGGATATTTTCAAAAAGAATATTATTTGTTTGTTTTATAATCATAAATGTAAATGCGGTCTCTAATGCTTCTAAAATATTGACCTGCAGCCCCATGTTTAGGAAGTTGGCTATTACTGCATTATATACATGAATAAATATATATATATATATATATATATATATATATATATATATATATATATATATATATATATAATAATCACATCACATATACAGTATATATATATATATATATATATATAGAATAATCACATCACATATACAGTATATATATATATATATATATATATAAAACTCTCTGCCTCACTCCACAAGATTGTCCCCTAGTTTTGAAAGCTTAAAGCGCTCCCTAAAGACTACTGTTCAGGGATGCATACAACCTACACTAACCTTTACTAACCACCGTTCCTCTCCTCCTTTGATATCCCCTTAAACCCCCTTAGCATGTAAACCTATGAGCCCAGCTGTTTGCATATAACCTTCATAAGACACAACAGTGCAGCTCTCAGCAGGGCTCTCTAGCTACTTGATCCCTGTAAATGTTACCTTGCATACCATGACTATGTTTATAGAGCTGCGGAATCTGTTGGCGCTCTACAAAAACTGACGATAATAATAATAATGTATATATTCATATACATATATATTTATTTAGTGCTGCCCAACGCTGCATTATTTGGCTTTCGACATTAAAATGAGGCTCCTGTTGGAGCCGATGGAAGCACACTCTTGTGAGTGCTTGGCTTCCAGGCAATGCGAATGCAAGGTCGTGTTTGCATTGTGCCGCACTTGTAATACCAGTGCACATTTATGTGCACTGGTATTACTGAGTGGAGTGCAATATTGTGCTCCACTCAAAATCTAGCCCAAAGTTATCTAAGGTGACTGTGCAAATACAACTTATTCTAATAAATTAGAGCATGCATTTTTTTGGATTACAATATCCCTTTAACACTAACTTCCTGAGCAATACATATATTTTAAGCATGTAAAAATAAATATAGTTCCCAAACACTCTACATGTGATGTCTTGATCTAACAAATTTAAATGATTTAAGTCATTGTGTGCATTGTAGAGAGTGCAGGGACTATATATTTTTACATATTTGTTTTTCTTTTTTATATACTGGAGGGGAATATTGTCCCAAACATTGTTTCTTTTCTTGCTATATTTGTAATTTGAATCATATTGCTCCGAGTGCAGCCATGTCATTTTTTTATATATATTAGGTAAACACATCCACGTACTACAGACAGATCTACCATCTATTGTGAGCCATGAACGTCAAACAAGTTAGAGTAAGCCTCCACCATATGAGATAGATTGAGTATCCATTCTATATGTGAAACATCAAAGAAATAATATAAAAACATTTGCAAGTGAAATAAAACAAATATTTGGTATATATGATAGTCAATCTCACTGCAAGAACAAAATAAACACTCCAATATTACAGCATACTACTGCCTTTGTTTTCCAAGCTCTTCATATTCTGCAACACTCCTCTCATTATTAGGTTTGCTAATGCCATTTGCCACTACTTGCCCTTTCCTTTTTAATGTCAGATAATCTCCCTTCTACTCCTCCATTCATCACACTGATCAAGTCTCTGACTTCTCTTGACTTTCTCTTTACCTTCTGTGTCATTTCCTTTCGTTTTAGATTGTAGGTTTGAAGGCAGGGTAAGGCACTGTGCTGTCTGGATCCAAGAATAAATTGATGCTAACGTTCCGTCCACTACAGTGTAACACAATGTAAAGAATGTAAAAATAGACATCCCCAAAATAATATTCTAATAACATGTAAAGGCTCTCTTAGTGAGGACACATTGGCACTCTAAGCTAAACTCCTGTTTGTTGAGAGAGGACACATTTACCAGAGCACCTGCTGCACTGTAAGTGGGAAGGGAAACTTAGTTACTTGTTTCTAAGGGGAACCTTCTTTCAGTTACACACTTGTTCCCTCAGTGATGAGTGTTCTCCATTTTATTGCAGGTAAGGGAGATGATTCTTATAAGCATAACTGGGAATATAATAGATGAAACTGGTCTAGCTAATGTTCCAGTGACAAGTGAAAGTAAATGCAGTGTGATTATAGGACATGTGGCATCTTCCTTAGTGCAGCTTTGGGGAAGGATGTTCTCAGCGGACAGAGCACATGTTGATTCTGCATTTGGATGTTAATCACAATAATTCTGTACTGTACCTGCACAGTTATTATGTTTTATATACTGTATTATTGTGTTCAGTTACACACTTGTTCCCTCAGTGATGAGTGTTCTCCATTTTATTGCAGTTCATATTAGAGCACCCTAATTTCACCCAACCTCGATCGCACTGTGGAGTTTATTCATCAGAAGTGCAACAAAATTGGCGCCCAACGTGGGGCCGGGTGAATATGTCACAAGAAAAGACACAGAAGTGAATGCTGCATATAGAAATAGCAGTCTGTGAGTGAAAGAAACTTGGTGCAATCCCTGTAATAGTGTATGGTGAAGAAACAACCTGTCTGCTGAGGGGAATAGAAACAAGGAATTAGGCAAAGGAGGATATATACTAAATTAACCCTGTTGATGCCAAAAGCTGCAAAAATGGATATGGAGAGGTTACAAGATGAAATCAGCAGATCGTTAACACAGATGACAGTCAGTGAACTGATTGAAACCTGACAAGTTATTAAAGCGTCAGAAGAGAGTATGGCGAAAGGCAAAAACCGCCTCCATTACATGAGGATAATTCATGTTATGATGGATGAACTGGTAGAGAGTGAGAGTGAAGAGGCTGTTATGCAATTTCTACAGACAACTAGGAAATTCATCTCTGAATTAGGGAAGAGAAAGGATGCTGAAGCAATAAGTGATAGTGACAAAGACCCCCAACCGGAACAACAACAGTTGGAATATTTAAAGCAACAGTACCGCATTATGCAGGAAAAATTTCAGGAAACAACTAAGATAATAGAGGATCAAATTAAAGAACTCAGCACTAAAAGTCAAGATTCAAGGGACAGTCATTTAAGAAAAGAACCTGTTTTAACGGCTAAGACACCTCATTATAGTAACTTACCGGAAGTTGCAATAAGAAAGGACTTTAAAATTGCTGGTCAGATAGGTGAGAAGGGACAGACAGACAAATTGTCCTATACTAACCTCATGCACCAGATTGACATGGGACTACAAAGAGGATACTCTGAAATAGAGATTGTGGAATCTGTAGTCAAGGCCATAAGTCCTGGTTTAAGTCTTAGAGGTATGTTGGAAATGAAGAATGAGCTGACTCTAGTGCAACTGAAAAGAATCCTGAAAAGTCACTACAAGGAAGAGAATGCGTCAGATTTGTACCAACAACTGATCAATGTCTCACAAAATACCAAAGAAATACCTCAGAATTTTCTGTTTAGAGCAATTGAACTGAAAGATCGTCTTCTGTTTGTTTCACAAGGAGAAGAATCAGATGAACACTTTGGAATGGAATTAATACAGAAGAAATTCTTAAGATCTGTAGGTACTGGACTGTTAAGTGATCACATCAAGTTTCAGCTAAAGCAATATTTAGACGACCCCTCTGCTTCAGATGATTTGCTCATAGAGAAAATGAATGAAGCTGCCAATATGGAGATTGAAAGAGAGAGAAAGCAGAAGAAATCTCAAAACAGCAAACCAATGATGATGGAGTGTAAGTCCAGTCATCTACATTGTTCTCAGAAATCCGCTGACACCATGCCATTGATGCAGCCACAAGTAAGTAACCAAAATACTCAGCAAATTCAGAATACTAAACTGGATCTTGAAAAGGTAATACTGCAAATGCAAAAAGAAATGCTAGAAATGAAAACACTTTTGCAAAGTTCAGCAGCACAGCAGGAGCTTGTATTTAAAGGGCAAACAGCCACACCAAGACTAAGCAAAAGGGCTTGTGAATGTTGTGAGAACACAGGTCAGGGAACCACATGTGACCATTGTTTCAAATGTGGTCAATCTGGACATTTTGCAAAAGGATGCAGAGTGAGAAAACAGAAACCATTAAAAGAGAGAGGGTTGCTGTCAAGGGACAGACAGTAACCTACAGCACACCTGTGTCCCAGAGTAATACACTGCCCTATATCAATGAAGTATCAGATAAGAGCCCTCATATAGCAAGGAACACAGCAAAGGAAAGTTTAAAACTGAATACTTCACGAAGAATACAAGACTGCATTGCTCAGCGTGCCCAGCAACCATGCAATTCTACTAATGGACTGCCACCAAAAATGAACGGTGTTACCACAAAACACCATAGTAAATTGTTAAATCTCATTGGGAGAAGATGTAAAAATAATACAACTCCAATGACAGACAATGGTGAATTAAAAAGTGTAGCCGAAGTTCCCAAAGGGACTATCAGAACAGCACAAAAGGAAGACCTTGCAATTGGAAAAGTATGGAAATATAAACAAGAGAACAAGTTTCCATCAAAACATGAGCGCCAAGGTGAGTCTTCTGATTTTTCTATACTCCTGAGACAATGGCATAAACTTTATCTTGACAATGAAGGAATTATGAGAAGAAAAACACTATCAGGTTCTCAGTTAGTGTTGCCAAATAAGTACCATCAATTAGTGTTTAAAGAATTACATGAAGAGATGGGACACTTAGGAGTTGAGAGGACTGTAAATCTAATCAGAGATAGATTCTTTTGGCCACATATGCAAAGGGACACCGAACATTACATTACTCAACAGTGTACCTGTTTAAAGGATAAACGCCCAAACAAGCCTACTAGAGCTCCTTTGAGTAATATTACCACAACATATCCTTTCGAAATGGTCTCCATTGACTTCCTTCATCTTGAGACATGTAAAGGTGGATATGAATATATCTTAGTGGTAATAGACAATTTTACAAGATTTGTTCAAGCATATGCAACCAGGAACAAGTCAGCAAGAACTGTTGCAGATAAAATATTTAATGATTTTGTCCTGAAATTTGGATTTCCTACCAAGATTCACCATGATATGGGTAGAGAATTTGAAAACAAACTGTTTTTGGCATTAGGCAAGCACTGCCACATCCAAAACTCTCATACAACTCCATACCACCCAGAAGGTAATGGACAAGTGGAAAGGTTCAATCGCACCCTTCTATCCATGCTTCGCACTTTGTCATCCGAATCAAAGAAAGATTGGAAAAATTCACTTGCAAAGGTAGTACATGCATATAATTGTACACAGAGTGAAGCTACAGGATATTCTCCTTTCTTCCTTCTTTTTGGAAGATCTCCAAGATTACCCATTGATAGCATGTTTGACACTCCAGTAACTGAAAAATATCATACCTCTTCTGAATATGTGAACACCTGGACAAAAAGAATGAATGAGGCCTACAAAGTTGCTTCAGAAAGAGCTACTAAAAGTGCAGAAAGGGGTAAAACACACTATGACAAGAAGATTTATGGAGCTGAACTAATACCCGGTAGTAGAGTACTTGTAAGAAACCTCACAGAAAGAGGAGGTCCTGGAAAATTAAGATCCTATTGGGAAGATACTGTCTATGTTGTTCTCAAAAAGAAATGTAAAGACAGCCCATTTTATGAAGTTAAGCCAGAAACTGGAAAAGGAAAAATCAAAGTTCTGCATCGCAATTTGTTGTTGCCATGTGATTATCTACCTGTAGATCCAGGTCACAAAACAAAAGACAGACCTACTGCAAGAAACCAAGAAAACCGTAAGAATACTGCATTACAATCTGCACAAAACTTCAGTGATGAGACAGGAAGTGAGTCAGAGACGGAACAGGAACATTGGAATGCTTTCATTCCTATATCTCAAAGTGATCACATAGATGGAAACACAACCGATCTGAATCCAGAAGCTGATGAGTTCTACCCACATCCGTTAGGGACCAATGAAAATCTTACAGAGATTGTTACAGAAGAAAATTCTTCTGAAGATGAGAGATCTGAAAATCCATCAGGACACATGGAAGAGGAAATGTCATCACCTGAAAACTTGACAGAGATAGTTGAAAGTGTGAGCGATGAGGATGAGGACTATTCAGATACCATTCCTCTAAAAAGACTAAAATCCAGCAGAGAAAGGAGACAACCAAAGACTTTGACTTATGATACTTTAGGTCAACCCAGCATAGTTTCCAGAGAGTCAACAGTACAAGCCATACAGTGTAGAAATTGTTTACCTGTCTACCCTGATTGGTATCTAGATCCAGATTGTTTTGATGTAGATTCTAAACATTGGTAAATCTGTCAGGTTTAATGTTCTAATGTTTGCATATAAAATGATGCTGCAATTATTCATGTACAGAGCAAATGTTAAAGATGTACAAATGGTAAAGCAAAAGCAGTAATTTTGAGATGATGGAACTAGATGAGATGGGAAAAGTTCACCCAAAGGTATTGGTTGAAATTATAAACTGACATGGTGAATGTGTATCTAGTCTTCCACCATGTTGGGTCAAGTAAAGGGACAGAGTAAGAGTGTATACTCTAGGTTACCACCATCTTTAGTCTGACTACAGTAATTTACACAAGTAAGTGAGGAGAGGGGTTTACCAAATAGCTTGCTGTACGAGCAAGAATACCTCACCAGGTACTATAGCGCGCAATAGGCCTAGTGAGAAATTGTGACTTTGTGAATATGGGAGTAACTGTCACATTACCCAACGGTGTTGTCAGACAACAAGCACATATTGTTTTACCATACAGGGTTGGCATATGTCGAGGCCGACTTAAAATTTTGTGGGGGAGAGTGTAAAGAATGTAAAAATAGACATCCCCAAAATAATATTCTAATAACATGTAAAGGCTCTCTTAGTGAGGACACATTGGCACTCTAAGCTAAACTCCTGTTTGTTGAGAGAGGACACATTTACCAGAGCACCTGCTGCACTGTAAGTGGGAAGGGAAACTTAGTTACTTGTTTCTGAGGGGAACCTTCTTTCAGTTACACACTTGTTCCCTCAGTGATGAGTGTTCTCCATTTTATTGCAGGTAAGGGAGATGATTCTTATAAGCATAACTGGGAATATAATAGATAAAACTGGTCTAGCTAATGTTCCAGTGACAAGTGAAAGTAAATGCAGTGTGATTATAGGACATGTGGCATCTTCCTTAGTGCAGCTTTGGGGAAGGATGTTCTCAGCAGACAGAGCACATGTTGATTCTGCATTTGGATGTTAATCACAATAATTCTGTACTGTACCTGCACAGTTATTATGTTTTATATACTGTATTATTGTGTTCAGTTACACACTTGTTCCCTCAGTGATGAGTGTTCTCCATTTTATTGCAGTTCATATTAAAGCACCCTAATTTCACCCAACCTCGATCGCACTGTGGAGTTTATTTATCAGAAGTGCAACAAAATTGGCGCCCAACGTGGGGCCGGGTGAATATGTCACAAGAAAAGACACAGAAGTGAATGCTGCATATAGAAATAGCAGTCTGTGAGTGAAAGAAACTTGGTGCAATCCCTGTAATAGTGTATGGTGAAGAAACAACCTGTCTGCTGAGGGGAATAGAAACAAGGAATTAGGCAAAGGAGGATATATACTAAATTAACCCTGTTGATGCCAAAAGCTGCAAAAATGGATATGGAGAGGTTACAAGATGAAATCAGCAGATCGTTAACACAGATGACAGTCAGTGAACTGATTGAAACCTGACAAGTTATTAAAGCGTCAGAAGAGAGTATGGCGAAAGGCAAAAACCGCCGCCATTACATGAGGATAATTCATGTTATGATGGATGAACTGGTAGAGAGTGAGAGTGAAGAGGCTGTTATGCAATTTCTACAGACAACTAGGAAATTCATCTCTGAATTAGGGAAGATAAAGGATGCTGAAGCAATAAGTGATAGTGACAAAGACCCCCAACCGGAACAACAACAGTTGGAATATTTAAAGCAAAAGTACCGCATTATGCAGGAAAAATTTCAGGAAACAACTAAGATAATAGAGGATCAAATTAATGAACTCAGCACTAAAAGTCAAGATTCAAGGGACAGTCATTTAAGAAAAGAACCTGTTTTAACGGCTAAGTCACCTCATTATAGTAACTTACCGGAAGTTGCAATAAGAAAGGACTTTAAAATTGCTGGTCAGATAGGTGAGAAGGGACAGACAGACAAATTGTCCTATACTAACCTCATGCACCAGATTGACATGGGACTACAAAGAGGATACTCTGAAATAGAGATTGTGGAATCTGTAGTCAAGGCCATAAGTCCTGGTTTAAGTCTTAGAGGTATGTTGGAAATGAAGAATGAGCTGACTCTAGTGCAACTGAAAAGAATCCTGAAAAGTCACTACAAGGAAGAGAATGCGTCAGATTTGTACCAACAACTGATCAATGTCTCACAAAATACCAAAGAAATACCTCAGAATTTTCTGTTTAGAGCAATTGAACTGAAAGATCGTCTTCTGTTTGTTTCACAAGGAGAAGAATCAGATGAACACTTTGGAATGGAATTAATACAGAAGAAATTCTTAAGGTCTGTAGGTACTGGACTGTTAAGTGATCACATCAAGTTTCAGCTAAAGCAATATTTAGACGACCCCTCTGCTTCAGATGATTTGCTCATAGAGAAAATGAATGAAGCTGCCAATATGGAGATTGAAAGAGAGAGAAAGCAGAAGAAATCTCAAAACAGCAAACCAATGATGATGGAGTGTAAGTCCAGTCATCTACATTGTTCTCAGAAATCCGCTGACACCATGCCATTGATGCAGCCACAAGTAAGTAACCAAAATACTCAGCAAATTCAGAATACTAAACTGGATCTTGAAAAGGTAATACTGCAAATGCAAAAAGAAATGCTAGAAATGAAAACACTTTTGCAAAGTTCAGCAGCACAGCAGGAGCTTGTATTTAAAGGGCAAACAGCCACACCAAGACTAAGCAAAAGGGCTTGTGAATGTTGTGAGAACACAGGTCAGGGAACCACATGTGACCATTGTTTCAAATGTGGTCAATCTGGACATTTTGCAAAAGGATGCAGAGTGAGAAAACAGAAACCATTAAAAGAGAGAGGGTTGCTGTCAAGGGACAGACAGTAACCTACAGCACACCTGTGTCCCAGAGTAATACACTGCCCTATATCAATGAAGTATCAGATAAGAGCCCTCATATAGCAAGGAACACAGCAAAGGAAAGTTTAAAACTGAATACTTCACGAAGAATACAAGACTGCATTGCTCAGCGTGCCCAGCAACCATGCAATTCTACTAATGGACTGCCACCAAAAATGAACGGTGTTACCACAAAACACCATAGTAAATTGTTAAATCTCATTGGGAGAAGATGTAAAAATAATACAACTCCAATGACAGACAATGGTGAATTAAAAAGTGTAGCCGAAGTTCCCAAAGGGACTATCAGAACAGCACAAAAGGAAGACCTTGCAATTGGAAAAGTATGGAAATATAAACAAGAGAACAAGTTTCCATCAAAACATGAGCGCCAAGGTGAGTCTTCTGATTTTTCTATACTCCTGAGACAATGGCATAAACTTTATCTTGACAATGAAGGAATTATGAGAAGAAAAACACTATCAGGTTCTCAGTTAGTGTTGCCAAATAAGTACCATCAATTAGTGTTTAAAGAATTACATGAAGAGATGGGACACTTAGGAGTTGAGAGGACTGTAAATCTAATCAGAGATAGATTCTTTTGGCCACATATGCAAAGGGACACCGAACATTACATTACTCAACAGTGTACCTGTTTAAAGGATAAACGCCCAAACAAGCCTACTAGAGCTCCTTTGAGTAATATTACCACAACATATCCTTTCAAAATGGTCTCCATTGACTTCCTTCATCTTGAGACATGTAAAGGTGGATATGAATATATCTTAGTGGTAATAGACAATTTTACAAGATTTGTTCAAGCATATGCAACCAGGAACAAGTCAGCAAGAACTGTTGCAGATAAAATATTTAATGATTTTGTCCTGAAATTTGGATTTCCTACCAAGATTCACCATGATATGGGTAGAGAATTTGAAAACAAACTGTTTTTGGCATTAGGCAAGCACTGCCACATCCAAAACTCTCATACAACTCCATACCACCCAGAAGGTAATGGACAAGTGGAAAGGTTCAATCGCACCCTTCTATCCATGCTTCGCACTTTGTCATCCGAATCAAAGAAAGATTGGAAAAATTCACTTGCAAAGGTAGTACATGCATATAATTGTACACAGAGTGAAGCTACAGGATATTCTCCTTTCTTCCTTCTTTTTGGAAGATCTCCAAGATTACCCATTGATAGCATGTTTGACACTCCAGTAACTGAAAAATATCATACCTCTTCTGAATATGTGAACACCTGGACAAAAAGAATGAATGAGGCCTACAAAGTTGCTTCAGAAAGAGCTACTAAAAGTGCAGAAAGAGGTAAAACACACTATGACAAGAAGATTTATGGAGCTGAACTAATACCCGGTAGTAGAGTACTTGTAAGAAACCTCACAGAAAGAGGAGGTCCTGGAAAATTAAGATCCTATTGGGAAGATACTGTCTATGTTGTTCTCAAAAAGAAATGTAAAGACAGCCCATTTTATGAAGTTAAGCCAGAAACTGGAAAAGGAAAAATCAAAGTTCTGCATCTCAATTTGTTGTTGCCATGTGATTATCTACCTGTAGATCCAGGTCACAAAACAAAAGACAGACCTACTGCAAGAAACCAAGAAAACCGTAAGAATACTGCATTACAATCTGCACAAAACTTCAGTGATGAGACAGGAAGTGAGTCAGAGACGGAACAGGAACATTGGAATGCTTTCATTCCTATATCTCAAAGTGATCACATAGATGGAAACACAACCGATCTGAATCCAGAAGCTGATGAGTTCTACCCACATCCGTTAGGGACCAATGAAAATCTTACAGAGATTGTTACAGAAGAAAATTCTTCTGAAGATGAGAGATCTGAAAATCCATCAGGACACATGGAAGAGGAAATGTCATCACCTGAAAACTTGACAGAGATAGTTGAAAGTGTGAGCGATGAGGATGAGGACTATTCAGATACCATTCCTCTAAAAAGACTAAAATCCAGCAGAGAAAGGAGACAACCAAAGACTTTGACTTATGATACTTTAGGTCAACCCAGCATAGTTTCCAGAGAGTAAACAGTACAAGCCATACAGTGTAGAAATTGTTTACCTGTCTACCCTGATTGGTATCTAGATCCAGATTGTTTTGATGTAGATTCTAAACATTGGTAAATCTGTCAGGTTTAATGTTCTAATGTTTGCATATAAAATGATGCTGCAATTATTCATGTACAGAGCAAATATTAAAGATGTACAAATGGTAAAGCAAAAGCAGTAATTTTGAGATGATGGAACTAGATGAGATGGGAAAAGTTCACCCAAAGGTATTGGTTGAAATTATAAACTGACATGGTGAATGTGTATCTAGTCTTCCACCATGTTGGGTCAAGTAAAGGGACAGAGTAAGAGTGTATACTCTAGGTTACCACAATCTTTAGTCTGACTACAGTAATTTACACAAGTAAGTGAGGAGAGGGGTTTACCAAATAGCTTGCTGTACGAGCAAGAATACCTCACCAGGTACTATAGCGCGCAATAGGCCTAGTGAGAAATTGTGACTTTGTGAATATGGGAGTAACTGTCACATTACCCAACGGTGTTGTCAGACAAGCACATATTGTTTTACCATACAGGGTTGGCATATGTCGAGGCCGACATAAAAGTTTGTGGGGGAGAGTGTAAAGAATGTAAAAATAGACATCCCCAAAATAATATTCTAATAACATGTAAAGGCTCTCTTAGTGAGGACACATTGGCACTCTAAGCTAAACTCCTGTTTGTTGAGAGAGGACACATTTACCAGAGCACCTGCTGCACTGTAAGTGGGAAGGGAAACTTAGTTACTTGTTTCTGAGGGGAACCTTCTTTCAGTTACACACTTGTTCCCTCAGTGATGAGTGTTCTCCATTTTATTGCAGGTAAGGGAGATGATTCTTATAAGCATAACTGGGAATATAATAGATGAAACTGGTCTAGCTAATGTTCCAGTGACAAGTGAAAGTAAATGCAGTGTGATTATAGGACATGTGGCATCTTCCTTAGTGCAGCTTTGGGGAAGGATGTTCTCAGCAGACAGAGCACATGTTGATTCTGCATTTGGATGTTAATCACAATAATTCTGTACTGTACCTGCACAGTTATTATGTTTTATATACTGTATTATTGTGTTCAGTTACACACTTGTTCCCTCAGTGATGAGTGTTCTCCATTTTATTGCAGTTCATATTAAAGCACCCTAATTTCACCCAACCCCGATCGCACTGTGGAGTTTATTTATCAGAAGTGCAACAACAATCTAGAGTCAAAGCTTTCTGTCTGACCCCATATAACCCAATTTTTCTCTTAAAGCAGTATAATGCCAATATATGTTCTCACTATGTGCCACCCCTGTTGAACACTGCCTGGTTATTGTGGTCCCACCAGGTCCAATTATAGAACTTGCCCAACTTGAGGGTCTCTCCATCTGTAGGTCACTTATAGTCTCTCCATCTGTAGGTCACTGAGGAAACAGACAGAGATCTGAGAAACTAGTTGCTTGTTTATCCATTGTTACGGTCACATTTGTGACATTTTATATTGTATTTTACTGCACCATTAAACTATGGTATTTTAACTCTTTGCTGAGAGCCTGAGCTTGATTGAAATCTACCCTGGAGTGATTTGTTGCACTGCCTTGGTCAGTGAACTGGGACACTGTGAACTCCCAGTCTGCCTCTATAACACAACAGAGTGCTGCTTTACTTGTGAGTATAAAATCTGTATTCACCTATTTTTACATTTGTCCAAACTATATCACACGAGGAGGCGCCCTTGTCTTTGTGATTTTCTTTGCACAGAGAGAGTATTTACCACAAACATAAATGGTACAGATGAAGGAAATAATTTTCTGCTACCTTTTTCTTGCTGATTTATTACATTGTTTACAAATAGTTTCTTTAGCAATTTTTTTTAATTTGAAAAATATATTTTATGCCTTCCACCACCTATATGGAAATTATTATATATTTATTATATAATTATTATTTAAAGAAAAACTATGCAAACGAGAGGCAGCAGTAGAAATTCCCAGTGGGAATAGGAGAGATTGGTACTAAAATGCTAATTTTCAATTGCTCTAAGTAATAGCTTTGTGTATACAGAATGAGAAAAGTTAAAGGAGGTCTGCTGTCCCTTCGAGATCAGTCCATTTAAATGGGGTATTTCTTAAAGAAACAAAATCAGATAATTCATATAAAAAGAAACCTAAAGGAGTGATGTCCCATTCATTTAATACTTTGCAGCTGGTGTAACAAGTCATTGGAAGCACATTAAGGGGAAAAACATTTTACAGCACACTGTTCCTTAATATAAGGAGGTAAGAAAAGAAAAAAAAAAAAATTAAATGTAAATGGTCAAACATATACAGCCGTTATAAAACCTAAAATATGCACAAAGTTTAGTATGATCTAGCATCTACAAATGGATCTTCCCCTGCTTTACCTTTTTCATTGCTTTGCGCCAGGCACTGGATATGCAAAAAACACTTGTAGCGCTACAAGTTCAGGACAGCTGGCACCATTGACGTTTGGGTGTGGTGCTGTAATAAATGGGGCACAGGGCACCACCTTAGAACTAGCACTTCTTAGAGCTGAATTGTGGGAGATCTATTTCCTTTTCCCCAAAACTGGTTCATTTTTGTCCTCCCTAGCAGAATAAAATGTGTATATACTGGGGATGTAGGGTGCATATGTAGGTGGTACTTAAATATATATTGTCATGTACCTTGTTACTACATTATTTATTTAGGTCTAGATTACAAGTGCAACACTAGAGTTAGCCCGGGTCGTGATAAGCAATATCATGACTTGGCTAACTTGCAAGAATATTACAAGCTGAAAGTAAACAGGTGGGATCGAGCGCAAATACAGTTTGAGCTCATAGGGTTATCGCAACTGAAGACCTAGCGTAAAGTGTAAGGGGTAAAAAAAAAAAATGTGCACCAAACAAAACATAATACATTAAAATAAAGCGTTACACTCAAATATAAACTATCTGATAATTATTTATAGAAATATTTAAAAAACATGTTTTATAAGGGTTAAAAGGTATATAACAAGGTGTTTGACTGGAAATAGCTATTATGTGTGTGTGTATGTATGTGTGTGTGTATATATATATATATATATGTTATACGTAAAGTCATATAACGGGTAATCCTAGGATTAACCGTGTAAAATGGACATTACCCACGCGGCTGTTGGTAAAGCCAGATGTAAGATCATAAATCCCCTCAGAGTGCATGCGCTTCATTGAGTCACTGCATCAAACATATATACGATGCGCTGTAATTCCACCATCTTCACCATTTTTTGGGCTCCGCTTGGGGGGGGGGTTCAAGGGGGGCATAACCCCCCTAGTAAACCTCATTCCCCAAGGTTCACTTGGGGTGGATGCCAGAGGATCGGCGGGGGAACCTTCTTTGAACCCCCCAGACGAAGGCAAAAAAAAAAATAGTGTAGATGGGGGAATTACAAAACATCGGGCTTTACCCACAGCTGCTTGGTTAATGTCCGTTGTTTCCTAGGATTAAACAGATATCGTACTTTACCTGTAACATATATATATATATATACAGACAAATACCTTTAAACATGAAAATTAATATTTATTTAAATTTTTTATTATGTTTTAATGTATTTATGTTCTTCACATAGAAGAAAATGTTCTTTTGTATTTTTAAATATATATATATATATATATATATATATATATATATATATATATGTATCTGTATATGTTTATATATATATGTATTGATATATATTTACAAAAAAATAATTATATATTTTTATTTAAAAATTAAGACAATTTTCTTCTTTGTGAAGAACATTGGAATGTGAAATATTAATAACTCACTTCGAGTTAGGCGCAGTTAGTCTAATGCGGTGTTGGGTTAAAGGGGCAGTAAACTTACAAACTAATGTTGTATAATTCTGCACATAGTGCAGAATTATATAACATTAGCTTACTGGCAGCTTTATACAATAAATTATTGTAAAGAAATTATATGTAAAAGCTCCTTTTACCAGAACGCCGCTCTTTGCTCTTCTGAGTGGGTCTGGTTTTTTCACAGCGCATTTGGCAACACTGTTTAGTCACAGTGTGCCCGGTCGCGCCATTAAAATTAATGCAGCTTGCTCCTGCTACTAGACCAGAGCGGGAGCGAGCTACACGACTGGGTACACTGTGGCTTAGTAGAGCAAAGAACGGCGTTCTGGTAAAAGGAGCTTTTACATATAATTTCTTTGCAATAATTTAATGTATAATGCTGCCGGTAAGCTAATGTTATATAATGTGCAGAATTATATAACACTAGTTTGTAAGTTTACTGCCCCTTTAACACAAATGATAAGTTTTATTTTATTTTTTCCATTGAAATCTAGGGGGGTGAAGAAGTTAATGTGGTCACAATATCTAAAGTCCTGAAGTTAGCACGTGAATTCAGTTTTGCGCTCCTGCTAACTATTTACTTGTAACTTGCGTTAAAAGTTTAATTTCAGATGTGTTAGCGTGCGGGTAAAGAAATATTTAGCGTGCCTCTTGTAATCTGGCCCTTAAAGGGACATAAAACCCAATTTATTTCTTTTGTGGGTTAAAGAGAATGCAATTTTAAACAACTTTCTAATTTACTTCTATTATCTAATTTGCTTCATTCTCTTGATATCCTTTGCTGACAAGCATATCTAGATAGGCTCAGTAGCAGCTGATTGGTGGATGCACATAGATGCCTCGTGTGATTGGCTCACCCACGTGTATTGCTCTTTCTTCAGCAAAGGATATCTAAAGAATAAAGCAAATTAGATAATAGAAGTAAATTGAAATGTTGTTTAAAATTGTATTCTCTACCTGAATCATGAAAGAAACAGTTTGGGTTTAGTGTCCCTTTAATGCTTTATATAGAACTATGTAAATGTGCCTCCTAATTTTAAAACAAATTGTGAGAAGTGACTTATACTGTGGGATTGTGTACCAATTAAATCCCATTGGACACAAATAATCTAGTTTCACATATAGTAGCACTAGAGGCGTTTTCTTATTGTACATTAGATTATTTCTCTATAGTAGATTTGTATTGGAACAACAATGAACCATTGCTTTTCACTAGATTTTTCTTCAGAAGTGGTCAGATCTATTTACATATATACGGTTAGTCTTGGTGATATTGGAGGAGCGGCCTCTCACTATCAGATCTTTGTACCATACACCTAATAGCTCTCATGTAAATGATTATACATATACAATTTCTCCAATAAGTCTGATGCTCTGTATGTTGTATTTGTAGTATCACACATTTTATGACTCTCTCTCTTACTGTTTTGTAGGGAACTTGAAATATTTTTTTTTGTTGGGGGGGGAGGGTTGTATTTTTATCCTTTATAGGAACAGTCTACACCAGAATTTTTATTGTTTAAATAGATAAATAATCCCTTTATTACCCATTCCCCAGTTTTGCATAACCAACACAGTTATATTAATATGTTTTACTTCTGTGATTACCTGGTATCTAAGCCTCTTCAGACTGTCCCCTATCTCAGTGCTTTTGACAGACATGCAGTTTAGCCAATCAGTGCAGACTCCTAAATAGCTCCACGGGAGTGAGCACAATGTTATCTATATAACACACATGAACTAGTACTGTCTAACTGTGAAAAACTTTCAAAATGCTCTGAGCTAAGGGGCGGTTTACAACGGTTTAGAAATCAGTTTAAGCCTACCTAGGTTTAGCTTTTCAAAAATACCACCAAGGGAACAAAGCAAATTTAATGATAAAAGTCAATTTGAAAGTTGTTTAAAATTGCATGCCCTATCTGAATCATGAAAGTTTAATTTTGACTAGACTGTCCCTTTAAGTTACATTTTTCTGATACCTAAAGGGACACAAGTCAAACTTAATTTTCATGTGAATTTTTAAGAAACGTTCCTCTTTACTTCATTTTTCAAATTTATCAGTATTTTTGTATGCACATATTCTGAGGCATCAGCTCATACTGAGCATGTGTGAGAGTTCACAGTATGGGCTAGAATCTAGATTACAAGTGGATCACTAAGTAATTGTCCTCAAACGATCAAATTTGCCCATTTGTGGGCGCGTGACAATTAACCAGCCATTATAAGTGCTACCGCAAGCTCACTGTAGCAATTAGCGTTTAAAAAAATTAACCAGAGTTTAGATCTCTGGTTAATTTTATAAATGTGCCCCAAATGCCCCCAAATACAATGCAGTGTATTTTATTAAAACATAAAGAAAGCAGCATCTTTATTTTTCAATAAAATCACTGCACTAGGAAGTATTTGGGGTAAAGATGGTGGGAGTGGGGTGTTAGAAGAAAAACGTCAATGAAAAGTGCCTTTACATTGCAGTCTATGGGAACTGTGTGTTCCCTGTAAATATATATGAAAGGTGACCATATTGCCGCTTTAAAAAGGGACACATATGAAAAATACATATGTCAGGGCTGTTTAAAGACATATTTTGTATAAGAACCCTGACATATGTATCAAAGGATATAAAATATAACTTTTAATATAAAGATTATAAAAAAAGAAACCCAGTGTGTAACACATTGAGAACAACAAAAGAGCTAAAGGTGTGTGCAATCCTGATTATATATCAATATTGCCTTAGAGTAGTAACCTAGTAAGAAAACAGGAAAAATTGCTGTGCGGGCAAATATAAATACTAGTCACAAATAAAGAAATAGGACAAGGGTCTGTCCTATAATATTAAGGGATAAAACAATGACTGAGTGTAGGAGGGCTCAACTAACTACTAAGAGATAGTGGTTATAGAGTTTCTAAGTAATTTTCAAAATTGAAGTGACTCTAAATAGCACTAGAGTGAGATATGTTATATAGTATCCAATCGCTGGTGAAATAGATTGTGACCGCTGCTGGTATTGCAGATGATACAATTACTTGATTGGTATTAAAGCAATATTGCAAAGTTACTACTATTCTAGGCTTATATATACACAGTCATATCTCAAATGTTTCAAGAAAAGTTCGAACAGGAGTGTGTTGTGCTTAGATTCGTGTAAAAAAATTGGTTGTCTTCACAAATTTTATCCCTCTCTTGATATAGCGATCTAGTTGGTTTATTCATATAGTTCTCAGGAGATTTAGGTTTACGATTGAAATAATACCCCAACGCTATGCTTGAAATTATTCACCACCATTCATGTGATGAATGTTATGGTTTAAATAACCTTGCTATTAGTACTTATGTTGAGCCACCTTAAGTTAATGTCATAGTTCTGGTCTCAAATAGTATAGTATTTCACAGTAACGCCGCTGTTAGCTGTTATACATTTGAAACGACCAGTATTAGTATTAAATCGACCCTTGTTTTGTGTTATAATAATACTATACAACTAGGTAGCAACGGTTATGTATTGTAGTGTAAGCGGCTGTTAGTTAAATAAAAAAGGTAGCAGCGAGTGTATATCGTGGTAAAGGCGGCTGTTAGTTAAATGCGAAAGGTTGTCTTAAAGTATTAATGTAACCATCTCTCTATTACTATTGTGATTCTGTAAGTTATGTCAAATGGATTGTAAGAGATTTAGGTTTGTGAATAAAAGGGACAACCAGTATAGATTCCTGATTGAAATAGCACACTAAAATAATGCTTGAAATTTAATGCTTAGAAATCTCGCCAAAGTAATCACCACTATTGTTATGATGTTCGTTGTGCCTTAAATTTCCTTGTATTTTTACTTAGGTCAAGCCAGCTTAGTATAAATCACCGCTCTGGTCTCAATCTGGCGTTACTGGAACATTTTTCACAGTAACACCACTATCTAATATTGTAAATAAGTGGTGACCAAAATAAATATATTTATATTTGGTTCCATCGCTGGGCTATTTACCCCGTTCACTGCGCTTAGGTTCTGATGCCGTCTCTGACGGCATTGGAACGAGGGAAGCGTGCTCTCATGAGTGCAAGCTCACATTCGCATTGCTGACAACTTGTAATACCAGCACACATTAGTGTTCACTAGTTATACTCAGAGGATCGCAAATATCGCTTGTAATCTAGCCCTATATATGTATAAGGGTCTGTGATTGGATGATGGCTGTCGCATGATACAGGTAACAAGGAAATCAGAAGAAACTGACATTTGTCTAGAATAAAATATACAGTTTATCTGAAATTCAAAGTAAGTGTTATTGCTTCATCTTTTTATTATCCATCTGTTGATTATGAAATGTTCTTAGACTGAAAACACCTTGTTTTTTTCAGGCTAATTAAGACTCTGACTATTAGTAATACATTTCCTTTTTTAAAATATAAAAAATATTTATTAACCCCTTAACGACAGCCGACATACCATGTATATCGACTGTCTGTAGCTCTTATGGGGCTGTAATAGTGTTGGTCTTGCCAACAACTTCAGTGTGGCATACAGAAATAACATGGTCTCACCACTGTCGGCAAGACCCTTGGTCTTACAGCCCTGGAAGACCCTTGAGACAGGCGACATAAGTGGTATGTTGCTGTCGTTAAGGGGTTAAAACATTTAATTAGTATTCGTTTACATGTATGATTAATAAAATTGCTTTTCATAACCCTTTAATTATAGGTAACTTGCTAGTTCTTTAGATAATTCTGTTGAATGCCATGAAATCAAACTACTTTTCCACGTACAACCTAGAAAAAGATTACTAATTCACCATACATAATTTTCCAGATGTGGCATATACACAAAGCAATCCGGAAAACTGATTATTGTGTTGGATTGGATAATGAAAAGACTGCATGGGCCTACTGGTCCTTATCAACCATTAAGCTCTTTGTTTCTAGATTTAAAGAAATTCTTTAAGAGTGTTTCTGTTGAAAGTACAGTGACCTGTTTGCTTTTAAACTCAACCAAAGGGTTAAACCACAATAACTTCCATAAAACATATCCTTTGGAGCCATGAAAATGACCAGCTGGCAATGATTTAGATTGTACCCATAAGATCTTTTTTAACCCAGGGAGCCTCACAATTAATTTGAAGAATGTAGACGACAACATGGTATTCATTAAAATGGGACCAATTCGAGGGAAAGTCACATATGGAATATTAATTGGGATGATAGATGCTGTTTGATGCTGTTCTTGGAAACCACTTCCCATTAGCAATAACCTTTGTTAAACTTGAATATATATATATATATATATATATATATATATATATACTGTGTGTGTATATACTGTGTGTATATATATATATATATATATATATATATATATATACTGTGTGTATATATATATATATATATATATATATATATACCGTGTGTATATATATATATATATATATATATATACTGTGTGTATATATATACTGTGTATATATGTACTGTGTGTATATATATATATATATATATATATATATATATATATATATATATATATATATATACTGTGTGTGTATATATATATATATATATATATACTGTGTGTATATATATACTGTGTATATATGTACTGTGTGTATATATATATATATATATATATATATATATATAAACATGTGCTTAGGAAAGTCTGAGATATTGGTCATAAAACAAGAATATTTATGGGATATTTTTACCCATATTCTGTTTAAAAATGCTTTTACCTTTGTCGTTATGTTGCAAACTTTGCATTGTAAAAATGTTTGTTATCTTTATTTTAGTTTCTTTTTTAGCCTACTTTAAATGTATGTATTTACACTTGCCCTCTATTCCAGTGCTAGTATGAAATTGCACAGATTGAGTAAGACATTTAGCTTTTGTCTATATTTTAAGGGAGAAGAAACACTGAAATTATTTTATAAAATATTTAATTATGTGCAGTAAAAAAAATTGACATATATTTTCATTATTTATTTTACTTAATTTTCCTGTAATTTAAAAATAAAAAATAGTTTTCAAAGTTTGAGAATTGGAAGTGCACACTGCAGACATGACAAACCTGACCCTGCCACATATCTATCCCTAACTGGCCTCAGTAGTGGTGGTAACATATTGTAAAACAATGGAAGTTTTATTAAAGGGGCAATGTATGTAGCAGCTAATAAGAGTTAATTGTATTCGGATGCTATAGGTTAACCCATGCAAATAGGTTGTCTCCCTGTCCCACACCCGTGAGGTTGATTTCTTCAGATGTCTGTTGTTTACATAGCTTTTCTATAGCCAATACAGCATCTTTGAAATCTTGGAAGTTATTTCAAATGAAAAATAAAGGTAAAGGAATTATTTTAAAAAAGTTATCCACTTATCAAGTAAAATGGATAATTAGGAACATATTGAAGGATAGAAATATTAACAGTGCAATGCCCATTTAACAAATGACGGTGGCTATCATTGTCTACTCCAGTAACAAATCTGGATTGGCTTCTCCAAATATGGGAAGAGGTGTCGGAGTTTGGCTACTTAAAAAACAGTTGCTGTCATATTAAGAAAACTTTCACATTAGAATGGTACGCTAATTTATTGCAAGACTACAGAAAAGTCTTGTAATTACAAGTTGTTTTATGTCATTTACAAAAACTCAACAACAACAAAAAAATATGACATGATTTTAATTGGCTTTGCACCAGATAAACTCAGGTAACACTTTGCATTAACCAGACATTAAAGCACAAAAAAAGAAAATGATCTAATGCTTGTATATAACTATGGGCTAGATTACAAGTGGCGAGCTACTGTTAGCGCAGCATGCGATAAGCAATATCTAACTAGTGTGCATATTACAAGCTGAAAGTAAACAGAGTAGCGGGCCTAGAGACTAAGGGGTCGATTTATTGAGCAGCGAATGCTACATCAATGCCCCATCATTTCAGGTTCGGACTGAAAACATCCCGATACACCAGTGAGCAGGGGGCGGCATTGCACAAGCATTTCCCCAGAAATATATATATATATATATATATATATATATATATATATATATATATATATACACGTGTGTGTATTTATGTGTTTATATGTACAGGTATATACATACATATACAGTATATTATACATATAAACACACATATACACCTGTGTGTATATATATATATATATATATATATATATATATACAGTATCTCACAAAAGTGAGTACACCCCTCACATGTTATTATGACATTATGACATTTTATTATATCTTTTCATGTGACAATCCTGAAGAAATTACACTTTGCTGCTATGTAAAGTAGTGAGTGTACAGCCTGTATAACCGTGTAAATTTGCTGTCCCCTCAAAATAACTCAGCACAGAGTCATTAATGTCTAAACAGTTGGCAACAAAAGTGAGTACACCCCTAAGTGGAAATGTCCAAAATGGGCCCAATTAACCATTTTCCCTCCCCGGTGTCATGTGACTCGTTAGTGTTATAAGGTCTCAGGTGTGAATGAGGAGCAGGTGTGTTAAATTTGGTGTTATCGCTCTCACACTCTCTCATACTGGTCACTGGAAGTTCAACATGGCACCTCATTACAAAGAACTCTCTGAGGATCTGAATGGTCTAGGCTATGCGAAGATTGCAAAGACCTTGAAATTGAGCTGCAGCACGGTGGGCAAGACCATTCAGTGGTTTTACAGGACAGGCTCTACTCAGAACAGGCCTCTCCATGGTCGGCCAAAGAAGTTGAGTGCATGTGCTCAGCGTCATATCCAGAGGTTGTTTTTGAGAAATAGATGTATGAGTGCTGCCAGCATTGCTGCAGAGGTTGAAGGTGTGGGGGGTCAGCCTGTCAGTGCTCAGACCATACACCACACACTGCATCAAATTGGTCTGTATGGCTGTCTTCCCAGAAGGAAGCCTCTTCTAAAGATGATGCACAAGAAAGCCCGCAAACAGTTTGCTGAAGACAAGCAAACTATGGATTACTGGAACCATGTCCTGTGTTCCGATGAGACCAAGATAAACTTATTTGGTTCAGATGGTGTCAAGCGTGTGTGGCGGCTACCAGGTGAGGAGTACAAAAACAAGTGTGTCTTACCTACAGTCAAGCATGGTGGTGGGGGTGTCATGGTCTGGGCCTGCATGAGTGCTGCCGGCACTGGGGAGCTACAGTTCATTGAGGGAACCTTGAATGCCAACATGTACTGTGACATACTGAAGCTGAGCATGATCCCCTCCCTTCAGAGGGGCTGCAGGGCAGTATTCCAACTTGATAGCGACCCCAAACACACCTCCAAGAT
The DNA here is from genome assembly GCF_027579735.1 of Bombina bombina. Taxonomy (NCBI): domain Eukaryota; kingdom Metazoa; phylum Chordata; class Amphibia; order Anura; family Bombinatoridae; genus Bombina; species Bombina bombina. The sequence continues at coordinate 598,559,712 of NC_069501.1, forward strand.
GACCACTGCCTTGCTAAAGAAGCTGAGGGTAAAGGTGATAGACTGGTCAAGCAGGTCTCCAGACCTAAACCCTATTGAGCATCTGTGGGGCATCCTCAAACGGAAGGTGGGGGAGCGCAAGGTCTCTAACATCCACCAGCTCGTCATGGAGGAGTGGAAGAGGACTCCATGGGCAACCTGTGAAGCTCTGGTGAACTCCATGCCCAAGAGGTTTAAGGCAGTGCTGGAAAATAATGGTGGCCACACAAAATATTGACACTTTGGGCCCAATTTGGACATTTCCTCTTAGGAGTGTGCTTACGTTTGTTGCTAACGGTTTAGACATTAATGGCTGTGTGTTGAGTTATTTTGAGGGGACAGCGAATTTACACTGTTATACAGGCTGTACACACTCACTACTTTACATTGTAGCAAAGTGCCATTTCTTCAGTGTTGTCACATGAAAAGATATAATAAAATATTTACAAAAACAGCATTATAAACCTAATAAAATAATCACACAACACAGAATATATAATTAAACTAAGTTAAATGAATAAAAACATTTGCTAAACAGCATTATAAACCTAATAAAATAATCACACAACACAGACTTTACGTGCATTTTTCTGCAAACAATTCTTTTTTATGCATTCCAATCTGGACTGATTTATAGACAGGAAGATCTTGTTCCTATGAAAGCTGCTCGATAGCTCAGGTCTAGTTATACTGATTAATTTTAGCTTGCTTGGCTTGCATATCTTTGCTGCAACACAAGCGGACAGCTCCACCTACTGGCTATTTTAATCAATGCACTGCTTCTCAATGCTTTTCAATAGCAGTCACATGACTGAAAAAAAGGTTTTTATTCTGAAATGGTGCAAATTGAACCGTTGTAAACCGAGGGTCACCTGTATATATATATATATATATATATATATATATATATATATATATATACATACACTTTTGAGCCCTTTCCACTCAAGTACCTTGAATCATGAAAAAAAAATATAATTTTTTTTATGTTTTATTGTGTTTGTTTCTGTAAATATTTTACATTACAATGTTCTTCACTTAGAAGAAAATGTGTGTGTGTGTGTGTGTATATATATATATATATATATATATATATATATATTTAGCTATATATTTGAAAAATTATATATGTATATATGTATATATATATATATATACTGTATATATATATATATATATATATATACACACATATATATATATATATATATATATATATATAAAAAGAAAATTGTCATTTATGTGAAGAATATTGGAATGCAAAGTATGCATAGCTACCTTTGGGTTTAATGTTGTAGTGCTAACACTGTGTAGGGTTAGCGTGCAAGCGATAAGTGTTAGTTATTTTTTTGTTAACAGCGCATTCCTTTGAATTTTTACTTTCAACCTTTAATACATGCTCTAACTCGCTTGCCTTAAAAGTTTACTTTCAGCACAGTTAGCACACAAGCAAAAAATTCTGTTAGGACACTACTTGTAATCTGACCCTATGGGGCCGATTTATCATTGTGCGGGCGGACATGATCCGCTGTAGCCTTAACATCGATAAGGCACATCGATAAATGCCAACAGCATATGCTGTCAGCATTTATCATTGCACAAGCATTACTCTTGTTAATCATCCCGATCGTATCTGATTGGTATGATTGCTGTCCGCCACCTCTGAGGAGGCGGACGAGTTAAGGAGCAGCGGTCTTAAGACCACTGCTTCTTAACTTAAGTTTCAGGCGAACCTAAAGGCTTGCGCAGAAACTGCTGCTTTCGCAGCATCATAAATCAGCCCCATGTATTTTACCCCTATAAAGGGATTAAACACAAACTTGAATTCAGCTCCAGCGCAGCAATGCACTACTTGGAGCTGGCTGAACATATCTGGTGAGCCAATGACAAGAGGCAAATGTGTGTAGTCAAAAATAACCAGCAAGCATTCGTGATTTTGAATCTATCTAGGTTTGCTTTTTAACAAAGAATAATTTTGACTTCCATGTCCCTTTAAAATAATCTGCTAATTTTATTCTAACCCAACAAACACTTTTTGTTAGGTTTTAAAAGATTTCTGTATTTTTGCATTTCAACAGCCTTGACCTAAGTAATATATGTTGACTGCTTGCACCTCTTTTTTTTAAAGCTGACACTTTTTTTGCATGCTTAGATCACATTTTATTTTATAAAACAATTTGCACAAAGTTTTTATATGATCATCAGATTGTTAATTTATTATTATAATGAAGTCTTAAGATATTTAAAACTTTTTATCCTAAAATTATGCAAACATATATATAAAAGTATGAATTGCAGGCATTATATATTATTATCGTTGGTTAAATGAAAATAGATGTGTTTACCCAATCTATATGTAAGATGGCTGCATTTTTCTATTGTATTATATTTATAATTAGGGCAGATTAATTTATTTGGATTGTACTGGTTTAGAAAAGGACAAAAAAAACTAAAAACTCCTGTGCTGCCACATAGGGCTCGATTTATCAAGCCGGTCGCCCCCCTATGACTGCAGGTTCTCAGAAGAGAACCTACAGTCAGTATTTATCAAGCAGCGGTCATCAGACACAAGAGAACCTGCAGTCAGTATTTATAAAGCAGCGGTGATCAGTCACAAGAGAACCTACAGTCAGTATTTATCAAGCAGCGTTCATCAGACACAAGAGAACCTGCAGTCAGTATTTATCAAGCAGCGGTCATCAGACACAAGAGAACCTGCAGTCAGTATTTATAAAGCAGCGGTGATCAGTCACAAGAGAACCTGCAGTCAGTATTTATCAAGCAGCGGTCATCAGACATAAGAGAACCTGCAGTCAGTATTTATCAAGCAACAGTCATCAGACACAAGAGAACCTGCAGTCATTATTTATCAAGCAGCGGTCATCAAACACAAGAGAACCTGCAGTCAGTATTTATCAAGCAGCGGTCATCAGACACAAGAGAACCTGCAGTCAGTATTTATAAAGCAGCGGTAATCAGTCACAAGAGAACCTGCAGTCAGTATTTATCAAGCAGCGGTCATCAGACATAAGAGAACCTGCAGTCAGTATTTATCAAGCAACAGTCATCAGACACAAGAGAACCTGCAGTCAGTATTTATCAAGCAGCGTTCATCAGACACCTGCAGTCAGTATTTATCAAGCAGCGGTCATCAGACACAAGGGAACCTGCAGTCATTATTTATCAAGCAGCGGTCATCAGACACAATAGAACCTGCAGTCAGTATTTATCAAGCAGCGTTCATCAGACACAAGAGAACCTGCAGTCAGTATTTATCAAGCAGCGTTCATCAGACACAAGAGAATCTGCAGTCAGTATTTATCAAGCAGCGGTCATCAGACACAAGAGAACCTGCAGTCCTTATTTATCAAGCAGCGGTCATCAGACACAAGAGAACCTGCAGTCAGTATTTAACAAGCAGCGGTCATCAGACACAAGAGAACCTGCAGTCATTATTTATCAAGCAGCGGTCATCAGACACAAGAGAACCTACAGTCAGTATTTATCAAGCAGCGGTCATCAGACACAAGAGAACCTGCAGTCAGTATTTATCAAGCAGTGGTCATCAGACACAAGAGAACCTGCAGTCAGTATTTATCAAGCAGCGTTCATCAGACACCTGCAGTCAGTATTTATCAAGCAGCGGTCATCAGACACAAGGGAACCTGCAGTCAGTATTTATCAAGCAGCGGTCATCAGACACAAGAGAACCTACAGTCAGTATTTATCAAGCAGCGGTCATCAGACACCTGCAGTCAGTATTTATCAAGCAGTGGTCATCAGACACAAGAGAACCTGCAGTCAGTATTTATCAAGCAGCGGTCATCAGACACAAGAGAACCTGCAGTCAGTATTTATCAAGCAGCGGTCATCAGACACAAGAGAACCTGCAGTCAGTATTTATCAAGCAGCGTTCATCAGACACCTGCAGTCAGTATTTATCAAGCAGCGGTCATCAGACACAAGGGAACCTGCAGTCATTATTTATCAAGCAGCGGTCATCAGACACAATAGAACCTGCAGTCAGTATTTATCAAACAGCGTTCATCAGACACAAGAGAACCTGCAGTCAGTATTTATCAAGCAGCGTTCATCAGACACAAGAGAATCTGCAGTCAGTATTTATCAAGCAGCGGTCATCAGACACAAGAGAACCTGCAGTCCTTATTTGTCAAGCAGCGGTCATCAGACACAAGAGAACCTGCAGTCAGTATTTAACAAGCAGCGGTCATCAGACACAAGAGAACCTGCAGTCATTATTTATCAAGCAGCGGTCATCAGACACAAGAGAACCTACAGTCAGTATTTATCAAGCAGCGGTCATCAGACACAAGAGAACCTGCAGTCAGTATTTATCAAGCAGTGGTCATCAGAGACAAGAGAACCTGCAGTCAGTATTTATCAAGCAGCGTTCATCAGACACCTGCAGTCAGTATTTATCAAGCAGCGGTCATCAGACACAAGGGAACCTGCAGTCAGTATTTATCAAGCAGCGGTCATCAGACACAAGAGAACCTACAGTCAGTATTTATCAAGCAGCGGTCATGAGACACCTGCAGTCAGTATTTATCAAGCAGTGGTCATCAGACACAAGAGAACCTGCAGTCAGTATTTATCAAGCAGCGTTCATCAGACACCTGCAGTCAGTATTTATCAAGCAGCGGTCATCAGACACAAGGGAACCTGCAGTCATTATTTATCAAGCAGCGGTCATCAGACACAATAGAACCTGCAGTCAGTATTTATCAAGCAGCGGTCATCAGACACAAGGGAACCTGCAGTCAGTATTTATCAAGCAGCGTTCATCAGATACAAGAGAATCTGCAGTCAGTATTTATCAAGTAGCGGTCATCAGACACAAGAGAACCTACAGTCAGTATTTATCAAGCAGCGGTCATCAGACACAAGAGAACCTGCAGTCAGTATTTATCAAGTAGCGGTCATCAGACACAAGAGAACCTACAGTCAGTATTTATCAAGCAGCGGTCATCAGACACAAGAGAACCTGCAGTCATTATTTATCAAGCAGCGGTCATCAGACACAAGAGAACCTACAGTCAGTATTTATCAAGCAGCGGTTATCAGACACAAGAGAACCTGCAGTCAGTATTTATCAAGCAGTGGTCATCAGACACAAGAGAACCTGCAGTCAGTATTTATCAAGCAGCGTTCATCAGACACCTGCAGTCAGTATTTATCAAGCAGCGGTCATCAGACACAAGGGAACCTGCAGTCAGTATTTATCAAGCAGCGGTCATCAGACACAAGAGAACCTACAGTCAGTATTTATCAAGCAGCGGTCATGAGACACCTGCAGTCAGTATTTATCAAGCAGTGGTCATCAGACACAAGAGAACCTGCAGTCAGTATTTATCAAGCAGCGTTCATCAGACACCTGCAGTCAGTATTTATCAAGCAGCGGTCATCAGACACAAGGGAACCTGCAGTCATTATTTATCAAGCAGCGGTCATCAGACACAATAGAACCTGCAGTCAGTATTTATCAAGCAGCGTTCATCAGACACAATAGAACCTGCAGTCAGTATTTATCAAGCAGCGTTCATCAGATACAAGAGAATCTGCAGTCAGTATTTATCAAGTAGCGGTCATCAGACACAAGAGAACCTACAGTCAGTATTTATCAAGCAGCGGTCATCAGACACAAGAGAACCTGCAGTCAGTATTTATCAAGCAGCAGTCATCAGACTACTGCTTCCTACCGCTGCTTCCTACACTCTTTTCCACCTCTTAGGAGAATAATTTCAATCTTCCCAGTCTTGGCCGACTGGGAAGATTGACAGCTCCTGCCCGCACCTGATTGGCTTTGCGCGGGTAGGGGTCGGTGTTGCACATGAGAGCAAAATAGCACTCTTGTGCAATGATGAATTCTGGCAGCGGATTGCTGCCCACCAAAGGCAAGCTGGGGAGGACAGAGACGAATATGTATGCCCCTGTCTGCCCTAGCTTGATAAATCGAGCCCATAATATTTTTACATTATACTGTCATTCTGATGATTTACAAAAAGGACCATGGTTTGGTATTGGGTGCCAGTTTAAAGGGACAGTAAACCTTCGTTATTAAAATGAAGCACTTTGTTTTTAATACCCATTATAGTCAACAAACATGAGAGATAAACCTCTGCACCAGACACACAGATGCACAAGCAGTTATTTTAAGAGCTTGTCAAGCCAATCGGAAGCTCGCCCATTGCGCCATTGACTTTAATCAGGGCCCATTCCAGATCCTGCACTAAAGTCAATAGCGTAATTGGCCACACCACCTGATGGAAAGTTTGGAGGGGGAAAATCTGCTTGTAGATTAAAAAAAAAAAAGTAGGATGAGTAAAGTGACAATAATTATATTATAATAGTTATTAAAAATAAAGTGCTCAATTTTTAACGTTTATTGTCCTTTAAATGCTAGTGTAGTAAATGTTATCTTGGCAGTGATTGAAAGTTCATATCAGAGACCACAAATACTGAAATAACAGCATGATATCTTGTAAGTGTCAATGGATCCGATCATTTAAATTTCTCCATTCTGATAAATGTACCTGCGTTCTAATGAAACAATACCTAATAGAGAAATACATATTCTTATATTTTAAGGCAGAAAATTGAATACTCAGATCCACTAATTTTTTTGTAACAAAAGAATGATCACATATTATATTTAATATATTTGTTGGAGATAAATGTTAGTAGTTGTGGTTTCCTTGGCTTCTGGAATTTGTCAAACTCTGTTTTAGTATAGTCCGTAACTGTTCCTATACTGCTGCTTTCAGAAAGTTAAAACCAGGCAAATTTAATTGAGGACATGTGCTGTATTATTAGGATTTATAAACATCATATATGCAGGAAAAATATATATAATGAACTCCACACAGCACTAGAAATAATGTTTGTATAGATCGGTAAGTAGTGCGAGACATCACAAGTATAAGAGAAATTAAAGTATAGCTGTGGAATCATATATACAAGTTCTACCCATTGTAAAAGAGAAAAAACAAACAGATACACCAAGGATAAAAAATCTCATGTCTTTCCTAAAAGTATATAATAAATTAAGGAACATTATAATCTGGCTTTGCTAGAAATGAATAATTGTTTTCTAAAATTATACAGTGAACTGAATACAAAAGAAAGTAGCTGACTTTAATTTTGATAAATTTGTAATTCAATAAAGTTCCTATTTTTTTTTTGCCGATAAGTTTTATCAAAATCTAACAGGAAATATATGTTGAACGTTCTATTATGTTAGAAAACAATACAAGCTACAGAAAACCACAAGCGATTAGATCTATAGCTAACACATAAAATAGTTTTGCTATACTACTGGGAAGATCACATTTTATCATTTTATGGTAAAAAAAAGGCCTTTCTAAAGATTAGGATAAAATATAGATAATTCCAAATGACAAAATCAAGTGAACATATTGGAATACAAAAATTAAGTGGAAGACAAATTTCTTAGGTACTTTTACCAATTATACTGACTGGTGACATTATCAGAGATAAGCAGGGAACCCTATTTAGTCATATAGCATTTAATACATTTCTGGTCACAAAGATTTCAGATAACTTCATAGGTGACTTATTTAATGCACCAATACACTGACCTTCTATAAATATGTACATTTAAATTGGCAGAACTGCTTACCTTATTGGAGAGTAAAAAACCTCCTACAAATCTTCTTTTCTTTCACTTAATACCACTTCTTCCTTCTCAACATGATGCCCTCAGGAAGAAGAGCTGAGGTTCTAATAAACACACACGGACAACATAGAAATTATCCAGAGTTCCTCAAAACGCCATGTTGCTGTAACTCCAACATAAGCCTGTTTTTCAAGCTCAGCCACTCCTCATTCAGGTGTTCTGAGACTTTTTATTATTCACTGTATCTCTCCTCCTCCTGTACTCCTGTCCAGTGTGTACTCTGTAAATCAGTAGCTGCAGACAGAAGGTTGATTCTACTCCCACCTCCCACTGGGTAATTGCCATGAACCACAGACCCACCCCATTGCTTGCAGTATGACTGTAAAACTCTTATGAGCCTTGCTAGACTTTGTATAGCTAATATTCTTCACTGTGGCGACAACAGCTCATAAATCTAAGGGCAGATGAAGTTTCAATTTACACAGACAAAACCATAATATGTTCATAATATATGAGAGATTTAGAAATACACTTTATATATATATATATATATATATATATATATATATATATATACATACTGTATGTGTGTGTGTATATATATATATATATATATATATATAAATATATGTGTGTGTTTGTGTGTATATATATATATATATATTTATATATATACTGTATATATGTGTGTGTATATATATATATATATATATATACACACACATATAAAGTACACAACTGGTATATCGTATCATATTATTATACTGATTTTATTTGTGTGCTGTAGATAAATGATCAGCGAACAGGATTTATATGCAGAAAAAAAAAACCACCTGAAATATGCAAGCAATATGCCCAAAATATACAAAATTATGCAGACAAATAAACACAAAAGAGTCTCAAAATAAAGCAAATGTCTATTTATTCAATTGTACATTGATTTACACATTTCTGGCAAAAAAACAATTCCTACTATTTATTCCTACATACACAGTAACTTCTTAAGAGAGAAAAAACATAATTTATGTAAGAACTTACCTGATAAATTAATTTATTTCATGGTGGCAAGAGTCCATGAGCTAGTGACGTATGCGATATACATTCCTACTAGGAGGGGGCAAAGTTTCCCAAACCTCAAATGCCTATAAATACACCTCCCACCTCACTCATACCTCAGTTTAACGTATAGCCAAGTTAGTGAGGTATAAAATGAGTAAAAGCATATAAAAGAGGAACAGGATAAATAAACTGCTTTATATAAAAAATATCATAACTTCCCCAAAAATTTGGTGGGTCTCATGGGCTTATGCCACCATGAAAGAAATGAATTTATCAGGTAAGTTCTTACATAAATTATATTTTCTTTCATATAGTTGGCAAGAGTTCATGAGCTAGTAACGTATGGGATATAATAACCAAGATGTGGAAGTCCACGAGTCACTAGAGAGGGAGGGATAAAATAAAAACAGCTATTTCCACTGAGAAATTAAATCCAAAAAATAACTATTTTTTTTTTCTTTAAAAAATTCAAAAAACTCAAATCATAGGCATTAGAATCAAACTGAGACAGCTGCCTGAATAACCTTTCTACAAAACCTTTGACAAAGCCTTTTTTGGCGAAACATGTCAGGGAAGCTGGAGAACATTCTCCATTTTTAAACTTAAAACAACTGTGTGAATTGTGGTAGAATGCTTTATTAGAATTTAATTTAAAAATGGTATGTCTCTGTGTGTGAGTGTTACCTAGGGAAACGGAGCTGCTTAATTCCACATATTCTTACAAGTACCTTACTTATAGGAGTCTAATTTGAGATTCAGCGTGTGTACTTTTTATTCTAAGCCGTGAGCAAGTATAGCTCTGATCTCTCTAGGTCTCAATCGTATAGAGACCCTGTTAAGTTCTAAAACCGGTAATTATAAATATATTAACTTGAATACCGGAGTGTCCCTTATTGGTTCTAAAATAATCCTATTACGCATATATTTTGATTCATTACCCTGGAGTACTACTTAAACCATAATATAGGGGTTACCTCTACAGTGCACCAAACACACTGACAAAGATACTGGTACTAATTTCTTATAATAATAATTCAATCCTTTTATAGTTAAGCGGACTTTGTACAGTATAACCTGCAGTATTGATCCAAGAAATTGGCGGTATCACAACGAGGCCTGTGCAAAAGGAAAACATTTCAATAATACCCTGATATTATAGCTGCTGCTTTAAAAACAGCTTTCCACCAGAATAGGTGATAACCAGTTGTCTATTTAAACTCAAAACATTATCAAGTTAAGTACTAACGGAGTGCAATGCTATAATATAAGTATTACCTAAATTGAAATGGGAGGACATACAGAGTGAATTTTTCCAATTCTATAACGTTCTCAGGAACACAATTAATATAGTAATCTGACAAACCGCAACTAACACTGAATATAGCTAAACAGCATTGGAATAGTCCTCCGCCGGTTACGTTACCAGCAATCAACCAACCTATATGCTACTGCATTTAGAGTAAGTTCGTTATATAGAGGTTAAAAACCCTTCAGTACCCAGTACCCAACAAATATATTACCAAGGGCATATTTACTATTTTCTAGTCTTGCAACTATATGTTTCTTAATGTATTAATACAAGATTCTAGTAACCTTTTGTGTGTATTTACTTTGGTCTGATCACACAACTGCAGGACAGTTCAGAGCATTACACCTAGGTTTAATGCTCTGATACTAAAATACCCAGCAGGGACAATCCGTGGTTCTCTAAATACTAGTATTATCACTCACATTCTCTCGATATAAGAAGATGACCTAAAATTGGGGGTTAGATATTCCTGCAATAAATATAATTTATGGGCATATTCTGAATCCATATATATATATATATACATATATAATTGCATATACCCTACCCCATTTCTGAGTGTATATCACTTGGAGAGCATACCACTTATTGGTCGCATTCTCCTATCTTCACATTGGTTGGAATTTTAAAATACCTCACCCCCTTGCTTTTTATTTTGAATAAATTAATAAAAGTTAAGTTTTAAATTGCCTTTCTTGGACCTTCTACCTAGGTATTCATGGCCATTTTCCCTATATTTGCTGTTGAGTGCTAAATATGTACATTCTCTCAATTGCTGCTTGCAATTGATCATTCCAGTTTGCTTCTTCTAATGTACAGCACCTAAGTCCCCACTCATACATTTTTATTTTTTTTTGAGATTTCTCACACCTATGAGAATAGGATATATAGTGGGACACAGCAACCGTAGTGCCGTTGTCTTTTCTCTTTCTGTTTCTCAACCTTTCTACAAAAGGCTGCTTCCGAAGAAGCAAACACATCAAAATAGTAAACTTTAGTAAAGGTATGCAAAGAAGACCAAGTTGCTGCTTTGCAAATTTGATCAACTGAAGCTTAATTCTTGAAAGCCCAAGATGTGGCAACTGATCTTGTAGAATGAGCTGTAATACGCTGAGGCGGAGACTGCCCCGCCTCCAAATAAGCTTTGTGAATCAAAAGCTTCAACCAAGATGCCAAGGAAATGGCAGAGGCTTTCTAACCTTTTCTGGAACCAGAAAAAATAACAAATAGACTAGAAGTCTTTCTGAAATCGTTAGTAGCCTCAACATAATATTTCAAAGATCTTACCACATCCATATAATGTAAAGACCTTTCAAAAGTATTCTTAGGATTAGGACACAAGGAAGGAACAATAATTTCCCTATTGATGTTGTTAGAATTCACAACTTTAGGTAAAAATTTAAGCAAAGTCCGCAAAACAGTTTTATCTGGATGAAAAATCAGATAAGGAGACTCACAAGAGATTGCAGACAAGTCAGAAACTCTTCTAGCAGAAGAGATAGCCAAAAGAAATAACACTTTCCAAGAAAGTAGTTTAATATCCAAAGAATGCAAAGGCTCAAAAGGAGGAGCCTACAAAATCTTTAAAACCAAATTGAGACTCCAAGCAGGAGAAATTGATTTAATAACAGGTTTGATACGAATCAAAGCCTGAACAAAACAGTAAATATCAGGAAGCTTAGCAATCTTTCTATGAAATAAGACAGAAATAGCAGATATTTGTCCTTTCAAAGTATTTGCAGACAAACCTTTATCCAAACCATCTTGAAAAAACTGTAGAATCCTAGGAATTCTAAAAGAATGCCAAGAATAATCATGAGTGGAACACCATGAAATATAGGTTTTCCAAACCCTATGATAAATCTTCCTTGAAACAGACTTACTAGCCTATATCATAGTGTTAATTACTGAGTCAGAGAAACCTCTATGACTAAGAACTAAGCGTTCAATTTCCATGCCTTCAAATTTGAGATCCTGATGGAAAACTGGGCCTTAAAACAGAAGGTCTGGTCTTACAGGTAGTGACCAAGGCTGGCAACTGGACATTTGGACAAGGTCTGCATATCAAAACCTGTGAGGCTATGCTTTTGCTATCAGAAACACATAAGATTGTTCCATTATGACCTTGGAGATTACCTTTTGGAAGAAGAACCAGAGGCGGAAAAATGTAAGCAGGTTCGTAAAACCATGGAACTGCTAGAGCATCCATCATTTCTGCCTGAGGATCCCTGGACCTGGAAAGGTATCTGGGAAGTTTCTTGTTCAGACGAGAGGCCATCAGGTCTATTTCTGGAAGACCCCACAGCTGTACAAGTTGAAAAAACACATCTGGATGGAGAGACCACTCCCCTGGATGTAGAGAATTATGGCTGAGATAATCCGCTTCCCAATTATCTACACCTGGGATATGAATCACAGAAATTTGACAAGAGTTGGATTTGGCCCAAGAAAGTATCAGAGAAAATGTTTTAATTGCTAAAGGACTGCGAGTCCCCCCTTGATGATTGACATATGCCACTGTTGTGATATTGTCTGTTTGAAAACAAATGTAAAGTTATCTCTTCAATGGAGGCCAAGCCTGAAGAGATCTGAAAATAGCACAGAGTTAAAAAATATTGATTGGTAACCTCGCCTATTGAGGATTCCAAACCCCTTGCGCTGTCAGAGACCCCCAGACAGCTCCCCAACCTGTAAGACGCGCATCTGTTGTGATCACAGTCCAGGAAGGATGGACAAAAGAGGCCCCTTGAACAATAAGCTTATGGTTTAACCACCAAGTCAGAGAAAATTGACTGTTGGGATTTAAGTAGATCAACTGTGATATCTGAGTATAATCCCTGCACCACTGGTGCAACATGCAAAGCTGTAGAGGTCTCATATGAAAACGAGCAAATTGACCTAAAACTTCCATGCACATAGCCACTGAAGGGAATGATAGAGACTGAAGGTTTAGACAATCTAAGACCAATTTCATTTGTCTCTTGTCTGTTAGATTCAGTGTCCATGACTTTCTGTATCTGGAAACCTAAGAAGGTGACCTTTGTCTGAGGAATCAAGAAACTCTTTGGTAAAGTGATCCTCCATCCATGTCTTTGAAGAAACAACATTAGTTGTTTTGTGTGAGATTCTGCTAAATTAAAAGATTGAGCTAGTATCAAGATATCGTCCAAATAAGGAAACACCGCAATACCCTGCTCTCTGATTAAAGATAGAAGGGCACCGAGAACCTTCAAGAAAGTTATTGGTGCTGTTGCTAGGCCAAATGGAAGAGCGACAAATTGGTAATGCTTGTCTAGAAAAGATAATCTCAGAAAACGATAGTGGTCTGGATGAATCGGAATGTGAAGATAAGCGTCCTGTAAGTATATTGTGGACATGATTTGACCTTGCTGAACAAAAGGCAGAATAGTCCTTATAGTCACCATCTTAAAAGTTTGGACTCTTACAAAACGATTTAAAGTTTTCAGATCCAGGATTAGTCTGAAAGAATCTTCCTTCTTTGGGACAATGAATAGATTTGAATAGAAACCCAATCCCTGTTCCTGCTGAGGAACTGGTACAATCACCCCTGAAAACTCTAGTTCTGAAACACACTTAAGAAAAGTCTGAGCCTTCACAGGGTTTGTTGGAACATGAGTAAGAAAGAATCTTCCCATGGGAGGCCTTGTTCTGAAACCTATTTGATACCCTTGAGAAACAATATTTTGAATCCCTTAGATTCTGGTCTGGGGCAGAAAAAACTCCCTTTCCCCCAGTGATACTGGAAATAATAGATTCCAATTAAGAACCAAAAAGGTTATTTACCTTGAAAAGAAAGCGATAACAATCTTGTTTAGATACCATGTCAGCATTCCAAGATGTAAGCCACAAAGCTCTTCTAGTAGGAATAGCTAAAGACAAAATTTGATGTTAAGTTTCACAACATCAAAAGATAGCATCACAAATAAAATGATTTGCATGTTGAAGTAAGAGAATAATGTTAGATAATTCTGGGTCTAAAGACAACTGCTGAGCTAAACTGGCCAACCAAAATATAGACGCAGCAGCAACATCAGCAAAAGATATAACTAAGAATATAGCCAATATGCAAATATGCCCTTCTAAGATAAGATTCAAGTTTTCTATCTAAAGGGTTTAAAAAGAAGTGCTGTTTTCTATGGGAATGGTAGTACCTTTGGCAAGAGTGAAAATAGCCCCATCAACTTTAGGGACTGTTTCCCAAAGTTCCAAATCAGCAATAGGTAAAGGTTACAAGTTTTAAAACCTAGAAGGATTAAAAGAAGTACCAGGCTTAGATAATTTTTTAGCAATGAGATTAGAGATAGCGTCTGGAATAGGAAATACTTCAGGAGTAATATCAGTAGTCTTAAATACAGAATTTAAACGATTACTAGGTCTATTATCAGGATTTTTAGGCTCCTCAATCTCTAAAGTAAATAATATTTCCTTAAAAAGAGGAAAAATATATTCAATTTTAAACAAAAAAGATTTGTCAATCTCTGATGTAAGATCCTCTGAATCAGAGGAACCCCCATCAATAGAAGAGACGTCAGTATGCTGCCGGTCTTGTCAGGGTATCTGTGAGTAACATTAAATAAACTACAGATGTATTGTAAAATCTAATATTTCATTTTTTTTAGCTAAAACCTAATTTGATGTGAATTGGTCTTATAACAGACCATCCCCAACCCCCTTTTTTCCTGATTACAATACATCCAAATGAGTACAAAGGAATAAACATTTGGTTCAATTAGAAAAAGGCAATCTATTTCAACAAGATGTTCACTATATGGCTCTGTTTAAAGTTGATTTCCTGCCCAAAATGGGTAATAAACTTATCAGACCCCTGTAAAGAACAGTCACTAGGTCTGGGAAAAATCTCTTTGAGGCTTAAAGGGACAGTCTACACCAGAATTTTTATTGTTTTAAAAGATAGATAATCCCTTTATTACCCATTCCCCAGTTTTGCATAACCAACACAGTTATAATAATATACTTTTAACCTCTGTGATTATCTTGTATTTAAGCCTCTGCAAACTGCCCCTTTATTTCAGTTCTTTTGACAGACTTACAGTTTAGCAAATCACTGCCTGCTCCCAGATAACTTCACGTGCACAAGCACAGTGTTATCTATATGAAATACGTGAACTAACACCCTCTAGTGGTGAAAAACTGTTCAAATGCATTCTGAAAAAGAGGTGGCCTTCAAGAAATTAGCATATGAACCTCCTAGATTAAGCTGTCAACTAAGAATACCAAGAGAACAAAGCAAAATTGGTGATAAAAGTAAATTGGAAAATTGTTTAAAATTACATGCTCTATCTGAATCATGAAAGTTTATTTTGGTCTAGACTGTCCCTTTAAGCATATTCAGAAATTGACTACCCCTGCTGTGTTTGAATACACGAAGCTCAGACATACGTCTCAAATGGGAAAATAACAAGAGCTGATTACCCCTGCTGTGTTTAGATACACAGCTGTATTGAGCCAAGCAGAGACACATATTATATTGTAACTTCATTTAAAAATACAAACTTGTATAATTTTCAATACTGTATAAAAATGTATAAATATCTATATATGGATCTGGGAAATGCAATTCAGATTTGCAATAGATTAAATAACAATTGTAATAATTCAATTTTGAAATATATAACATATTTTTGTTTTTCTGTCTTCCAGACATCTAAGGGACAAAATGGGGATAATGGAAGCTGGTGCAGGATTGCCTGCATGGGGTGACCTAGGTCATATCATATGGTTCTGCACTAGATATTTATGTAACTTTACATACACCTCTCAGGATATTCTAAGTAGAATGTATAGGAAGTCTATATAAATGTTTTATATTTTTATCATAGAATTAATACTATACTAGTGTTTGGCCTCAAATTGTATATTTTCAATTGTTTCAATTGTAGTAAATGGGATATATCTACTGACCAGAGAAGTTTATTAATACAAGAAATTATATTTAATGAACAATCTGAGATTAGATATTTGGACTGTTAGCAATGTTGATGGTGAGACTGCATTTGTGGTTGTCTGCTGCCCCCTATGGGATTAGACATGGTATGACAGCCAAATTGATTGACTACTAGAACACATGCAAATCCAAATGAACCAATGAGAGGGACAAGCTCCGAGGGCCAATGGAAAGACAGCTCCGTTAAGGGCCTATCAAAATGTATCACCAATTATTAGAATAAGAAAAGTGTAGGGTATATAACATGATATAACCTCATGCAAGGGGAGAGAGAAAAAAAGTATTTTTGTCTGCAAACTTTTGACTGAAAACTTTGCTGCCATTTTTGGGACACAGTCACTATAAGAAAAACCTGGGGATAACTTCTTGATCCATATTGCAATACCTGTCTTCATATGAGGTGACCTGAATCAACTTGGAAAAGCTGGAACATTTAATTTGGTTCATGTGGTGATGTATGACTGTTCTATATTTTTTATATTTTAAACAAAGGTATTCTAAGACTATAGTCAGATTGCAGCTATATAGATATATTTTAGAATTTACCTTATTGTAGATAAAAAAGAATTTATTTCAGCTCAGATAAATTGGCATATAAATTGGCTGTGTGCATTAATAATATCTATAACGTTTGGTGTTTTAATTAGAGTTATATATAATCATTTGTGGGATAAGTAGCTTAATTATATTTGTCTGGAAGTTAACAATCCATACCTTGGTATATCATTGTGGTATTTTAATGCAACTCTGATTTGGGGGATTATTGTGAATAAGGTAATTTGTAAAGGTATATTTTTATGATCTTTGTATAGAATATTGTAACCGTTTTAGCTTGTATAGTTTGATTCATAATCTGGTTTATATAAATATATTTCAATGTGTCTATAACTTTAACTTATTGTAAAGAATTTAGGAATAAATATTGAGATTAATTGTTTTGTATATGCATTTTAATTGGGGGTTAATTTAAAGAATAATTATTAAATAAATTGTATTATAACCCTAGTATATACTGACAGTCTGTACAAAATTCACTAGATTTAAGAACATAATGTAAAACCCTTTAACATTTATTTGAAGGCGGAAAAGCAGACATAGCCTTCTCTATGGCTGTAGCAATAAAATCTTTCATTGCTGCAGAAATACCCTTTGCATTAGACTGGAAATTATTAACAGTGATAGCATTTATACTCATAGAAAATATTAAAACAATAGCCTCATAATTGAGCTGAAGAAATCAGATCAGTCTTTAACAAACACACATCTTTTTGTAGAGCTATGTTCAAGCAGTTTAGTTTCTATGGCAACTTCTGAGGCAGGTTCAGTTTGAGACAAAGTTGCAAAAAAACAAAAAATAATTATTTTTTTATAAATAGTTTGCAATTTTATATCTATGCTTCTATATATAGCAGGCTTGAGAGAGTGGGACACAGTGCTAATATATAAAAAAGCAAGCATTGAAATAAGCAGTGATATAACAAGTGCTGCATATAGCTTTCTAACAAAAAAAAATAAAAACATAGGGCGATTTGGGGGTGGAGTTTTATCCCCAAACATGTCAAGACACGTAAAGACATGACTTTTTTTTTTAAAGACATGCCCAGACATGCTAAGACATACAAAGATATGTTTCAAACTCAAACAAAACTGTTTTGCAGCTATAATATATAAGGAGCACTAAACAACTGACTCAAGGTATATGTATATATATATATATATATATATATATATATATATATATATATATATATATATAAAGAATCGACAAAGAAAGGCAGAAAGGAACTCTCCGGTTTTGTATTATGAATTTACTGCATCAAATACATGTATATGATGCAGTAAATTCGTTATACAAAACCAGAGAGTGCCTTCCTTTGTGGATTCTTTATGTGGACTGTTTGAAGTGCACCCCGGGAGCTGTTAAGTTGGGCAAGTGCTGGGTTCGTTTGTGGATTATGTATATATATATATATATAAACAATATATAACAACTTAACTTAAAAAGTGCCTAATTCATAGCTGAGAGTGTCTTTGTTAAAAAAAGATACATTTTCATACTTACCTTTAAGACACCCATCCACATATAGCAGACAGCCAAACCAGTACTGAAAAATATCAGCAGAGGTAATGGTACAAGAGTATATTGTCGATCTATAAAGGGAGGCAGCAGATGAATCCCTGCAACCGATTTACAGAGAGCCTTATGAAACGTTTTCCCATAGGCGAAAACATGGTATCATCAGGCAATACTCCCTTCACATCCCTCAAGACAAACACTGCACTTAGAGAGGAACTGGGCTTCAATATGCTTAAAAGCGCCTTTCACTAAAGAAATCAAGCATATCATGCTTCACCACCTCCTGCAAACCGCTAGATTTAGAGTTCTGCGGCCAAAGGGGTGCGTTAGCTTCACATGCTTTTTTTCTCCCGCACCTTTTAAATACTGCTGGTATTTAGAGTTCACAGAAGGGCTGCGTTAGGCTCCAAAAAGGGAGCGTAGAGCATAATTTACTGCCACTGCAACTCTCAATACCAGCGGTGCTTACAGACGCGGCCAGCTTCAAAAACGTGCTCGTGCACGATTCCCCCATAGGAAACAATGGGGCCATTTGAGCTGGAAAAAAACCTAACACCTGCAAAAAAGCAGCGTTCAGCTCCTAACGCAGCCCCATAGTTTCCTATGGGGAAACACTTCCTATGTCTGCACCTAACACCCTAACATGTACCCAGAGTCTAAACACCCCTAGCCTTACACTTATTAACCCCTAATCTGCCGTCCCCGCTATCGCTGACCCCTGCATATTATTATTAACCCCTAATCTGCCGCTCCGTACACCGCCACCACCTACGTTATCCCTATGTACCCCTAATCTGCTGCCCCTAACACCGCCGACCCCTATATTATATTTATTAACCCCTAATCTGCCGCCCCCAACGTCGCCGCCACCTACCTACAATTATTAACCCCTAATCTGCCGACCGGACCTCACCGCTACTATAATAAAGTTATTAACCCCTAATCCGCCTCACTAACCCTATAATAAATAGTATTAACCCCTAATCTGCCCTCCCTAACATCACCGACACCTAACTTCAAGTATTAACCCCTAATCTGCCGAAGGGACCTCACCGCTACTCTATTAAATTTATTAACCCCTAAAGCTAAGTCTAACCCTAACACTGACACCCCCCTATGTTAAATATAATTTTTATCTAACGAAATAAATTAACTCTTATTAAATAAATTAATCCTAATTAAAGCTAAATACTTACCTGTAAAATAAACCCTAATATAGCTACAATATAAATTATAATTATATTATAGCTATTTTAGGATTAATATTTATTTTACAGGCAACTTTGTATTTATTTTAACCAGGTACAATAGCTATTAAATAGTTAATAACTATTTAATAGCTACCTAGTTAAAATAATTACAAAATTACCTGTAAAATAAATCCTAACCTAAGTTACAATTAAACCTAACACTAGACTATCAATAAATTAATGAAATAAAATACCTACAATTATCTACAATTAAACCTAACACTACACTATCAATAAATAAATTACATAAAATACCTACAAATAAATACAATTAAATAAACTAACTAAAGTACAAAAAAAAAAAAAAGAACTAAGTTACAAAAAATAAAAAAATAATTTGCAAACATTAGAAAAAGATTACAATTTTAAGCTAATTACACCTACTCTAAGCCCCCTAATAAAATAACAAAGCCCCCCAAAATAAAAAAATGCCCTACCCTATTCTAAAATACAAATAGAAAAGCTCTTTTTCCTTACCAGCCCTTAAAAGGGCCTTTTGCGGGGCATGCCCCAAAGAATTCAGCTCTTTTGCCTGTAAAAAAAAACATACAATACCCCCCCCAACATTACAACCCACCAATCAGCCAATCATATTGAGCTCGCATTCTATTGCCTGATTGGAAGAGATTTGGAATCAGATTTTTCCTACCTTAATTCCGATTGGCTGATAGAGTCCCTTAAAGGAACCGTCATTTGTCGTTAGTCCGTCAGGGAAGGTGGATGTTCCGCGTTGGCGGTCTGAAGATGGAGCCGGAAGAAAGAAGATAGAAGAAGCCGCTTGGAGGACCTCTTCTTTGCTGCTTGGATCAAGACTTCGCCCGGATGGAGGACCACATCGTCCGGATTGGATGAATAATTTGGCTCGGCTGGGTGAAGAAGACTCAAGGTAGGGAGATCTTCAGGGGGTTAGTGTTAGGTTTTTTTAAGGGGGTTTGGGTGGATTCGAGTAGGGGTATGTGGGTGGTGGGTTTTAATGTTGGGGGGGTTGTATTTTTTTTTACAGGTAAAAGAGCTGATTACTTTGGGGCAATGCACCGCAAAAAGCCCTTTTAAGGGCTGGTAAAGAGCTGGTTACTTGGTAATTTAGAATAGGGTAGGGCATTTTTTTATTTTGGGGGCTTTATTATTTTATTAGGGGGCTTAGATTAGGTGTAATTAGTTTAAACTTATTGTAATTCTTTTTTATTTTCTGTAATTTAGTGTTTTTTATTTTTTGTACTATATAGTTTATTTAATTTAATTTTAGGTAATTGTAGGTAATTAATTTAATTTATTTAATGATAGTGTAGTGTTAGGTTTAATTGTAACTTAGGTTAGGATTTATTTTACAGGTAATTTTGTAAGTATTTTAACTAGGTAGATGTTAAATAGTTAATAACTATTTAATAACTATTGTACCTAGTTAAAATAAATACAAAGTTGCCTGTAAAATAAAAATAAATCCTAAAATAGATACAATATAATTATTAGTTATATTGTTGCTATCTTAGGGTTTATTTTACAGGTAAGTATTTAGTTTTAAATAGGAATAATTTAGTTAATACGAGTAATATTATTTAGATTTATTAAAATAATATTTAAGTTAGGGGGGTTAGTTTTAGTGTTAGACTTAGGTTTAAGGGTTAATACGTTTTATATAGGTGGCGGCGGTATAGGGGGGCAGGATAGGGGTTAATAACTTTAATATAGGTGGCGGCGGGGTCCGGGAGCGGCGGTTTAGGGGTTAAACAATTTATTTCGTTGCGGTGGGGTCTGGGATCCGCAGGATAGGGGTTAATAAGTTTATGTAGGTGGCGGAGGTATAGGGGGCGGGAGATTAGGGGTTAATATGTATAATGTAGGTGGCGGCAGGGTCAGGGAGTGGCGGTTTAGGGGTTAACATGTTTATTATAGTTGCGGCGGGGTACGGGAGCGGCGGTTTAGGGGTTAATTAGTTTATTTAGTTGTGGCGGTGTAGTGGGGGCAGATTATAGGTGTTTAGACTCGGGGTACATGTTAGGGTGTTAGGTGCAGACATCTCCCATAGGAATCAATGGAATATCGGGCAGCAGCGAACATGAGCTTTCGCTATGGTCAGACTCCCATTGATTCCTATGGGATCCGCCGCCTCCGGGGCGGCGGATTGAAATCCAGGTACGCTGGCCCGGAATAGTGGCGAGCGTACCTGGTAGTAGTTTGATAACTACCAAAAGTAGTCAGATTGTGCCGAACTTGCATTCGGAACATCTGTAGTGACGTAAGAATCGATCTGTGTTGGACTGAGTCCGGCAAATCGAAGCTTACGTCACTATATTCTACTTTTGCTGGGCAGTAGGGGTTGATAACTAAGGCGAATCAGCCTCGCCACAAATACGCTACGGAATTCCAGCGTATTTGTAGTTGACGGCTTGATAACTAGACCCCATGGTGTTTAAAACAAGATTTACTATCTTCTATTTTCAAGGTAAAAAAACTTTTTTTGGTTCACAATTGGACTCAATTAATTCCACAGTTACTGGGGTTAAGGGAGTTTTTCCTCCCAAAGACAAAAAAATCTAAGGGAAAATTTAAAGCTACCAATCGTTTTCGTTCCTTTCGTCAGGACAGAGAACAGAAAACTGCTCCCTCTCCTAAAGTCCCAGGCTCAAAATGGAGACCTTCACCGAATTGGAATATATCCAAACAATATAAGAACCGAATCTGGCCCCTAAGCCAGCATGAAGGTGTGAACCCCATTCCAGCTCTTCAGGTGGGGGGCAGACTAAAACTGTTTCAAAAATCTTAGGCAGACTCTGTCCAAAATCCGTGGATTCAGAATATTATTTCTCAGGGGTATGAAATTAGATTCAGAACAAGACCTCCCATTAGAAGGTTCTTTTTCACCCATGTCCCAAAACACCCAGTAAAGGACCATGCATTTTGAAAATGTGTTACAGATCTAGATCTCTTGGGGTAATTGTCCCAGTTCCTCTACAGGAACAGGGTTGATTTTTTTATTAAAATATTTCCATTTTCCCAAAGAAGGAACATTCTTGCAGACTGATTTTGGATCTGAAAACTTTAAATCGATTTGTATGAATTCCAACTCTCAGGATGTTGACTATAAGGACTATTCTATCTTTTGTTCAGCAAGGTCACTTTATGTACAAAATAGCCTTACAGGGTGCTTACCTTCGATTATCGATTTCTGAGATTCTCCTTTCTAGACAAGCATTACCAATTGTAATGGTAACATGGTTGGAGGATCATTTTACCAAAAAGTTTATTGATTCAACAGACAAAGGCCACCTTTTTAGGTTTCCAGATGGACTCAGTGTCCATGACTCTATCCTTAACAGAAAGGAGACAATTGAAATTGATTTCAGCTTGTCTAAACCGTCAGTCCCTATCATTCCCTTCAGTGGCCATGTGTATGGAAGTTTTAGGTCTCAAGATTGCAGCATCGAACGTGATCCCTTTGCTCATTTTCATATGAGACCTCTACAACTTTGCATGTTGCACCAATGGCACAAGGATTACACTCGGATATCACAACTGATATTCTAAAATCCCAACACACAAATTTCTCTGACTTGGTGGTTAAACCACCACTTTATTCTTCAAGGCGCTTCCTTTGTTCCTCCTACCTGGTCTGTGATCACCACAAATGCAAGTCTTACAGGTTGGGGAGCTTTCTGGAGATCTCTGACAGCGCAAGGAGTTTGGAATCCTTGCTAATCAATATCTTGGGACTCCATGCTCTCTTAAGAGCTCTTCAGGCTTGGTCTCTAAGGAAGAGAGAAACTTACATTTGTTTTCAGACTGGCAATATCCCAACATGGGCATATGTCAATCATCAAGGGGGAACTTGCAGTCCCCTAGCTATGAAAGATGCATACAAAGAGAGAAGAGCTCTATAAGAAACGAACAACAGCACAATAGCTTGTTTTATGGTGAGTCACCACCTAGGATCAGCCTCTTTTAGCCCAGTTCTGCTTTTCACAAAGGAAAACTTTCCTGAAGCATATCAGTCTTATCCTTCCAAGTAAGGTCAGTTCAGCCCGAAATACCAAGCAATTCTCCTTTGAACAAGGAACATGACAACCCCAGACGATCGTTTAGGCCAGTGTTTTTCAACCAGTGTGCTGTGGCACACTAGTGTGCCGAGAGAGATCCTCAGGTGTACCACGGCAGACTGACAACAGTGTGACATATTTTTTAAACTTTGCTTGTTTTTTACTCCCAGTGCAGGGGTAGCTTGTAGGAGGCATGACATAACAGCACAATACATACAGTATGTGTGTGTTTGTGTGTATGTGTATATATACATGCTGTATTAGGCTACAATGTGTGATTTTTTTTTAAATTTTGGGATGGTGGTGTGCCACAGGATTTTTTAATGTAAAAAAGTGTGCCACGGCAAAAAAAAGGTTAAAAATCACTGGTTTAGGCCTCCTTTGGGCCTTGTCAGTGAGGTGCAGCCACATTCCTCTAAGTTCCACTGGACAAGCAGTCAACATCTGGTTTTCCCTATCACCCTTAGGGAGACTTCCTCAGGGTCATTATTCAAATGCATACAAAGAGAGAAGTGCTCTACCAGAAATGAACAACAGCACATTAGCTTGTTCTATGGTGAGTCACCACCTAGGAGCAGCCTCTTTTAACCCAGTTCTGCTTTTCACAAAGGAAAACTTTTCTGAAACATATCAGTCTGATCCCGCCAAATAAGATCAGTCCAGCCCCAAAATACCAGGGAATTCTCCATTGAACAAGGGACATGACAACCCCAGATGATCGATTTGGCCTCCTGTGGGCCTCGTCAGTGAGGTGCAGTCATATTCCTCTAAGCTTCACTGGGCAAGAAGTCCACGTCTGGTTTCACCTATCACCCTTAGGGAGACTTCCCCAGCGTCATTATTCAAATGCATACAAAGAGAGAAGCGCTCTACCAGAAAAGAACAACAGCACAATAGCTTGTACTATGACGAATCCCCACCTATAAGCAGCATCTTTTAGCCCAGTTCTGTTTTTCACAAAGGAAAACTTTCCTAAAGCATATCAGTCTGATCCTGCCAAGTAAGGTCAGTCCAGCCCGGAAATACCATACAGTTCTCCTTTGAACAAGGAACATGGCAACCCCAGACAATCGTTTTGGCCTCCTGTGGGCCTCGTCAGTGAGGTGCAGCCATATTCTTCTAAGCTTCACTGGGCAAGGAGTCCAAATCTAGTTTCCCCTATCACATAGCTATGAAAGAAGTATCTCAAATACTTTCTTGGGAGTAATCCATTTCTTGTCTAATCACTATGATTCATATACCAGGTGTAGACAACTGGGAAGTGGATTATCTCAGCCGTCAATCTCTACATCGGGGGCGGGGGAGTAGTCTCTCCATCCAGATGTATTCTATCAAATTGTACTGATGTGGGGCCTTCCAGAAATAGATCTGATGGCCTCTCGTCTGAACAAAAAACTTCCCAGGTACCTCTCCAGGTCCAGGGATCCCCAGGCAGAAATTATAGATGCTCTAGCAGTACCTTGGTCTTACCAACTTGCTTAAATTTTTCCTCATCTGCTTCTAATATCAAGAGTGATCTCAATCTTATGTGTTTCTAAGAGCAAAGTGTGGCCTCACAGGATTTGGTATGCAGACCTTGTCCGAATGTCCAATTGCCTGCCTTGGCCTCTTCCTTCATCCAGACCTCAAATCTCTAAACTTGATGGCATTGAAATAAAATGTTTAGTCCTCAGTCATAGAGGCTTCTCTGACTCTGTGATTAACACTATGATTCAGGATCACTAGCCTGTTTCAAGGAAGATCTACCACAAAGTTAGGAAAACTTACATTTCATGGTGTTCTTCTCATGATTATTCCTGGCATTCCTTTCAGATTCCTAGGATTCTCCAGTTACTTCAGAATGGTTTGGATAAAGGTTTGTCTGCCAATAGCTTGAAAGGACAAATCTCTGCTCTTTCTGGGGGTTTTTTCACAGAAAGATTGCTAACCTTCCTGATATTCACTGTTTTGTTCAGGCAATGAGGCCTACTTATCAAGCCATCAACCGCAAATACACTGGAATTTCGCAGCGTTATTGTGGAGAGCTTGATTCCCCTTAGTTATCAAAGCCTACAGACCAGCAAAGTTGAAATCTGTGACGTAACATACGATCCGCCGGTCTCAGTCCGTCAAAGATATATGCTTATGTCATTACAGATGTTCCGAATGCAAATTCGGCACTATCTGACTACTTTTGCTAGTTAACAAATATCTACCAGGTACGCTCGCCACTATTCCGGCCCACCGTACCTACTTTTCAATCCGCTGCCCTGGAGGCGGCGGATGCCATAAGAATCAATGGGAGTCTGAAAGCAGCGAAAGCTTATGTTCGCTGCTGCCC
Source organism: Bombina bombina (assembly GCF_027579735.1). Classification (NCBI taxonomy): domain Eukaryota; kingdom Metazoa; phylum Chordata; class Amphibia; order Anura; family Bombinatoridae; genus Bombina; species Bombina bombina. Next base: position 598,585,422 of record NC_069501.1, read on the forward strand.
GATATCCCATTGATTCCTATGGGAGACTAAAAGTTACGTTTACACCTAACACCTTAACATGTACCCCGAGTCTACACACCCATAATCTGCTGCCCCCTACACCGCCGCCACCTACATTATACTTATTAACCCCTAATCTGCCGCCCGACAACGCCGCCACCTACATTATACTTTTTAACCCCTAATCTACCGGTCAATATACCGCCGGCCCCTACATTATACTTTTTAACCCCTAATCTAGTGCCCCGACACTGCCGCCACCTACATAAATTTATTAACCCCTATCCCGCCACCCCCGGAGCCCACCACAACTAAATAAATGTATTAATCCCTAAACCCCTGGAATCCCACATCACTAGCACTTACTAAACCTATTAACCCCTAAACCGCCAGCCCCCCACATCGCCATAAACTAAATTAAACTACTAACCCCTACGCCTAACAAGCCGCTAACTTTATATTAAATATTAACTCATCCCTATCTTATAATAAATTTAAACTTGCCTTTTAGATTTAAATTAAACTATATTAAACTATTAATTAACCTACCCTAAATATTATACTAAAATTACATTAAACTATATTAAACAAATAATTAATCTACCCTAACTGTTATACTAAAATTACATTTAACTACAAATTAAATTAACTATATTATATATTTAAACACCTAACCCTACTCAAATAATTTAAATCTACAATAAAAAATTACAAAGTTACAAAAAACTAACAACTAAGTTACAAAAAATAACAAACACTAAGTTACAAAAAAATAAACACTAAGTTACACAAAATAAAAAAGAAATGATCAAATATTTAAGATAATTACACCTAATCTAAGAGCCCTATGAAAATAAAAAGCCCCCCCCCCCCAAATAAAAAACCCTAACCTACAATAAACTACAAATAGCCCTTAAAAGAACCTTTTGCGGGGCATTGCCCCAAAGAAATCAGCTCTTTTACCTGTAAATAAAAAATACAAATACACCCCCAACAGTAAAACACACCACCCACACACCTAACCCCCCAAATAAAAACCTAACTAAAAAACCTAAGCTCCACATTGCCCTGAAAAGGGCATTTGGATGGGCATTGCCCTTAAAAGGGCATTTAGCTCTAATGCTGCCCTAACCCTAATCTAAAACTAAAACCCACCCAATAAAACCTTAAAAAAAAAACCTAACACTAGCCCCTGAAGATCCACTTACAGTTTTGAAGATCCGACATCAATCCTCAAAGAAGCCGGGAGAAGTCGTCATCGAAGCCGGCAGAAGTCTTCATCCAAGCCCGCAGGAGTCTTCACCCAGACGGTATCTTCTATCTTCATCCATCTGGCACGGAGTGGCTCCATCTTCAAGACATCCAACGCGGAGCATTTAAGGTAGGTTAATTGTTTAATATAGTTTAATGTAATTTTAGTATAACAGTTAGGGTAGGTTAATTAGTATAATTTGTAGTTGAGAGTGGCGCTACTAAAAGCTAAAAAGTTTTAAAAACTATGAGAGATAATATATTTGTTACCTACTGAATATGTTTTATATGTATATACTTTACCTAAATTATATAGAAAATTAAATATCCATAAAAATAAGTATACCTCTATTTTTTAAAAATAACAGTTAATGGAATATAAATTTAGGATGAATAAATGTGTTCTATTCACATGAATTTCAAATGCATTTTAGTACAATCATAAGTATTTATTATATTATAATCATATGATGAGAAAAATCTAAAAATATATAAAATTCACAGCTGTATGTCTATATAGATAAAATATTTCGCTAATGACTCACAAAGTAAAAACAGATAATAATATAATATTAATGAGAGAGCCCAGATGATTTTGAGTCTTTCCTAGTAAAGTAACAATGTCCACAAATATTACTAAGAAGTGTGGTCTGTATATTGAAACAAAGGATTTGTTATATTGTTGGAAAGATTCTCTTAGTAACAAAATTGTTTCAAACAGTTCATATAATATCCAAGTTCAATTGATAAAATACCAAAGTTCAAATGGATAGAGTGGCAAAGTTCCCAAATAGATGTAAAAAATCCAGTTTGTTTAGCAGGGCGACAATCTTGCTTGTGTGTTATTTGCAGTACATTTAAATGGCACTTTATGAGGTATATCTGACCCGCTATATAAGTGGTCTTACCTCCTTCTTCATGTGTTAACCCCGCTTCGTAGGTGGTCTTACCTCTTTTTGAATGCGGTTAAAGTCTCAAGGCTTACCGGTCTTTTAAGCTTCGGTAAACGTAGCAGTGCAGTGATTCGGTTTTCTTCAACTTGCGCAAGCTCTCCTATAAACCGATGGCTTCTTTACCTGCTCTTAGTACTCAGGTGTACGCAGGTGTAGATCTGTGTGAGGTCCGTCGGTCTTCCTGCACTTAGTACTCCTTGTACGCAGGTTACAGACAGGTAACTGGTTTCTTTAGCTCCGACCAGTATGATAGTGAACTTTTTTGGAATGGGTTCCACAGTCTGGGTTGGCAAAGGGATTCCTTGCAATACAACTTTCTATCACAGTTTTCTACGCGTTTCACCCACGTTCCGGGCTTTTTCAAGATACTGTGATTACTCGACTTTCCAATTCAAATAATGCCGCCTTCTATCTGATTGGTCCTGCTTTGGTAATGTCACTGGGCTCTCTTAAGATAACCTCTTCGAGTTTTCTTTTACTGAAAACATAGGCTCTCTCATTTTTATAAACATTCTTTGCTAGAAACATTCCTAAAAGCAATGCTTTTTTAACTTAATCTCAAATAATAAAAAATGAAAATAAAAGAAATAAAGGAAAATCGGAGAAAATGTATCTTTATTCTACAACACGGTAATGGTGTTATATACGGGATATATTAATTTTCTCATCTTCACATATATTTTCCATTTCTATTCTGATATGGTCCCTCACTTTTACATTTGAATTCTGTCTTCTTGAAAATTGTTTTTAGAAATTGATTTATGTCTTTACGTTAGGTCTTAACAACAACTTCCTTTTAGTTAGGGTTCTCTACCTATAAAATGATATCTTGTTAATGGATATTGATATTAATCTAAATGGATATCTAGATTTTTAACGTAAAGACATAAATCAATTTCTAAAAACAATTTTCAAGAAGACAGAATTCAAATGTAAAAGTGAGGGACCGTATCAGAATAGAAATGGGAAATATATGTGAAGATGAGAAAATGAATATATCCCGTATATAACACCATTACCGTGTTGTAGAATAAAGATACATTTTCTCCGATTTTCCTTTATTTCTTTTATTTTCATTTTTTATTATTTGAGATTAAGTTAAAAAAGCATTGCTTTTAGGAATGTTTCTAGCAAAGAATGTTTATAAAAATGAGAGAGCCTATGTTTTCAGTAAAAGAAAACTCGAAGAGGTTATCCTAAGAGAGCCCAGTGACGTTACCAAAGCAGGACCAATCAGATAGAAGGCGGCATTATTTGAATTGGAAAGTCGAGTAATCACAGTATCTTGAAAAAGCCCGGAACGCGGGTGAAACGCGTAGAAAACTGTGATAGAAAGTTGTATTGCAAGAAATCCCTTTGCCAACCCAGACTGTGGAACCCATTCCAAAAAAGTTCACTATCATACTGGTCGGAGCTAAAGAAACCAGTTACCTGTCTGTAACCTGCGTACAAGGAGTACTAAGTGCAGGAAGACCGACGGACCTCACACAGATCTACACCTGCGTACACCTGAGTACTAAGAGCAGGTAAAGAAGCCATCGGTTTATAGGAGAGCTTGCGCAAGTTGAAGAAAACCGAATCGCTGCACCGCTACGTTTACCCAAGCTTAAAAGACCGGTAAGCCTTGAGACTTTAACCGCATTCAAAAAGAGGTAAGACCACCTACGAAGCGGGGTTAACACATGAAGAAGGAGGTAAGACCATTTATATAGCGGGTCAGATATACCTCATAAAGTGCCATTTAAATTTACTGCAAATAACACACAAGCAAGATTGTCGCCCTGCTAAACAAACTGGATTTTTTACATCTATTTGGGAACTTTGCCACTCTATCCATTTGAACTTTGGTATTTTATCAATTGAACTTGGATATTATATGAACTGTTTGAAACAATTTTGTTACTAAGAGAATCTTTCCAACAATATAACAAATCCTTTGTTTCAATATACAGACCACACTTCTTAGTAATATTTGTGGACATCGTTACTTTACTAGGAAAGACTCAAAATCATCTGGGCTCTCTCATTAATATTATATTATTATCTGTTTTTACTTTGTGAGTCATTAGCAAAATATTTTATCTATTTAGAGATACAGCTGTGAATTTTATATATTTTTAGATTTTTCTCATCATATGATTGTAATATAATAAATACTTATGATTGTACTAAAATGCATTTGAAATTCATGTGAATAGAACACATTTATTCATCCTAAATTTATATTCCAGTAACGGTTATTTTTAAAAAATAGAGGTATACTTATTTTTATGGATATTTAATTTTCTATATAATTTAGGTAAAGTATATACATATAAAACATATTCAGTAGGTAACAAATATATTATCTCTCATAGTTTTTAAAACTTTTTAGCTTTTAGTAGCGCCACTCTCAACTACAAATTATCTTAAATTCGTGACCAGGAAGGGGGTTTACAGAGAGAGGC